>NC_084834.1:33286212-33612121 GCF_033115175.1 Lepus europaeus | reverse complement strand
ATAATAAACTCCAGTGTAAGTCAGCCCTAGGGAAGCTTGTGCATATCACTGGGCTCCTGTACACACCAGAAATGTGACCATTCATATAGGCAAGTTTTACATGGCAATAACTTAAAGTGCAACTTCCTTAATTTTAAAAGTATAAGGATACAATGGGAATCATTAAAATATGACTCAGTAAAACAAGCAAACAAATAAATATAAGCAAAAAGGATGAGCATCTGAAAGATGTCCACCAAAACTGTTAGGCCAATATGGAGAGTTTAGGTTTTAAAAGAAACAAGAAAGTCAAAATAGCACTCTCTGTGGGCAATTCCAAATAAAAAAAAAAGTTTGAACATCAAGGGAAAAATGCACAGACGTGAACACTGGGATTTATAGCTTTGTTACAGAAGTTACATACTGGTATATTCGTTATGCAGAAGTCTTCATTGATTTTACTCAGGATAAATTTAACTATATGTTGACTTTTCCTATTTGTAGAGGCAGTGGGGATACACATCATGAAGCACTGACAGTACAAAAGGGCCTTCCTTTTACCAAGGACGTCCTGAGATCCACGCCTCTCCAGGTGCTGAGGTGACCTGTGTAGGTTCTCTAAAGATTCTGCAGTAAGAGAGGAAGACAGAGAATGAAGGGCCAGGATGGTCTCAATCAATGCGAGCAAAGCAAAACTGCCAGGCTTTTCCAACAGCAACAATCTTCCTTAAGAAGGAATGTTCAAGGGCTGGGGGTCTGGGTAGGGGTTGGAAGTGAAGTTAGCAGCTCTCTCCTATCACCTGCTTCCCTCTGCTGTGGTCATTTTCACAAGTCAGCAGGGGGTAGAGGCAGGAGGCAAATCCAGCACATGGTCAAAATAACCAAGTATCCTGTGCCAAAAGGAAATGTGGTCTAAGAACTATAATGAGAGGGAAAGCAAAGAGCCACTGGTTCCAAGCAGTGAGATGTGTCAGCGAGAGAGAACAGCAGTTCCCTGGTCAGAATACAGGCCAGAGCCTTAATCTGAAAATCACTGTGAAGCCCAATACGTAAAAAAAAAAAAAAAAAAAAAATGTGGCCACCCCTGGAGAAAATACATAAGGCAACAGAGTAACCTCCTGCCCTCCTGCTCTAACCTCCTGCAGATAACCCATGAGAAAATGCAAAAACACCCAGGCAGCCAAGACAGGGCCAGGGTGGCTTGCCAAGGCCTAATTCCATTTAATCAAGATGGCAAAAAATGATGAGCACGTGTCCCATAATCCCAAATGAGAAACACACACACACACACACACGCACACGGACACACACAGCTCCTAAGAATGCTAGACTGAACATTCTCTCATCTTCATTTATATGCCTGCTCTGAAATTCCTGGCATGGGCCTGAAAGTCATTAGTAATTTAGCTGAAACGTAAAATTTTACTGCGGTGCATTGGTAGCTATTATGAGGCATAAATCTGTGTGGCTCTGGCAGGTTGAATTCCCTCCTACTACCCTTCATCAGGCTACAAAAAGCACTTAACAGTGCTGGGGGTAGAGAACTCACATTTTGGAATTAAATTAGAGACATGAGAATACTTAAAATACTCTTTCTTTTCTTGATCTGCCACTAACCATTTTGAACTGCTTTCTTGGGCGAAATTCCACGAGAGAATGTGATCATCTTCAGGAAATCTGGATTCAGCAAACTGCCTTGCAAAACAATCATGGAGTTCAACAAAATCTGCATTTGCTCTATCCTTGTCTATCATATTGACCAGGGCTCATCATTTTCAGAGTTCAGTGGACAACACAAGTATCTCACTCATCAATTCCAACAGTTTCTGTATAAAACGAAACAAAAAAGAAAACCATTCATAGTATTTTTTTTTCAGATTTTTCTTATATTCTTGCAGGTGTTTCATGATCTTCATCCAAATCCTTCCAGAAAGCTTTAGGTTTTGGGTGCAAATATATTTTCACAACCGAAGAAATATTTTTTGAGCATAGTAGCATTAGCACATGAGATTTGAACCTTTATTATTGGAGTGGTGTAGGGGAAAGCAAATGGGACTTGGAATTGATGCCCAAATTCTCTGTCTTTAGCCAAGGATAGCAAACTTGAGAGCTTGTTCTGCTGTTGCCATTCCTGTGTCCACAGCAGGCATTATTAATGAGTTAGAAAGCATTCTAGGCTTCAGGTGAAATTGCAGCTAGCAGCTCGGACTGAAACAAGACATGAGCTTAAACATTTTCTCCATAAAATCTACAGGTTACCATGATTAATTAAACAAAGGTAGTGCAGGAGAGCAAAGCTCACCTGCCTTCTGTGCCTAAACTGTAAGCACTGTGACCACAGGAGCCACAGCTGCTCATTTTGTGTGTTTAGCACCTATCCAGCATCTGGCACATAGATGGCCTCAGTGAACTTTTATCAAATGCTACTGAGCTGACACTGCCATTAAAGCTAAGTGCTTCCTAAACTAAGTAACTCTTGTCCCTATTAATTTCAAAAAAATAAAATGGTACTGTGTTAATTCCCAGTTACCTGCATTAATTAATTCATTGTATTTATTGGAAAGGCAGACAGAGAGGGGAGGGAGAGGTAGAAAGCACTCTCATCTGCTGGTTTGTTCCTCAAATCCTGTAACAAATTGGGACAGTGCCACAGAAGGAACTCATTCTAGGTCTCCCACGTGGGTGACAGGATCCAACTACTTGAGCCATCACCTGCTGCCTCCCAGGGTGTGCATCAGCAAGAAGCTGGAATCAGGAGTGATGCCAACACATAAACGCAGGCATCTGAATATGGGAAGTAGGCATCCCAAATGGCATCTTAACCACTAGGCCAAACACCTGCCCTGACAGCTGCCTTGTTAATATCAAAAGGAATTAAACACTAGGTTAAATGCTAATAAAACTAGCTGCTAAGAGTCTGGAATGGAGTAGTCTAAAATACAAATGAGCATGGTTTATGGGATTCCTTTTAGTTACGGTGCCTTCCAGAGTGAAGGCCTAGTTACCTTTCTCTATTTCGTCTGGGTTTGTGGGATTGTGGGACTTTTCCTGCCTGTTTAAGGAAATAGAGCATCTTTGCACTGTGCTGCAGATGTTACTGGGATGCTGATCGGAACTTTGCATCTTTATACGTAAAATTGCTTTTAGTAATAAGTAGCAGAAATTTTCTTGTAATGCATTTAAAGTATAGGGGAGAAGTCGCTGAGTCCTAAATAAAAATACCAAAGGCAAAGTAGGTTTCAAGAGATCCTTCATCATGTTACTCAATTACATATCCAAGATCTGTCTTCTTCAGGAGACTTATTTAGCTCATGCTCCCAAAATGGCTGCAGCTATACCTATAGAAACACACTTCTCATTAATTTCTTCAACAACTGCCTCGATGTTCTAGCACTCTCAGGAAAAGCAAGATTTAATCTGTTAGGATGGTTCCCAATAGATGGCTTAAAAATATATGCTCAAATCTTAGGCATGATTATAATCCGCAGTTAGAACACAGTGATTAAGTTAGCCTAAATCATGTGTTCCACCCTAGATCCAGAGGTAGAACCACTTCTCTCAGAGTCACTCAGATCCTCAAACAGAAATCATGTGATAGGAATGATGCAACAAAATGAGCCAACAATATCCTTTCCCAACTGTATAACCTGCTCAGGACCTAAGGGAGAAATTCCTGTGTGTTCTACTAACCAAAACTTGTCAGTCCTCTGAGTATTTGCTCTGTTTTATCCCACAGACCTTGTAAACAGTGTGCAGTCCCAGGATCTTCTATCCAACAGCCTTTGGGTATATACAGGATGTGGGAGAGAGTACACAATTCATACTGCTTCTATAGCCTCCACATTTATCCCTTCAAGAATTCATTCAGCTGCAATGTTCTCCCTACAAATATTTCTGGAAGTCCCAGGGATGCCTCATGTGTGTTGAAAAAGGAGCACCCAGTGTCAGGGTGTTTTGCCTCCAATTTGGCTGATCTGAACCCACCTGTCCACAGGGCATTAACCACACCCACAGGACATCCGCCATCTTTACCCAAATTCTACCTGCCCCTCGTCATTCTATTACCACTGCTGGAGAATTCTATCTTGCCTTGGATGATGCTTCCATTGATAAAAGGCTCATCCCAACTATAAAGTAACCCTGAGCTCTTTCTAGTCCTTGTAAATGCTCTCATGTAAAGAGCTCCTTCATTTAACTGTTCTGATTCCCACAGTGGCACAAACTAGTCTGTTGGTTCAGTTCAAGCTAGATGTTATCATATGTTGTTAACATATTTATGACATGTTCTTGTTACCCAAATATCCAGCAAAATCCTCCTCCCTCTGCCAACTTCTATTTTAAAAATACTTTATGCAAGTAGACTCCTGAGAAAAAGAAAGGGATGGCATCTCACTTTTAGTTAAGCTGTGATATCTGGTTAAATAATAAGACTGCTTTTTGCAATGGTTCTAGAAAGCTTAGAATGAAATGCATGGTACCTCAGTCTAAGTGTACATATGAGAATTTTCAACTTTATTTCCAGGGTTCCTATCCTCTCTATCCTTGCTTCCTTCCATCCTTATACAGTGATTCCAATGTACATCTTTCTGTTGATTTCTTATTCTGTTGTTGCGTCTTACCTTTGGATTATTGTGGCATCTTACCTAGTTGTTCCACATGTGCTAGGTTACTGAGGTCTATGCCTGAAGTGTGGGGAAATCACATCCTGTGAAGGTTCTTGCTGATAGGTGGGTCGGCTCAGCCTCCATCATACCACCCCGTGACTTACCATTATAGACCCTCGAACAACTGACCAGTAATAGACCCTGGAAAACTGACCAGTAATTGCATCACCAAAGAGCTCTCATATCTATACCAGGGAGAATTTTTCTTTTTTTATATGATTTTTATTTATTTGACAGGTGGAGGTATAGACAGTGAGAGAGACAGAGAGAAAGGTCTTCCTTCCATTGGTTCACTCCCCAAATGGCAGCTACAGCCGACACTGTGCTGATCCGAAGCCAGGTGCTTCTTCCTGGTCTCCCATGCGGGAACAGGGCCCCAAGTACTTGGGCCATCCTCCACTGCCCTCCTGGGCCACAGCAGAGAGCTGGACTGGAAGAGGAGCAACCAGGACTAGAACCTAGCGCCCATATGGGATGCCAGTGCTGCAAGTGTAGGATTAACAAAATGAGCCATGGCGCCAGCCCCCCAGGGAGAATTTTTCAATGAGGCCTGTTATTACTGTAAAGATAAATGATCCTTTATTCTTATGACACTTCTCTTAACTGGAATAGAGGAGAGGGTCACTATTAACCCAAACAGAATGATCAGCATCTCACCCAAGAGATGTCATATACTACACCCCTTATCCAGCCCTAACTGGCATCTCATAACGTAATCAGTCTCACCAGGTCATCTGAGTTTGTCTCAGTGTTCTTCCATGTACACTGAGGAACACTGCACAAATTAAGCAAGAGATAAATCTGGTTTAAATAAACAAGTTTTTTATAGGGATCACATAAACAAGACTAGTGTCTGCTAATACTAACTGATAGAATTAAAAAGAAGAGAACGATCCCACATGGGAAGCAGGATACACAGCAGACTCATAGAGTGGCAGATGTACTAAGCAGCACTCTGACCTCAGAATCAGCCCTTAAGGCATTCAGATCCGGCTAAAAAGCCCACAAGAGTATTTCAGGCATGGAAAGACAAGATACTGTGGCAAAAAAAAAAAAAAAAAAAAAAAAAAAAAAAAAAAAAACTAAATGAAAGCTCTCTGTGAGTGAGATCCCAGTGGAAAGAACAGGTCATCAAAGAAGGAGGTACCTTTCTCTGAAAGGAGGAGAGAACTTCCACTTTGACTATGACCATGTCTAAATATGATAAGAGTCGGCGAACGCAAAAGGCTTCCATAGCTTTGGCAACTCATGACAAGAGCCTAGGGAGGTTACTGACGCCATAAACAAGTGTGTCAATTGTTAAATCAACAACAGGAGTCACTGTGCACTCACTCCCCATGTAGGATCTCTGTCCTTAATGTGTTGTACTATGTGAATTAATGCTATAACTAGTACTCAAATAGTACTTTACACTTTGTGTTTCTGTGTGGGTGCAAACTGTTGAAATCTTTACTTGGTATATACTAAATTGATCTTCTTTATATAAAGAGAATTGAAAATGAATCTTGATGTGAATGGAATGGGAGAGGGAGCGGGAGATGGGAGGGTTGTGGGTGGGAGGGAGGTTATGGGGGGTAGAAAGCCACTGTAATCCAAAAGCTGTACTTTGGAACTTTATATTTATTAAATAAAAGTTAAAAAGAGTTTTTTATTCATAAGTAATAACAACAAAGTAATCAAAGTGATAGATGCTTCCTGCCAGGAGTAATTGTCACCACCCCTCTGAGCAGCAGGAGACTTCAAATGTTCACATGCCAGGGAAGACAGGGTATATGAAATACAAAGGGAATGCTGAGAAAAGTCAAGGTCACAGTGGAGAGAAAGCAGGGGGAGAATACTGTTCAATTTCTCCAAAAGGTGTAGTACAATGAAAAGAGAAACTGAGTAAGAACACCTGTGGGACATGATGGTGGTGCTCTGCTCAGAAGAAGCAGACGACCCCTCCTAGAGAGGTAGAGAGGAATATAGGAAGGCAGGAAAACCAACAGGCAAATATCACTGGGGAACCCTGAGAGGGTCTGGAGGTGGGTTGGCTTCAAAACCAACACACAGCAACAGATTTGAACAAAAACTCTGCAAAGGATTCAGAGGTCATCAAAAGGCGATTCTTCTTAGGGAGTTGTGACGCAGTGCGAAGTATAATAGCCTCAGTAGAACCCTCTATCAGGACACTGGCTCCCAAGTCACCAGTCTGCAGAGCCAGCCACGCCTGAGTGTGAGGTTTCCACAGAGAAGGGGCTCCACTTGTTCCCTAAGCCATCAGTGACAAATGTGCTATCAGCAATGTCCTCTTCAGTTTCCACTATCATCTCTTTAAGCTATTTCTCCTAAGGCAGTTAATGTGTTTTTTGAATAGAGATAATGAGAATAAAATGTGCAGAAGATAAGCACTAATTATATTTTTAAAGAAAAATGATTAAATCTCTTTGAAGTAAGGGGATTTCTTTTAAAAAAGAAAATAAGAGGAAGTGGAGCAAACTGGCTGCTGAGTAAGATGCCTGGTGAACATCTCCCCACACAAAAACCAATGTGAGCAGCTGTTCATACAACAAGTCACCTTCAGAAGCACTAAAGAAGCCAGGTGAAAGAACATGGCCTGGGTTAGTATAGTAAGAAAAGATGCATTGAACCAGTTGCCATGCCCCCTCCCTCAGTTTCAAGTAGTAAGTGTAAAAAGAGGTATTTCTCACTTAGGGAGGGAGAGGGAATAACATTCAAACCTTGGACTTGAATACCAGTACCAGGTCTGCCACCGTAAGACCCAGAGTCACACTGATCTCAGCCTCTGACACCAGTCCAGTACCTGCAGACTCGGCCTTTGGACTGTCCTTAGACAGAAAACCAAGGGACCACCTCCACCACTTCTCTCCCAATCTTCTCTCTCAGCAGACAACAGAGCAAAATTATAGCTGCTGGAGGGTAGGGTGGGAAAGAGAACTTGGTACATGGCCTTGAAGCTTAGCTCCGGGCCTGCTGCACTGAGACCCAACACCACATAAAGCCTGGAGGTCTTTGTTCCCCTGCCAGCACTCACAAGTACAGTCTCTAGACGTGCCCTGGCAGCAGGCAGAGACCTGCATTTTGGTGGCGTGGACTCGGTTCAACCTATAACAATGCCAGCATCACACAGAACTGATGGACACCATGAGACTTTGCAGAGCCTATTGACTGTGAAATTCAAGTACAACTCAGCTTAGTGTCAGCCTAGGCAGCAAGGGGACTGACTCTACCACCTATCTCCAACCTCAGGAAGACAGCAAAGAGTAAGGCTTCTACCACAGGGATAGGGAAAGAAAATAAACTCAGGGCAGTGGCTAGAAGTTCAGTGCCCGTGTCTCTAGTACCATATAGAGACTAGAGACTACTATCCACAGGCCAGTACTCACAGACAAGACTCTAGGCTGGCCCTGTATCAGGTGGAAACCTCACCCTGGTAGCAGGGATGCATGTAGACTGGGACGCATCATTCCCAGTCTCTTGCAGATTTGGTGTACATCCATAAGACAGTAGACAGTACCCATAAGACATCCATAAGACATAAGACAGTACCTGTAAGGGCCCAGTACCTGTAAGACTCAGTACCTGTAAGGGCCCAGTACCTGTAAGATTCAGGTGCAACCCAGCTTAATGTCAGCCTGGACAGCCAATGGACTGCCTTCACCACTGCTCCCCAAACTATGGTCAGGAAGCAAGGGGCAAGACTCCAACAACTGGGGAGTAGGGCACCAAAGTGAGTACAGGATTGTGTTTGGAGCTGATAAAAACTATCACTGAGCAGATGAGCAGATACTAACAGTCCCTGTCTCCATGCTGGCAGATGTAGCTCTGGAACTTCTCCAGCCCCAAGTAAAGACTTTTGGCCGCAGTCAATTGAACTTAAACGCTGATCAGCATCATCTGTGGTTAGCTGCAGCAGCCTTGAACTTCAAGTTCACCTCAACAGCAGGCAACCCATTCCCATTCTGGGCCTTGACTACGCTATGCTAGTCTTGGCAGGATGTAAGCTCTGATTGCGATTTGTCATAGGTGGCAATAGGACTGCTGACCCATCATCCCTCCCCTCCCAACTTCAGGCAGCGTAACACAGAGTACTAGTCTGCTTAGAGAGAAAACAGGTATGAGTGTCAAGCCACTGCAGAGAAAACAGGGGCTGGGACCATGGGGACCTGTGTACCTCTGCCAGAATGTGGGCTGGTGCTATCACGACCCAGACCCATACCCATACCCCTGCCAACATGGGCACCTGAGCAACCACACCAGGTCTCCATCTCTAGGCCTGCACTTCCACAACACTAGCCATAGTGGACTGAGGGCCAGCACAGCGCAATCCAGGACTCTGACAAACCAGCTGCTACTGATAAAAATCACACACTTGTGCTGGACTAAGAAGAGCACCTCACACTTTCACTGTTACTGCCATCAATCCCTGTGAAAGAAAATACAGGGAGATTATAATACAGCATTCAACTGGAAATAAAGGCAAAATAACCACCAAAGAGACATTCGAAGACACATCTTCAGAAAAAAACAAACTTTGACCACAAAAGCTACTCCTTAAAAGTAAAAGAAACAGCTAATTCACAGATTCACAAGTATCATTGCAGACATATGGGAAAAATGAATAAGCAAGGTAATAAGATGCCCTCAAAAGGAACACCACAATGCTTTAGTAACATACTCCAAAGGAAACTAACTAACAAAATGTGTGCTAAAGAGTTTAAAAGGATGACTATGAGGGGGCCAGCGCTGTGGCATAGTGGGTAAAGCTGCCGCCTGCGGTGCCGGCATACTATATGGGTGTCGGTTCGAGTCCCGGCTGCTCCACTTCTGCTATGGCCTGGGAAATCAGTAGAAGATGGCCCAAGTCCTTGGGCCCCTGAACCCATGTGGGAGACCTGGAAGAAGCTCCTGGCTCCTGGCTTCAGATTGGCTTAGCTCCGGCAGTTGCGGCCAATTGGGAAGTAAACCAGCAGATGGAAGACCTCTCTCTCTCTCTCTGTCTCTCTCTGCCTCTCCTTTGCTCTCTGTGTAACTCTTTCAAACAAGTAAGTAAATCTTTTTTTTTAAACTTTTATTTAATGAATATAAATTTCCAAAGTACAGCTTATGGATTACAATGGCTTCCCCCCACCATAACTTCCCTCCCACCCACAACCCTCCCCTTTCCTGCTACCTCTCCCCTTCCATTCACATCAAGATTCATTTTCAATTCTCTTTATATACAGAAGATCAGTTTAGTATATATTGAGTAAAGATTTCAACAGTTTGCCCTCACATAGCAACACAAAGTGAAAAATACTGTTGGAGTACTAGTTATAGCATTAAATCACAGTGTACAGCACATTAAGGACAGAGATCCTACATGATTTTTTAAAAAATTGATTAATTTTCTATGCAATGTCCAATTTAAAACCAAGTTTTTTTTTTCATTTTCAATTATCTTTATATACCAAAGATCGATTCAGTATACACTAAGTAAAGATTTCATCAGTTTGCACCCACACAGAAACACAAAGTGTAAAAATACTGTTTCAGTACTAGTTATAGCATTACTTCACATTGGACAACACATTAAGGACAGATCCCACATGAGACGTAAGTACACAGTGACTCCTGTTGTTGACTTAACAATGAATGACTTAAAAAATGAATGATTATGTGGATGCTTAGAGATAACATAATATAGTCAGATGACATCAGCAAGACAATGCATTCTATGAGTGAGAAATTCAGTGATAAAGAACCTTTTTCAAAAGCCAGAGAAATCTTAGAAAAGAGGAAACCAGTGAGGTATCCCACTACTGAATATATAGCCAAAAGAAACAAAATAAGCATATGAAACAGATGCTGCACTCTCATGTTCACTTCAGCACTATTCATAATAATCAAGAAATAGAATCAACCTATGTGTCCACCAATTGATGAATTGGTAAACAAAATGTTGTATACACACAATGGAATATTATTCAGCCATCAAAAAGGATGAAATCCTGACAGTGACAGCAAAATGTGTGGAACCAGAGATGATTATGTTAAATGAAATAAGCCAGACACAGAAAGACAAGTTTGGTATGTTTTCTTTTCCATGTAAAAGTTTTTAGAAAGTAGTTAATATGAACACAAAATAGTAGTTACTAGAGGTGAAGCAGCATGGGGAGAGGGGTATGGAGGGAGATTTGATGACTGGTACCAAAATGCAATTGGATAAAAGTAACAAATTCTAGTGTTCTATAGCACAAAGAGGTGGCTAATAGTTTACAATAATGTATTACATACTGCATGAAGAACTAGCAGAAAGGGGCTGGTAGGCTCCAAACTGAAAGAAAAGATAAATAAATGGAAAGGCCAGCTGCCTGCTTTGACTAGCTTATAATGTGTATATGTATTGAAATATTGCACTGTACTCCTATACAACTGTACAATTATTGTGTTAATCAAAAATTGTAATAAAGAGCTAAAATAATAAAAGAAAATTAAAGTTCTTATAAAAATACAGAATAAAAATGGAAGACAAGATGAATCAATGTGTCTTGAAAAATAAAGACATGATCATAAATTAATTGCATATTACAGAGAAATAAATCTAATTGTAAACCATCAGAGAGAACAGGGACATTATGGACGTAAAAATAATTTTAAAGAATTAGTGGTCTAATAAAGCCATTTAGATTTTCCTTGATGCATAAAATGTCTATCTCTGTCAACTGAAATGAACCTGACCTATTTCACTGTCAGACCAGCCTCATCCTGTTAGTTTGTATTTGTTGTCTTTCAGGCCTGGACAGCTGAATGTTAGGTCTTATTCCTGAAGAACTGGCATGTCTGCTTGTAATGTGTATAGCAACAGGTTCATGGGGGAAGGGCAAAAGACTGGAGGACCTACTGCAAGTTAAAACCTAAAATAAACAGAGTAGAGTCACTGTGGATACTTAAAAAAGGAATTTATGGCCCATTTCCTTATTTCCCCTAGGATTTTGCTTGTGAAAATAAATTCAATATTTTGTGCATTAGAAAAATATATTTTTCAGAAGGAAAACAGTCCCAAGTTTCAAATGTCTAATCTCCCATTCCAGCATGACACAAAATGTGATGGCAGCAGTAGGCCCTCCAGAGGGGCACCAGCTCCGAAGTCACAAGTCTGCAGGGCCACCTGCACCTGAACACACTGTGTGACATCCCAGGTCTGTTCAGTAGTATCAGATTACTTATTTCAAGACATCTTATCCATTGAGCGGTAGAGAAACATTTAACAGCAACTCACATTACACTAACAGTCTTTTCCTCATTGTTAGGAGTTTACTTCTCCGCAACAGATTTTTCCTCCTGGGGAGTAGAAACGGTGACATTACGTAAGGCAAATAATTAGTGCCATAAACTAGATCCCATTTACGTAACAGTTTTCTGTCCTAGAAGATGTTGCGGACTTTTAAATTCTGTTTAAGCCGTACACTTAGTATTTCTACTATGCCTTAAGAGCCCATTCAGCTCCTCCAGCTGTTGAGCACAGGAAGCAGAGAAATAAGTCTTTTTCCTGTTAATCCTCCTAAGAGGAATTTAGGGAGCCAGTCATTTTGGAATTTTGCTGGGAAGCAAGGATTAACATTCCTGTGTGCCTGTCTGAGGGGCATCGCCGAATGATTTGATTAGAACAGTGCTGCCTATTTTAGACTCTGGAACAGCAGGTTGAAGTTGTATTGTGCACCTCAAAATTCGTCTCCAAAGAAGCTATCCCATGCCAGTGGACCGTTCATTTCTTTTATATCTCTTCCTAAAGTCACTGGGAAAGACACGAGATTTAGAGTCCATTAACTCATTAAAAGTATTTATCTCTGTCCTTTAACCTCTAACAGCAGAGAGTCATAAATTTTCTGGGTTTCATTTAATATAATAGCAATAAGATTATACTTAGAAAATGTGAAATCTCTCAGAGGTTGGAGAAATTCTGAATCAGAGGAGACACTAGTCAAAGTCAGAGTAAACTCCTTGCACAGTAACCTCTTCGAAGACAGACAGCTGTCTATTCAACTTCAGGTTTCCTGCATATAGCATATCGCAGGTATTCAAGAAATGTTGAATGAACAAAAATGAATGCCTTAATGGCTTTTGCCCAAAGGATCCGTTGTTTAAGTCATTTCTTTTGTCTCTTGGAAATTAAGTATACATTGTGAGGATTTCATTGTTAATGCACACCTTGCTTTGGTTCTTTCATACCTGACATTCATTCATTTATTCATGGAAATTTATGGAGAAGTAGTCTATGTCAGATTATTTGATTAGGAAAGTCCTAGAAAATATTTCTTCATATTAAAAAATACATAGTATACACGTGCTGGGTCTTAGTCCACCCGTACAAGGATGGACTGGGTCCGAGGAAAGGTAAGTGTGCCGCTCGCCCGTTCCCCAGCCTCCCGATCCCAGAGACAATCAGACGCAGCGGGGAGCCAAGTCTAGCAAGGACTCATTTACTTCATGCGAAACAGTACCTTTTATAGTACAAAACTGCAGAGTCATTGGGGCAGGGCTAAGGACCAACCAATCACTTAAACGGTCATTTTACGGGGGGATTTCTATAGGACTAGCCATATGTCTATACACTTGTTACTAGTTTTGTTATCTCCCCTGATGTTGCATAGCCAGTTAGTTTTAGTGGTAAACAACTTTGGATTCCACCCACCTTACTTCCTTTGGGCACCATCATGTAACTAATTTCCCCACATACACGGACTTTCAAAGCATGGCTGGAAAACTATAGCCATCTGCACTTGCTTTGACTCTTAATTCATCCTAGCAGTTTTAGTATAGGTATAAGATCATCAAAATCATTCAATGAATAATGTGGGCTTTTAAAGTAAAAAAAAAAAAAAATCTCCATTTCTACTGGTTCACTGGCTGCATTTTGTTTCAGCTCTCTTTCTAACCCATCAGTTATCAACAAACTGAGATGATACATCTACCTTCGTTAAGCATACCAGAAACCTTTTAACTTCAGCTGAAAAATATCAGAGACAATATTTTTTAACTACTGTATAACCCAGCTCTTGCGGTGAATTTTTAAAATTTGTTTAGGGTTCAATCCATAGTTCTTTGGAAATCATAGTTCTTTTTTTTAACTTTTATTTAATGCATATAAATTTCCAAAGTTCAGCTTATGGATTACAATGGCTTCCCCTCCCCCGCCCCGTAACTTCCCTCCCACCTGCAACCCTCCCCTTTCCCGCTACCTCTCCCCTTCCATTCACAATTCATTTTCAATTATCTTTATATACAGAAGATCAGTTTAATATATATTAAGTAAAGATTTCAACAGTTTGCACCCACACAGAAACACAAAGTGAAACATACTGTTTGAGTACTAGTTATAGCATTAAATCACAATGTACAGCACATTAAGGACAGAGATCCTACATGAGGAGTGAGTGCACAGTGACTCCTGTTGTTGACTTAACAAATTGACACTCTTGTTTATCATCAGTAATCCCCCTGGGCTCTTGTCATGAGTTGCCAAAGCTATGGAAGCCTTTTGAGTTCACCGACTCTTTCATATTTAGACAAGATCATAGTCAAAGTAGAAGTTCTCTCCTCCCTTCAGAGAAAGGTACCTCCTTCTTTGATGACCCGTTCTTTCCACTGGGATCTCACTCGCGGAGATCTTTCATTTAGGTCATTTTTTTTTTTTTTGACAGAGTGTCTTGGCTTGGAAATCATAGTTCTTACAAAATACAGTGGTTTTAAATTGGATTTGCATAATATAACAATGCTGTAAAATATCCAGGACATTCCAAACACAAGGAGTCACATAAAGCACCTCAGGTCTCGAAACACTCCTCCCATTTGACTCCATCACCACTGATTCTTAGATATTCAAAAGGTTAATTCCCTGTAGCATTTTACTGGCCCCTTTCCTTTTCCACACTTTCACTTTGCATTATTCTATAGAAGACATGAGGGGTAAAGGAAAAGGTGTGGGCGTTGCTTGGGGGGCTGCTGAACAGGAAAGGTGTATATTGAAGATTTCAATCCTCTGCTGAAAATGTCTTTTTTCCATCAACATTTTCCTTTCTTCCTTTTTTTTTTTCCTTTTTTTAAGTACTTAGGTAATTGCCTCAGCTCTTCATATTGCTTGTGTTGACAGCCTGGAAGTACAATGTGGTCAACCCTGCTTAAAACGTCCTTGGTACTTTCTAGAAGCATCTTGCAACAGTAAAAAAATAGGTGGTCTTCCCAGTGGACCAGGAAGTGTGGTGGCTAATTCACTACCCCGAGTCATCAGGTGCAGCTGTACCAACTGCTCACAAGCTTTCCAAGAAACCTAACAAACCAAACAGAGCTCATTCGCAATTAGTGCCTACTCTCCATCAGCAATATTCAGAAGATGGAATATTTTCCACTATGAAGCAGGTATTTTGGAAAGTGCTACTCATACTTATTTGCACAGGATTGACATTTACACAATCATGAACAACACTTTATGTGGTACTTAGGATTTCTTTAGAGGACCTTTTCCCATGTGCTGACCTGGCTTAACCCTACTTAACTTGTAAAAAACTAAGGGATTACAGGAGAAGGTATATGGTCATGGACCACTGATGGATTACTTTCCCTTGGCTGTTTCCTTGGGGCCTTTGAAGTCTGAATTGACTGCAGACTTCCTTAATGTTCCCTCTTATGGATCTTGTTTTGTTACAGTAGCTGATCTTCTGAGGTTAGGTAAGTGGAGAATGAACCTGTAATATTTATTTTGCTTATAAATCATACGCAAGGGAGGGAGGAGTTTCCTCCCTAATGGTGTGCTTGCTGCCTCTTCTCTACAAATATGTAAAGGATGTGGAGTTTTACTTTTTAATTGTGAAGTCCAGCGCTGCTGAAGGAGTGGAGAAATAGACCCTCTCAAACCTTGCTTCCTAGCACAAAGCGTAGAAATATACATGCTCTAACTTGGCAATTCCAATTCCAGAAATTAATTTTAGAAAAATAATAAGGATTTGTTCACAAACTTAACTGCTAGCATAGTCACTAAAGCATCCTGTATGGTATACCCAATGGCATTTATTCTTATACCTACAGCATGGATAAGTGTGCAATCATGGAAGCTATCTAGTATAGAAGTATCTCTTATACTGATTTTGACATTTTCTCTCAGTATTGTGGCAAAATTTTAAGAACCCCATTCTCCACAAAAAGATCTTATTGTTCTATCCATATAAAGGTTAAAATTCACTTACATGTATGGTATTTACATGATCACAGCAGGACTTCATAAAATATGGACAATTACTATGTGTTGCGGCTATGTGTGATTTTTTCCTCATGTGAATGTTTTGCTATGATCTATTTTACTGGTCTAATAATAAGAATTTTAAATTTCTTCTGAGAGAGTTGTTTTGTTTCTGAAATAAATGGAACTTGGAAGATTGTGAGGGCGGCCTGCGTATTTAGGGGGAGTGGGATCACAGAAGTAAGCTTAGACTTAGTTTCAAACCTGAAATCCAAGCTCGGACCGGCCCATGTACCCTGCTCTGTGAGACTCTGGGCCTCAGTTTCCCCACCTTTAAGTGAGGTTAGCACTGTTATCCTATTTCTCTCACAGTATCATTAGGGGTATACTATATGTGAAAATATAATATGTACATGATAATGTATGTGAAAAAGCTTGGAGAAGAAGTTTAGTGTGTTCAGTGACTAGAAGACCCAGGCATCAGTAGTCAATTCAAACAGCCAGTTACGGGCTAATCCAGTTAGCCAAGGTGCTACTCTAATCATATCGATTCTTACTGGCTTTCAGCACTTTTCTTTTACTAGCAAGTAATTCTGCCCATCAGTTTAAGACTGGACCTTGTTTCTCTGTATTCCTCTGTGAATTCAGTGCTAACAGATGTGAGGGAGCCAAAAAGCTGGCTCCATCTTTTCCTACGTTCATTTCCAGCAAGCCAGTGAGCAGGCCGCTGACTACACACCTGCAGGGTGTACTGCCTCAGACAATCCCAGTGTGCTGAAGCTCTTACATGGTGATGTTAAATATGTCATGGTATACACAGTGCATTATGTTTTCATTCTTCCACAAGAATGTCCCAAGATGCACATGAAGGAGAGGTCTGACTTCACAGATGCACAATATTTTACGTTGTCACTCTAGAAAATTATTTCCCAATGCCTCTATTTGGGAGAGCTTCTTTATCTTTGGATTTTTTCCTGCTTCTCTAGCTTTTGTCCCCATACTGATAGATTGAAAAAGAGAAAAACAGAGGAAGGAAGGAAGGAAGGAAGGAAGGAAGGAAGGAAGGAAGGAAGGAAGGAAGGAAGGGAGGGAGGAGAGGAGGGAGGGAGGGAGGGGAGGAGGGAGGGAGGGAGGGAGGGGAGGAGGGAGGGAGGGGAGGAGGGAGGAATTAAGGAAGGAAAAGAAAGGAAAAATGAAAAGAGGAAAATCTAGGACAGAGTTTGTTAAATCTGAGCATTTAGGGGCCCAAGATGTGGGGCCCCACTGTTGGGTTTTGAGGCATGTTTCTCAGCTTTCAAGCCCATAGAAAAGAATTTGGACTTCTATAAGGGAATTAAGTTTTCTCAGGCAGGCCACTAGAGAGGAAGGAATCCTTCTCTGATTGTCAGAAAAATCCTCTTCTATGTTAGAAACGATCAGTAGAATTACTGAGTCGGGGCATGTCTCTTACTGGACCCTACCCCATTTCCTGCCTTGTGAATTCAGAATGATATGGACAATGTTTATGAATGTCTACTTTTGTGGGATAGCCTCAAAAATATCCTAAAAGCACCACTATTAAGGGATCCAATCTGGGTATAGTTACTTTCATAAAACAGGCTCTTTCATATGTCCAGAGCCAGGCATTTACCAGGGTAGATAAGAACATGAGCTCCTGCTAGCAGGAGGAATAAATGTGGTTTTAGGGCAGTAAGTGTAGGCTCTCAGCCCTTTTGGTCAGCATTAAGTGCAGAGCTGGCTGACAACAGCACTGATACCCAGAGAGTGCTTTGTTCCTGACTGCCCATCGTGGTGCCCCACTGCATAACATTTTAAATCACCTTAACTGTGGCAAACGACGGCCAAACAGACAGCTTCAACCCAGAAGAGACAAAGGGACAGTGTTGGAGAAAGTAAAGCCGTGGTATTCGTGCTTCATTTTAAAATTAATAGAGTTGGTTATAGTTTCTAAGTACACTTGGGATTCCAGCTGCCAGAGAATGGGCTTGGAAACTGAAAGCCGTCTTTTAATCCATGGACCCAGGACAGGTAGGGGCGCTCTCCAGCAAGCAGGCACAGGTAGTGGCGCTGTAAAGCCAGCAAAGAGAGCCTGCCAGGAGGCTTCAACACTGTCCTCAGGGAGCTGCCTCCACGCAACAGGCCGGCTTTGATCTCGGCTGAGACTGCCCCGGGGATGCCAACGGTGCGGTGGGTGTCCACGAGTTCATTTTACAGAGACCATCAAAGCAGCTTTCAGATGGCAGAGGCTAACAACCTGGCCTCTATTTGAACAGCCAGCAGCTCTTCAAACTGTCTAATTCTCAGAGCTTATTAAACAGAAAGAGAGCTAAGAAATCGAGAGTATGGTGAGTGTTGGACAGAAGTAAAGAGAGGGCATCTGGACCGTGGATGCTTTTGCCACTGACCTGCATCACACAAACACTAGTTTTGCTACCTTGAAAGTAAACTGTCTCTAAGTAGTGGACCATGGCAGTATACAAATTGGCCAGTGATGCATATTCAGCTTTAGAAAGATCATCAAAATATCAAGCAAAGATTTGACCCCTTGGAGAAGAATTTAAATAAAATAACACTAGCAAATACGTTTAAAAATGAAGTTCAAATGCATAGGAAAGGATCTCAGAGAAAGAAAATTTAGCAAATCACCAACTAAAATCTTGATAATCATCTTCTGACTTAAGAAACCAATGATGAACTTTTAAAATATTATTTTTCATTAGAAACACACAAAAACTTGGGAAGCAACTAAAAACATTTCTCAATATCCCTCCCTATCTAGAGTTCATCTAAATGAAATCATCTTTTACATTAACATTAAAACAATTATGGCACTACTGAGACAGGAAGTGCTAAAATGATTGAGTCTATGATGGCTCCATAGTTAGTGATACATGCTCCTTCGTGTGGAGGGGTAAAACTTGAAGACTAAACATCCGTGACATTAGTCAGCCCTCTTTAATAGACAATAAAATGTATCATCAAATAATACAAAAGGACAAAATGCACTGCACTAGCACTCCAGAGAGGAAGAAATCTAAATAATCAATAAACATTTGAAAAGATGCTCATTAGTTACCATGGGAAAACATTAATACAAGGAGATCAAATTCTTCTCTTACTAAATTAGCCACAAAAAATCAAAACACCATCTAGAGTTGCACAGGATGAAAGAAACGGGAACTTTCACATTGGTGGGCGTATACATTTGAATAACCTCTGCAGGAGGAAGGTAAGACTCGGAGTAACCAATCTCAAATATTTTGATGAATCACAGAAACTCAGTCTCAACAAATTCAGGATTCTCCTCTCCCCTGGGGTATTCCTAAGGTTGACATCACATGAAGATGTTGGAGAGGAGGGATAGGTACACAATCCTGGAAGTAGTCATCCATCCACACAGGCCTCCTCCAAGGATGTCATCGACCCGCCCTGTTCTCGGTTGGGAACGTGGGCGAATCACTGATGGAATGTCCCTGGTCCTTGCTGGCATGGTCCTTTTCTGTCTGGCAACTGTCTCTGCTGCCTTCCTGTGCTGGAGGCACTCGGAATAATCCTGCCCCTCCCCTGCCACCCTAGGACCTTGGAATCCTGGCCAGGTTGTATCTGGACAGATGTGTGTCTATAGGATACACAGAATCTCTGTTGCCTTCCCACAGCTTCATTCTTTGAGGCTGGCTTCCTCTGAAGCATAGGGCACAGCTGGCCACTAGGCCCTTACAAATGCCTCCACTATCCTCACTTCCCCTCCAGCCACCCCTCTTCTGCAGCATGCCAGACAAACTTTTTCTAACCTACACCAGAAGTTTTGCAGTCTTTTATGATGTGTCTCCACACATTTTGTCCTCGCCAGGAGTTTTCTTCATTACCCTAAGGGTTTAAACTTTTGGAAACCAAATCCCTGAAGAATCTTTTTCTCTTTAACTGAAGAATTGGAACATCCCACTTGGTGACAATGAACGTAGCAGACCCTAGCTGATTGGATGTGGCAGGGGCCGGTGGGGGGGGGGGGGGGAGGACAAACATTGGTGATGTTACCTAAATATCCAGCTTAAGATGTAGCCATTCACTACATGAAATCCATCTCCCAGAAATAATTGAACACGTAGAGGTAAGTACAGAGGTTACTGTTTGCAGTGATAATGTGAATATCCATCAAGAGAGGATTGGTTCTATAGAGCACAGCAAACCTGTGCAATAGAATTCCATGTAAACATGAAAAGGAATGCATTCATATTTATGTACTGACATGGCAAGGTGCTATGAATAGTGTGAAGTGAAAAGGACAAACTACAGAGTGACAATAATGCTATGATTTCACTTCTTTTAAAAACCATCCCATTTCTAGGTATGTGGGTCAGTATACTCTTAGGGATGGCAAACATCAGTGGCAATAGTTTCTGATGAGTGATACTTAGAATGAAGAAGAACTCTTCTTCTTTGGCCTTATTGTCTTTGTAAATATTTCATTTGATTTGGCGAGCCAACTACCTTTAATGATGTTTTAACAGTTAAAAAGAGATGAAACAGGCCGGCGCCCTGGCTTAACAGGCTAATCCTCCGCCTTGTGGCGCCGGCGCACCGGGTTCCAGTCCCGGTTGGGGTGCCGGATTCTGTCCCGGTTGCCCCTCTTCCAGGCCAGCTCTCTGCTATGGCCAGGGAAGGCAGTGGAGGATGGCCCAAGTCCTTGGGCCCTGCACCCGCATGGGAGACCGGGAGAAGCACCTGGCTCCTGGCTTCTGATCAGTGCAGTGCGCCGGCCGCAGCCGCCATTGGAGGGTGAACCAACGGCAAAAGGGAAGACCTTTCTCTCTGTCTCTCTCTCTCACTATCCACTCTGCCTGTCAAAAAGAAAAAAAAAAAAAAGAGAGAGAGAGAGAGAGATGAAACACATCACAGTGCGCTGTTAATTTAACTCAAGAGATCCTTACTCATCTCAAAGCAGATGTAATTTTTTAAAGAATTAAGAGCTACACAACCACTGAAGGCTTTACAGTTTAGTCACATGGATTCATCATTAAAGACACTATGGTGATTTTAAGAATCATTTTGCAAAACCCTGACCTGAAAGTAGATTCCTGCTGAAAACATAGAAAAGACAAAAAGTTAAACATAATTATAGAAATTTGAACGTCTTAAACATCACAGGCTCAGTAATTCCAATAAATGTAGGAGATCTTGTTTCAAACAAATGACAGTTGACAACAGACTATAAACATGATCCAATACATGTGCTAATTGTCTTTGTCTAATCCCCAATACAAACCCCTCCATTATCTGCAAAATTAACTGCTTTGTTTTGAGTCAAGTCTAGGATTAGCCTCTTTCTGTCAGAGATATCACTTCAAGAAAAAAGCAGTCTGATTAATCTGAAATTCAGACCCAAACTGAATACACGTGGACTGACCAGAGGTGTTACCACAATAGAACACACGATAGAATTATGAGCTAAGTGGACATGGTTGGCACAGCATTTCAATGTGGTCATTTAATTAACCACACTGATACCAGAGCTCTTGGCCAGCATCTAATATATTTAAAAATAATGTAAAAAGGAGAACACATAATTGAGCATTTTTGCTTTGTATATAAAGATAATGACACCCTGTCAAATAAGACCCAGCTACAGATTCAAGCTGCAGTTTCATGAACCTTCTCATCCTCATGAACATTTATTAACATAAAAGTTTGGATCACCTCAACAGTAAGAGGTGCTTATTCAAACATTTCTGATCATTATTCATTCAACCACCATTTGTTGAATGAGTGCTATGTGCCTGGAAGAGCTAGTGTTTATTTAGCACTTACTATGCCTCAGCCACTGTTCTAATTACATAAATTAGCACACTTAATCCTCATAACCACCCTCTGAGTTGGGGATATTGTCTTTCAGATTTTGTAGAAGAGGAGACCCAGGCACGATGAGTAACTCCCCCAACTCAAATATACTGTCCTTTAAGAAGCTGAGATTTGAACCCAGGTGGTCTGGCTTCAGAGCCCTGCTTTCAACTGCACAAACTAGGTTAAAAGGAGAAAGGACATAGGCTAGTAGGAGAAACAGAATGAGAAAAAAAATTAAATGGAATATCATGCTGTGGAAGCATAAATGTAGGGATGAACTGATAGAAGCCATAGGCGCCAGAGTTGAGTTCATAAATATGGGAATAAGTATGGGAAGGAGCTGGACAGCAATTGCTCTACTTTTTGGAAGAGTGTATTAGCATATAAATGACTAAATGAAATACCTCTTCATCAATCCAAATTAGAGATATAAAACCAGATTTTTAATCCTCCAAACTGGGTGCTTAGTACCCTAGCTAATTTCAGGACACTAAAAGACTATTTAATGCCTTACTTTTTGCAAGAAAAATTCTGTTATCCTGAGGAAATATGCTGCAGTATTTTTCTGATGGAATGAAATTCTACCCTGGAACAAGATCTTCACCTTTAACCCCTAACACATGGAGTCCTGGAAGATGGACCAATTGACCTTTAAAACTCTCCCTTTCCCTGTTTTGAAATCCTACCAATAGTTGGAATCTCCACTGCTACTTTCCTCTAGACACAAATATTCATTTTACAAAGATGTTGACGTGTCATTAGCAAAATTCACTTGTTGTGCTATTTCTATTTATTATCCTTATACCAGACGTCATCCCAAAATAGTCATGCATAAGATGCACATGTGTCCTCTAGCACTTCAGGAATTAATAGCATATGGTCAATAAAAATGGAATTCCTATGACTTCTGATTAAGTTACTCAGGGAAGATGTCCATCTGAATGCAGTTAAGAGTTTTCTCAGTGTCAGCTTCTGTTCTAATCTATATCAAGTTTACCAGGATAAAATTCAATTGTACAACTCACAGCCTTTAAAGGCTCACTACATAAACCCATTCCAAAATTTCTAAAGGATGGTGAACCTCCAGAAAAGTCCCAATCACAGAGAAAGGTTAAAGGACAAGCACTCATCAAAAGTCAAGTATGATGAGATTTTCCTAGAAGCCATGGAGTGGGAACACAAAGAGGAGTAGGACACAGGCCTTGCCCATTGTTAGCACAAACCCAAGGTTGGGAGGGGATCTGTGGTCCTGCTTCACGTTCATTCTTTGTTGAAATAGAATTTTGAAAAATATTCTCTACTGAGAAGTAAAATCTTTGTCAAATAAAGCTGTCAGTGGCATCCTCCTTCAGAAAGAAGGTCAGACTCCTTCCCTCAGCATCCCCAAGGTACTTTTCACACTCCCAGATTAAACATATTTAGCCAATATGTGGGTTGTGGCCAAGGTAGGAGAAAAAGAAGAGTCTATTAAATATAACATTAAATTAGTCACTTTCAAGGTAACAGAATAATAATCTGCCAGTCAGTGACACTTTTAGGGAACCACCATCTGCTGGAGGAGAAAAGGAAAGAAAGAAAAATCTAAAGGTCATTTCATTTAGACTGAAAAGCTGAATTGTAAAAATTATGGTTGGCAAAGTGATATCTCCTCAATCAAAATAAAACATAAAATGATCCCTACTAGGCCAAGAGCAGCTGTCCAATCATAATAAACAAAATTCCTCAGTTGATGTCTTTTTTCTGGACTCATGTTTTCTTCACCTTTGAATTTTTTTTTTTTTTTACTCAAAAAATTAAATGGAAAGATCCAGGGATAGGGGTGAAGAAAGAAAGACACTTAGGACTGGTTCTTATGTGTGTGTTGGATTATCTGAGACACACAGATAAAATGGGTGTAAGCCTTAAAATAAAGCAGAGTGTCAATTTCAAAATAAATAATGATAATAGTGTTTTCAAAATCAGCTCTTCATTCAGTTCTGTGCTGAAGCATTTAAACACCCTGTGCTACTCATAACATAATGTGGGTGGTAAAAGGAAAAAGCCCTCCCTACTTCGACATGTTATTCCTAAAGAGGCTATTCACGTCATTGCCACAAAGATACAATTAATTTATATTACCCGAATATCCAGAAGTGTAAACACAAAGCACATGAAGGAAAACATTTTCTTATTTTGAAAAGTGAAAAAAATGAACATAAACTCTGCTGTATGCAATTTCCCAGTTATTTTAGATAATAAAATAATTTTAATTAATATATTATCCTAGCAAACCATTTTTATCAGACTTACTGAACTCTTTTTTCATGTCCAAATGTACAGCCCACACATACTTTCTCTCCCCATGAGACTTAACGATTGCTATGCTGGCAGTTTTGTAGAATTTAAGAAGATTCAGGCTTGACATCCCTGAATTCAATACAGATGATGACATTCAAAGTCATAGAGTGAAATGACTTTCGTCTATGTGGCTGTACTGTGTCTTGGGGGATGCCTTTTGATTTAAAATTTACTTTTGGGTCACTTAAGTCTTGTTAGCTAAAAACGTCAAATATTTAAACTTTTTATCCAATCTAGTTTATATACAAGGTTCCCATATTTCTTTTAAGGAACCCTAAATAATAATGAATTACATTTTTTATTGTCAATAGTTCTTTTCTAAATGAAAAACAAAACTCTATTAATTTTTTTTAAGCTTTCACAAACAACTCAGTATCTAACACCTCAGTAAAACAGCACATTCAAATTTGGCTAAGGAATATTTTTCAAATCAAGCTGCACTTGATCTACACCTGGAAGTAACAAGAAGTGACTCTAGTCTTGGCTTTGAACTAGATTGTATTTTTAATTTTACAGTTGCCTCCGAAATTGGAATATACTGATTAAAAACCGAGTATTATCAAGAATTTGCGAGAGACTCCTTAAGAAAAAATGTTAAGATTTTGCCCAGAAAAATATATTCTTTGTTACTTCTTTTTTAAAAGAGGGGTTATGAATTTAAGAAGAGAGAAAGAGAGTGTGTGTGTGTGTGTGTTTGTCTATGCTTGAAAGGGAGAGGGAGAGAGAGAAAGATCCATAAATGTCCAAAACATATATTTAAATATCACCAATTACAGAGGCATTCCCTACACTTAACATTCATGCGTAACCTTTGTGTACATATTCAGGTGGGGTCAGCAGAGTATTTATGGAATACAGGGCAGTACTGCTGGGAACTGCTTCCCCCTGTGACAGGGTGGTCATGCTACTTGGGTGGACCCTATCCAAGAGAAATAAGATAGGGACCAAATGTGAGAGAGCATCATAAAGCAGTCAGAACTTTCAGTTCCTTAAGACTCTAACCCCTGGGGATGGGGGTGAGAGATAGCTTCGATTCTACAAGCTATGAGTAAAGAGGTTTTATTTCTTGTAAATGTTTATTTTATTCTGAAATTAATCCTCCTTTCTTGTGTCTGATAAAGTGTATGTTGCCACTGACACTAACTTATGCAGAACCACTTAAGTAACACAGTATATACAACTCAGAAGTCTGTGTTCATAATGTAGGGATTAGTTTAGTTGCCACCTGTCTTGATGATTAAAATAGAATGGATGGAGGGAAGAACATTTGGTGTAGCAGTTAAGATGCTGGTTAGAACATTAGCATCTCATATTGGAGTGCCTGAGTTCTAGTCCTGGCTCCACTCCCACTTCCAACTTCCTGCTAATGTGCAATCTGGAAGGTAGCAGGTGATGGCTCAGGTGATTCCCTGTCACCTACTTAAGACACCTGGATTGAGTTCCTGACTCTCAGCTCTGGCTTCCTCTAGCCCCCAGCTCTTGAGGGAGTTTGGGGAGTAAACCAGCAGAGAGCTCACTTGCTCTCTCTCTCTCTCTCTCTCTCTGCCTTTCAAATAAATAAAAAGCATGAATGAATGAATGAATTTTTAAAAACCACAAAAATGGGAAAGGTTCTAATGGAAGCTCAAAGTGGCAGGATTATAAGTCCTAAAGACCAAGAGTTAGACAAAGGAGAGAGCATGGCAGCGCTGGGACTGACCGGGGTAGTGACACTATGTAGGCACTAGATTGATGTTGGCTTCCCCTTGACCTGCCTATTAAACCAAGCAAATTAAGAAATCTAAAAATAATAACTTCTTAGAATAAGATCGCTTTGCCCAAAAACCTTCCCAGGTGCCTATCAAAGCAAATTTTATCACTTCCACAACTAATTTCTCAATTCTATGAGTTTCATTTATTCTAACCACATGGAGTTCAGAGGCTACACATGGGTGTGCTTGGACATCCCCAAATTTGTTACATAAAGGCAGGAACCATGTCCTTCATGTTCTATTTGCATCCCAGCTCTCAGATTTATGTGAAATATTAAAGTAAAATAATTGAAATAAATGTATAAACTATACCCACTCCCAACCTGGGGAAAGATCAACAACAGAAGACTTCAAATTTCTGTGTAACCTTATTCCTCATTCTTCTTGCATTTCAAAAACAAAAGACTGGGACAAGTTTAAACCACGATAAGGAAAGAAAACCCAGCTCTGCCACATTTCTGGAAAGCACTGTTCCCAATGCCTAGCTAACTTCTTGTGGGCAAATAATCATGTAACCATGAATTTTCCACTTTTCAACTTTATTATAAAAACAAAGGTGTAGTAGAAATAGCACTAGAGCTAGAACTGTGAAGACCTATAAGTTCTACTTATATCTACCATATGAGCAATTGGGTAAATCACATTAACCCTACCAGTCTCATTTGTGAAATGGGGATAAATATTCACACATTAACTACATACCTTCCCAGTTCACTGAGAGAGGGGGGGGGGATGAGATAAGATATGCTAAAGAGCTGGGACACTGTGAAAACTCTATACACAGATAAAGAACTGTTAGTTTCTTAGAACCTATTAGGGCAATAGTAGCTGCTACAAGAGCAAGCCTGTGTTTGGCTTGTGTGGCTCATAATCCCAACAGAGCTGTTCCAAGAAGATATAGGTCAAATTGAAAACATGAAGCAGTGTATGTGTGTACTGGGAAAATGAAAAAGGAAGGCACCATTATTAGTTGAGAATTTACTATATGTTAGCATCAACCAATGTGAACACATTCTCCCACAATGAACCCAGTTCCTCTATTGATCCTGTTCCCTGCCTGCAAGTCCTTTTCAGTTAAACTTCAGATACTGATCATGAAGAGGCCAGCCAGAATTAAGAAAATGTCTTAAGTCTTTCAAGTTAATCTGTCTAGTTGGATATGAAAAATAATACTTCTAACCTGCTTGAGGGCTCTTGATATTACTTCAAAAAACATTTCATAAGGACCTTAAAATATCTGCCCTTCACAATTTGATGTAAATTGCTGTTTTATTCTAGGAACAAAGGGTATGCTTAAGAGAAATTTTGAGTTAAATGCCTGTATCACGAGATAATAAATTCCAACCCTGCAGTGCGACATTAACACAGTCATATTCTTTTGATTCATTCTTTAATAAGATAATTCAGTGATGTTCTCAGTGGGAGAGCACTGGCTCAGAAGGGCTAGTTGTGTTCACATCATCCCAATCCACTTTCATCAGCATTAGTGGTGGGAGAATTTTCACTCCTGAAATTGAAGAGTGAATAATAGCTCAGGACTCTCTCTCTCTCTCTCCCATGATTGTCCATTCAATGTCAACCAATACACTACCATTTTGTATATGAAGTCATTTGGTTAATCCATATTTACAGTTTCTTCTTCCATAATTATTCTCTAGTATTCTGTTCCTAATTACTTTAATATAGCAATTTGTAAATTCTTTGAGTTCAAAAGATTGACTTAGAGAACAGATTGAGTCATTTTGCTTCCCATCAATCTTCTTTCTTCTTTTTAAAAACAAAATATTTATTCATTTATTTATTTATTTATTTGGCACAGAGACATGTCGGGGTCTCAAGTCCAAGGCTGGCCCCTGACCAGCAGGGGCCAGTACAGACACTCCCCAACAAGGCAAACGGGAAGGGTAAGGTCGACAGGTACATACCACAAGCACCCATGAGTTCTGTCGAAGTAGAAACCACTTTATTGAGGACGCATACAGGCTTACAAAGCTTACGAAGGACATGCGCAGTAGGGGAGCCAATCAGAGAAAAGGTCACGCAGGCACGGGTGGACCATGCACAGGGGCATCTTAAGCAAAGTATAGGGATCATGCACTGTCCACGTGTCCGGAACTAAAGCGGACCTATCCCTGCCGGTGGTCTGATCTTATACAGCTTAACCTCAGCAGCCGCAGACACGCCCCTTGAGATCCGATCCGCCAGGCACCATATTGTAATGGAGATTTTAGGCAATGCCCAACAGAGACATAAACAGATAGAAAGTTCCCATTCCCTGGTTTACTCCATAAATGCCTGCAACAACTGAGACCGGGCCATGCTATGTCCCGAAACTGGGTTTCCACATGGGTGGCAGAAATCCAATTACACAAGTCATCACTACTGCCTTCAGACTCTGCATTGGCAAGAAGCTGGAGTCATGAGCTGCAGCAGGGATTTAGCCCTGGCATTCTTATTTGGGGAGAAGGTATCCTAACCAATGGCCTAAACTTCTTTAACTTTCCTCTTTGTATTTTCCATCTATTCTCAACCATCAGAATTACTCAGGCTACTCCTTCTATACATTGTCCTCCATCCATACTCTACTCCTTCCTAAGTCTTTCCCCTAAAACTACCACAGCAAAACTGAATGCCCAAGATAGGAATATATTTCAGACTCTTTTGTTTTTCCTGCAAGTAGTTAATGCCTAAAAAATATTTGGGGAATTAAAGTGAATGAAGATATGCCCTTTTATTTGCTTGATTTTTGTATGTATCTTCATTTGTATCATATTTCTCATTTAGGAAATATTTGTAGGGAAAAGACTTTCATGGATTGGTTATAGTAGAGCAACAAACCTTACTAGTCATTCATAGCCAATTCTTCCTTACTGATAATCAAAGGCCTCTTTATGAAATGGGTATCAGTAGAAATCCCTTTATCAAAAGTATAATGGAGCTTTTTCACCAACTGGAAAACTGGATTCAACTTCACAACTCTCTAGGTATTACCTGAACAAGTTACTTAGACTCAATATACTGAGCCTCGGTTTTCTGTAAAATAGGGACAATAATAAGAGGCTCTCCATTCCGATGAACCTTTCTGAAGGTTAATGATAATACCCATAGAATCCCAGGGAAAATGTTGGAATTATTATACTATTCATCTGGAAAATACTGTTACATTCACACCATATCACCTTTAGTCTATTTAAGAAAACACCTACTTTTTGATAATTTTTCCTCTTTGTATCACTACAACACAGTTTGAAATAATAAAAAAATTGATATTATTACACAATTGTACATGCAAACATTTAAAAATAATGATAAAAAAGACAAAACAGAGCCTATTCTCCAAATATGCATATTCCACTGGTACAGAGGTTTTTATGCATATATAGTTATAAAAGTAAAATTAAGCTGTATATATTGCTTTGTAGCCTATATTTTCCACTTAACATAGCATGAGCCTCTGTTATGTAAATAAATGTAATCACATCGAAAGATGTTAACATTCGCATCTACAATGTGGTCTGATTTATGGAGGTTGCACCATGCATCAGAAAATCCAAACATGGCTCTGATAACCTACTGCAGCTTTTAGGTTAATGTCAAGGATCCTTTTCCCAGGTGCCTGCTGTAAAAAGGAGTTGGCCAGACAACACTCCCACTTCTGAAAGCTAAGTGGAAAGTGATGAGTGTCAGCTACTTAGATCTTTATAAGGCAGAGAGCGAGAGGAGGAGGCAGTGACATGAACTAATAGGCTACAACCAACTGCCTCTGATTTGTTAGAAACTTCCTTGAGACTCCAGAAGAAGAGAACCAAATGAGGAGCTGAGTTCCACACCCTCACCCACTCCCTGCCAATGGGAAGGAAAGTATTTACTAGCTCTGCCCTAACTCTGCTTCAGCAGGTTAACAGCACCAGGGCTACTGCTACTGCTATGCATGTTATTTCAGCCTCCTTTTTAATATTTCTAATATTTAAAAAAATATTTTATTGTGGTTTTATCTGAAAGGTAGAGAGACAGAGATCTTAACAACTGCTGGTTCACTCCCCAAATGCCTACAATGGATCAGGCTGGACCAGGCTGAGTCCAGGAGCCAGGAAACCAACCTGGGTCTTCTATATGGGTGTCAGGAATCCAAATACTTGAATCATCACTTGCTACTTCCCAGGGTGCTCAATAGCAAGAAGCTGGAATTGGAAATGGAACTGGGACTTGAGCCCTGGCACTGCTATTTAGGACATGGGAGTCCCAAACAGTGTCTTAGCTGCTGTACCAAATACTTGCCCCTTGGGATAAGATTTGTAGTGTGAACCTCTGTATTGGTGCTAGTTAATGAAAGGGACTGAAGAGCAAATGGTAGCAAGAAATACAACTCAGCTCTATTCACTCAATTCTCTACACTTTTCCTTAGTTTACCGCAAGACATAAGTCATTTGAATGGTTTAATAAGAGTGAAAAAATTAGGCAAAATTCTTCCTAATTTGAAAATTAACAGATGACCAAATGTTTCCAAACTATTAGGTTTGAGTGCATGTTTGTGTGTGTTAGTGGATCTGATCTGTCATGTAATTTCATGCAATCATTTGTTGCTTGCAGCATAGCAGGATTTATAAAAAGGATTTTTTAAATAAGCATATCAAAAGATAAAAAGCTGTTATTACTCAGGAAGGGAGGGAAATGGGGTAACTGGCTTATTTGGTAGTTGTCTCTCACACCTTTTTGAATACAAGCACAAAATTACCAATGATGTCTCTTAGAAAAATTGAACCGAGGCACTTAGTTGCAAAACCCAGCCATCATCTTACCCTTTCTTAAATCCCCCAGATCACACATTGGCACCATCTTGGACAACTGCCTTGACTCCGATCTTGTCTCTGCTCACTTACTCCTTTCGGCTAGTTGGCTCAAGGGCACCCATGGAATAAAGCAGAGAAAATCGTTGTTACTCTGAGCATGATTCACTTCCCCAGAAGAGTCCTGTTTTGAATTGCTCTAGCTCCTCCTGTGTGGTCATCCCTCCAGCTTTGCAGTCCGGGGATCTACCACAGAATAACTGCTTGAGGCCCAAAGGGTTTCTATTCTGTAAGAGTTACCATTTCCTCCCATCAGGAGTGGTTAATGACAAAACCTTTGATTGGTTATATTTGTTGTGCTTCACTGTGGAGCTGCCATTCAAAGCATTTAAAATTAGGTTGGTTTCTGTTGCTGCCTTTCCTGTAGCCAGTTAATCACAGGATTCTCTGCCACATTGAGGCCAGCATAGGGATAGCCCATGCAACAAGTAAGAAAACCACCGATTGCAGGCCAAGTGGCTAATGTGCTTACACAACAGGAATTGTTTAAAATACTTTGAACAGTATTTTATTTGTTTTTTTTTTAAGCATCTTTTGCTCAAGAGTTGCTTCTCTAGGACCCAGCATTGGGCTTGGCCTTGGTTTTCCCTTAAAGGGCTCACCAAAGTAACAACAGGCTTTTGCTTAGACAAATCAAAACCGGAGTCTCAGTGGAGGAAGTGCTACACTCATCACTGAACTTAAAATGTTAGAGCTTTCTGTTCTCTTTCCTGGCTGAGCTACTGTGACTTAGTGATAATAACATTAAAATTCAATGCATGCATTAAAAATGAAGTCTCTCAAATCACATTTCAAAGAAAAATGTACAGACTGCATTTGCTTTAAAGTACAATAGGATTTAAATCCTAAGTGTAAATGTGTAACTGGAGTTTTATGGAACCCTAAATGTAAACAAAGTAGAAAAATTGGGGCTGGTTTTGTGGTGCAGCAGGTTAGATAGTCACTGTGGAGCCAGCAACCCAAGTCTTGGATACTGTGCTTCTGATCCAGCTCTCTGCTAATGCACCTTGGAAAGCAGCAGAAAATGGTCCAAGTGCTTGGGCCCCTGCCACCCACCCACATGGAAAACCAAGATGCGGTTCCTGGCTCCTGCCTTTGGTCTGGCCGAGCCCTGGCTGTTGCAGCTATTTGGGAGTGAACCGGAGGGATGGAAGTTTCTCTACTCTCTCTCTCTCTCTTTCTCTCTGCCTTTCAAATAAATAAATGTATTCTTTTAAATGAAAAAAAAACTGTTAGGCCCATGCATGTGCACACATACACACACACATATTGCCCACTCAGCTTAGTTTCCCAACTGTCTTCTCTATCTGCTATATCCTCTTAACTTCATGGCATTTCTATGGCATTGCATTAGTAAGAAATTCTTTTTGCTTCAGGATCTTAAAATGTACATAGAATATTCAGTGTTTTTCATGGGATGCAGCACCGAGAATTCATGAGTTCTACCTGCTTGCCTGTTCTGGTCTGCAATCTATCTTCATTCCTACCTTTCAATCTCTCAGTGTCCCAGTTTGCTTGTCTATAAAGTGGAGGTAATTCAGCTGACCTATTTCATAGAGATGTTATGTTGAATAGCTAATTAGTGATTTTCAATTGTGTTGGAAAAAAAGTATGTTGAAAGTACAATGTATAAGATAAATGCTCATAAATGATAAATGACATGTTAAAGCTAGAAAGGTTGTTATATTAAATCACTTGTATATATAACATGTAGTGAGGCTGTCACATCATAACCAATGTTATAGATGATGGGAAGCAAACCTTTCTTGACTTTCTTAATGTTTTCATCATTCTGCTCTATTGACAGCCAAAGGGTTAGGAAGCCTAATGAGACACTAGATAATTTGAAAGAATTATCTTAGGTGGTTAATTCCTGCCTAAAGCTGCCTGCAATTTCTATATGCTACTGAACACTGCTTGAAAATGTAGTAACAAAGCCATCTGAGAGCAGGAATAATTTGAGCCATTGGTCCTTAGTTTGGGGAGGCAAGAGGTCATTAAAGATATTGGGCCTATGAAGAACCTTCTATGATTATAGCCAACTAGTCACAGAACCAAAAATAATTAGCATAGTTAGTACCCCAAGGGTATTTTGATACTATGTGAATACTGACCTTGGATTCAACTCCCTTGAATTGTAGGTTTTACTGTGTCCTGTAAGACTACAACATGACTCCATTTCTATTCTCTCAATTTGTGTCCCTTCCTACAGTGAGTGTCTCAATGTTTCTGAAGAATGTTTACCTCTGAAAAATGAATACAGGCAGACACACACCTTACTCTTGCATTTGTCAGCTTTGCTGAGAATTGCCAGGCAGAAAATATTGCCATAAGCTCTACGTTACAAGATCCACTCTTTGGGGTGGGGACTGCATAGTGGCAGAGATGGTCTTAACTCTATTGCAAGAAGCAAAGAGAAAAAGAGAAGAAAAGAAAAACAGTGAAACATTTCCAAATTATGAAAAGGTGCAAAATTACTCTGACCTACAAAAACATAAGACATAAGCACAATTCAATGTGTTCTTATAAGGAGAAAAATGTGGTTATGTTTAAAACAAAAATCAGAACCAGTAGATTGTAATGCTGAAAACTATAAGTCAATTGCAATGGATAGAAAAAACTGAGTATTTCAAAAATGTCATGCTATCTAATTTACATTGTAGCATTGCATTCTCACAATAACTTTTTTCTTTTCTTTTCTTTTCTTTTCTTTTCTTTCTTTTTTCTTTTTTTTTTAAAGAGACAGACAGAGTGAAAGGTCTTCCTTCTGTTGGTTGACCCCACAAATGGCCGCTACAGCCCACACGCTATGCCAATCCGAAGCCAGGAGCCAGGTGCTTCTTCCTAGTCTCCCATGCGGGTGCAGGGCCCAAGCACTTGGGCCATCCTCCACTGCCTTCCCGGGCCACAGCAGAGAGCTGGACTGGACTGGAGCAACTGGGACTAGAACCCAGAGTGCCGGCGCCGCAGGCAGAGGATTAGCCTAGTGAGCTGCGGTGCCAGCCCACAATAGCCTTTTGAGAAATCATCCATTCATTCAAATACATTTATTTAGCTTTCTGGTTTGGAGTCAGAAATAGTAGGTAACAAGGACAATTAATTCTGCTACAAAATTTTTGAAACAAAGTAGATGCTTTGTAAGAGGTTGGAAAGTCAAAGAATCAAAGGGAATTTGAAAAACCATAGAGAGGAGAGCCCACGTGAGATGAGCAGTTTGTGACGACCGTTTTCTTCCGTGGAGGATGTGCCAGTTCAAGACATGGGCTCCTGACTAGGCTTGGCCCTCACAGAGGGACTTCACTGAGAGAAAGAAAAATCAGTAAGGCTGTTAGTGGTCATGTGGGGTTGGCGGGACAATTGGAAACTTCAGGCATCCTAAACACATAGTTAGTTCTCCCCACAGTATCTTTGCTGAATTCTGAGACAAGGAAGCTTTTTATAACCCACACTGAAATCTACCATAGCACCCTTATATTTAAGAGACAGTTCTACTTGAGAATGGGTCTGACTCAAATACGTGGTTATACTCTTCCTCAAGATAGTGGGCAAAGTTGGAAGCAGTGGAAAGCAGGAGGCCGAGGAACCAAAGTTACAAATTTCTGAAGGGCAAACTGAATCTTCCACAGTCTTTCATGGCTAAAGGAATGGAAACTTTAAAAAAACAAAAAGACCTGGAAGAACATGCCCAAGAAATGGATGTTAAACTGATACAAACTGCTTCCTATGTATCTGCAATCCAGTCCTAACTCACCTTGATGTAGACTTGAATGAGATGACCATCCCTAACACTGTCTTCCTCACATGGAGCCTCACTGATTGAAGATGGCATCTGGAGTGTCTACAAATCCTTATGCACAAGGTTTGGCAAAAAATAAATAAATAAAAATTCCTAGATTTGTGGGAAGCCTGGGAAATATGGCTGAAAATCAAGGAAATAAAACACAATTGTAAGAGATTTTCCATGATTCAGATACTTCAAATGAATACATAAGGGCTTTGAAATAACCAGCTGTACAACATGTACAGAACTGCAGGTCATTATGAAAAGCAGCAAAGGTCTCTCTGACTCAAGACAGCTTTTAACCACTACACTTGAGTTTACTCTTGAACTCCCTAATTTTGATGGCTATTTTTATGTCAACACCAAATGGCATAAATTATATAACTTAATCACATATTTTAAGTCTGTTAGGGTAGGTTCTCCCTTAGTAATATTCCTACCTACATTTCCTTTGAAATACTCACATATACATTTTTCTACTAGATTTTGTATTGGAACTGCCATTAAGCTTTTAAAAGTAATTTATAATGTCTTAGCAATTTATTTCAGGTTAATCTTTTGTACATGTACATAGTTTATTTTTTATTTTGTCTATAAAATTTGTAGGAATTTTTAAAAATAGATAAGGGCAAAACAATATGCTAACATTCCATAATGGTAATTCTTCCTTCAATGACTATGATTAGGCTAACACAGGTCAGATATAGAGGTCTGCCACCCTATCCCCAGTGATGTCAGCCTTTTGTTCCCTTTGAGAGAAGGCTCCAAACTGGAGTGAGGTGCTTCCTGACTTTTCACACAATGATGTCTGATCTATTCACCAAACCACCAAAAGAGACTCTCTAGTACTCTGCAATGAACCCAAACCTTCTCATGACACCTCAAGGAGGGAAGATTCAAGGGAAAAAGCCTGGCAATGAATGTGAACTTCCACAGTCTAGCTCTACAATTCACTACTATCTCAGCTGATTTTTTCTTCTAACTAGCCTCTTTGCATACTTTGCCAACCACAGGTAAGACATTACTGGAATTCTCTCTTTTCTAAGGTTTGGGGAGGTGTCCTTGTTTATTGGGCCACAACCTAAATTCTCCGACGGCTTCAAGAAAAGCTGTAATCCTGTATTTACCTGAACTTCTTTCATTATGAGAGTAGAGGTGGCATGCCATCTTTTTACATCCCAGGGAAAAACAGGCTTCTATTTCTGTTTAATATATTCATTTTGTCATTATCAAGTAGGTAACACAATGACGTTTACATTTAGAATATTCTTACTGACATCTACCATGTTACCCTGTTCAAGGTACTACACAAACTTATTTTTTAAAGCTTTTATTTAATGAATATAAATTTCCAAACTACAGCTTATGGATTACAATGGCTTCCCCCCTCCCATAACTTCCCTCCCACCCACAACCCTCCCCTTTCCCGCTCTCTCTCCCCTTCCATTCACATCAAGATTCATTTTGAATTCTCTTTATATACAGAAAATCAGTTTAGTATATATAAATATTTCAACAGTTTGCCCTCACATAGCAACACAAAGTGAAAAATACTGTTGGAGTACTAGTTATAGCATTAAATCACAGTGTACAGCACATTAAGGACAGAGATCCTACATGATATTTTTTTAAACATTGATTAATTTTCTATGTAATTTCCAATTTAACACCAAGTTTTTTTTTTTTCATTTTCAATTATCTTTATATACAGGAGATCAATTCAGTATATACTAAGTAAAGATTTCATCAGTTTGCACCCACACAGAAACACAAAGTGTAAAAATACTGTTTCAGTACTAGTTATAGCATTACTTCACATTGGACAACACATTAAGGACAGATCCCACATGGGATGTAAGTACACAGTGACTCTTGATGTTGATTTAGCAATTTAACACTCTTGTTTATGGCGTCAGTAATCTCCCTAGGCTCTAGTCATGAGTTGCTGAGGCTACGGAAGCCTTTAGGGTTCGCCGACTTCGATATTATTCTGACAGGGTCATAGTCAAAGTGGAAGTTCTTTCCTCCCTTCAGAGAAAGGTACCTCCTACTTTGATGGCCCCGTTCTTTCCACTGGGATCTCACTCGCTGAGATCTTTCATTTAGGTCTTCTTTTTTTTTTTTTTTTTTCCAGAGTGTCTTGGCTTTCCATGCCTACAATACTCTCATGGGCTCTTCAGCCAGATCCGAATGCATTAAGGGCTGATTCTGAGGCCAGAGTGCTGTTTAGGACATCTGCCATTCTATGAGTCTGCTGTGTCTCCCACTTCCCATGTTGGATCACACAAACTTATTTTTTAATTAGCATCACTCATATTTTAAATAAGTCTTAAGTAGAACCACAATATGCAAAAACAAACCACAGTGAAGCTGTTTAATTAACAAGGTTGAGTGACCCTCTCTACTCCTGAGGTGATCTCAGTACTCTGAGGACTGACTCAAGAAAGCATGGGATAAAACACTCTACTTCATTGAAATATGCCTTAGAAACTCATTCAGAGGAACTGGGAACAAGCTTGACCATAGTCATTTCCAAACTTTTCTTGACTTCTTACCCCTATAATAATGTACCCATAATATATGTACAAGGTTCATGGAAAAGGGAATTAAGAAGTTAATTTGTTTTGGTGCAAATTTTTTATTTAATGCAGGAACATGAGGGGTCTTCAGAAAGTTCATGGAGGGGCCAGCACTGTGGCACAGTGGGTTAACTCCCTGGCCTGAAGTGCTGGCATCCCATATGGGCACCACTTTGAGACCCAGCTGCTTCACTTCCAAACCAGCTCTCTACTATGGCCTGGGAAAGTGGTAGAAGATGGCCCAAGTCCTTGCGACCCTGCACCCACGTGGGAAACCCGGAAGAAGCTCCTGGCTCCTGGCTTCAGATCGGCACAGCTCCGGCCATTGCAGCCAATTGGGGAGTGAACCATCAGATGAAAGATATCTCTCTCTTTCTCTCTCTGCCTCTCCTCTGTGTAACTCGGACTTTCAAAAAAAAAAAGTTCATGGAAAAAAAGTATGCATAGATTTCCAAACCTTTTGAAGTACCTTCATATATGTACAAAAACCTCAGAAATACTTTTTAAAAATATTTATTTACTTACTTGAAAGAGTTACACAGAGAGAAGAAAAGATCTTCCATTTGCTACTTTACTCCCCAGATGGATGTCACAGCTGGGGCTAGGCCAGGTGGAAGCCAGGAGCCAGGAGCTTCATCCCAGTCTCCAATGTGGGTGGCAGGGGCCCAAGAATTTGGAAGGCTCATTAACAGAGAGCTGGATTGGAAGTAGAGCAGCCAGGTCTTGAACCTATGCCCATATGAGATGCCAGCATCACAGGTGGTGGCTTTACCAGCTATGCCACAACACTGGCCCCTAGAAATATTTTTTTTTTTTGGACAGGCAGAGTGGATAGTGAGAGAGAGAGACAGAGAGAAAGGTCTTCCTTTTTGCCGCTGGTTCACCCTCCAATGGCCGCTGCGGCCGGCACATCTTGCTGATCCGAAGCCAGGAGCCAGGTGCTTCCTCCTGGTCTCCCATGCGGGTGCAGGGCCCAAGGACTTGGGCCATCCTCCACTGCCTTCCCGGGCCATAGCAGAGAGCTGACCTGGAAGAGGGGCAACCGGGATAGAATCTGGCGCCCCAACCGGGACTAGAACCTGGTGTGTCGGTGCCGCAAGGCAGAGGATTAGCCTGTTAAGCCATGGCGCCAGCCCCTAGAAATATTTTTAATGACTTGATCTTTTAAAACTAAAGTAGAGGCGCTGTGGTGCAGAGGGTTAATGCCCTGAACCTGAAGTGCTGGCATCCCATATGGGCACCGGTTCTAGTCCTGGCTGCTCCACTTCTGATCCAGCTCTCTGCTATGGCCTGGGAAAGCAGTAGAAGATGGCCCAAGTCTCTGGGCCCCTGCACCTGCGTGGGAGACCCAGAAGAAGCACCTGGTCTCTGGCTTCAGATTGGCGCAGCTCCAGCCGTTGTGGCCAATTAGGGAGTGAACCAATGGATGGAAGACCTCTTTCTCTCCCTGCCTCTCCTCTCTCTGTGTAACTCTGACTTTCAAATAAATAAATAAATATTAAAAAAAAACACTAAAGTAGAAGTTCATATGGTTTCTTTTCTTATTCCATTGGATTCCCACATTTCCTGGAGGACAAGCATGGCCAGCTTGCAGATCACTGTATTAGCAAATGGTTGTCCAACATACTCCCCATGACAGGAGTAGGCTATTTCTTATCCCCCATGCCACTTTTCCCTTCACCCTTGCAAGTCTGGGCCTGCTGATTCCTCCCAACTGCAACATAGTCCAATCTAAGTTGTTGGTACACCAGGATCTTGGATGCAAGAAAAGAAAATCAGTCTTCATTCCCTCATTGGTGGAATGGAGAACTAAACGAACTTCATTGGGGTGGGCTTCTACATTGTCCCTGCAATATTCCTGCTGTCTGATACATTGATCCTGGCCACATTTCTGAAATTTCTCATTAGTCATCAGCTCTAGTAACTTGAGCAGCAATTCCTAAACCTAATTCAGAGTAAGGAATGGGCCAGTTAGAGGGACAATAGATGGGACTTGGACTGTTTTATGACAGGCTTTATAGAATACGTATCTGTTGTTGTGCTACCCACTAATGAAATGGCTCATATTAGGTTTTTACATCATTTAGTTAATCATTGCTTAGTTCACCATGGAAAAAGCCATGGCTAACGTAAGCTGGAGACACCACTACTTTAGTTAGAGATGCATTATAGGTCTATTAGGCAGATTTCACACGATGATTATGCCCAAATTATTACTGAACCATTGAATAGAATACTGTGCTAAATGAGCACCCAGTGAAGCCTAGGTAACGGCTGCTAAGATTTGGTAAATAGTAAAACACACTGCTTGGAGCACTTGTGTCTTATATTGCAGTGTTAGAGTTTGAACACCACCTCCACTTCTGATCTAGCTTCCTGCTAATGCACACCCTGGGAGGTGGTACATGATGGTTCAAGTACTTAGGTCACTGTCATTCAGGTAAGAGACCCAGATGGAGTTCCACACTATTGTTTTGGCCTGACCCAAGACTAACTTCAAGCATTTGGGGAATGAATCAGGGACTGGAAGATATTCTCTCTCTGTCTCTGTCTCTCTCTCTCTGTCTCTCTCTCTCTGTCTCTCTCTCTCTCTCTCTCTCACACACACACACACACACACACACACACTTTCTCTCTTGTGTTTTGCCTTTCAAATAAAAACAATCAAGAAAAAAACAGTGAAATACTTGTCAATTATAAGCAGGTAATATTGTGGAGTTCAATGTTTTTTAGAAAATGGAAAGACTTCAGGTTACTTACATCCTAGAAATTCCTCATTCCCTCCAGAAGATAAAGGCAGATATCATCATTTCTCCCACCATGACACTGGGAAAATCAGAAGCTATATATGTTAATAGTCAGAACTGCTATTGGTAGTCATGCATTCAGTGCACTGAACAACTAAGGAGACTCATTCCCATCATGATGTCATATATATGATTACGTGGTGGTATGTATGTGTGCTAACAGACTATTTTGGACTCCTGGCCTGTCCTCTACTCATTGCAGAGTGTTGGAAGAGCTATTTAACCTTTCTGGGCTCTATTTTATCATCTGTCTAATAATAATAATAACTTATAAATGTTATATGTGAATTTAAATGGATACTAAAGTGTTAATAATATCTTCAATAATAATAATGAAATAATAACAATATTTTAAACAGAATAATAATAAAAGCTGCTAATCCACAGTGCTCAACAGAATAATGACCCCTAAGGATGTCCATATTTTAATCCATGGAAGCAGTGAATTAATGTTAGATGACAAAAGAGAATTAAAGTTACAAATGGAATGAAGGTAGCTAATTACCTATCCATAAAATACAAATACAGTTCAAGATTATCTGGAAGAGCCCAATGTTATCGCATGGGCCCCTAAAAGCAGAAGAAGAAAGTGAAAGGTAGATTACAGACGAATGCAAGGACATGAGGAGGGAAAAGCTAAAGCATGAGAGGGACTCAGGTGCTGTTGCTGGCTGAAGACGGAGGGAGAGGTGGGGAGCCAGAAGTGAAGGCAGCCTCTGGAAGCTGAGAACTTTCCTCACCTGAAAGCTGACAAGAAAACTTCAGTCCAGGAACCACAGGAATGCAATTTTGCCAAAAAAAAAAAAAAAAAAAAAGCAAACAAGCAAAAAAACACCTGATGGGCATAGGGCATAGAGTAAATTCTACCCAGAGTCACCAGAAAGGAACCCAGCCCGCTGACACTTTGAGATAAGTATGCTGAAATCTTTTGTAGAATCCTGATCCAAAGAACGTTAAAATCATAAAATCACCTGGTTTACAGCAGCAGTGTTTAATGATGTGTTTGTTACTATTTATTCATTAAGTCTTCAGAACATTTACTGAGGACCTACTATGAGCCAGGCCGGTTCAAAGTCCTGGGACTCCACAAGAAACAAACTGGTAATGAGCTTGCCTTCACAGAGCTTACCCCTTCATGAGGTATAGACAGAATTCACACAGGGAGCAGGAAAGGGTGCTAGCTGTAGGCAGTTAGTCACATATATTCCCTAAGACAGTAAACCTCTTTAGAAATAGAGGTGACGTTGCTTTTTTTTTAATTTTTGAGATAACATTTTTAATTTACATGATAGCAAAAGGCGTAATGCTCCACCAAGTAAACAGTTCAACAATTGAAAAGTAAAATTGAAAAAGTAAAAAGACCACAGTTCTGGAGGAATATAGGCAAGAGCTATAAACAAAAAGAAAGAAAAAGGAAGGAAGGAAGGGAGGGAGGGAGGGGAAGAAAAGGGAAAGAAAAAGAAAGAAGGGAAGAAGTATCAGAAGGAAGCTTCATTTTATATATTTAATATATAATAATATATAACATATAATAATAATTATATTATTATATTATATTATTAAATATTATATATATATTGCCAGGCAGAGTTAGACAGTGAGAAACAGAGAGACAAAGAGTTATAGACAGTGAGAGAGAGGCAGAGAGAAAGGTCTTCCTTCTGTTGGTTCACTCCCCTAATGGCTGCTACGGCCAGCACTGTGCCGATCCGAAGCCAGGAGCTGGGTGCTTCCTTCCGGTCTCCCATGTGGGTGCAGGGACCCAAGCACTTTGGCCATCCTCCGCTGCCTTCCCGGGCCACAGCAGAGAGCTGGACTGGAGAGGGGCAACCAGGACAGAATCGGTGCCCCAAACGGGACTAGAACCTGGGGTGTCGGCACCACAGGCGGAGGACTAACCTAGTGAGCCACGGCGTCAGCCCTAGCTTCATTATATCCTTAGAAATGTATCTATGGAGGTCAGCATCCCATACGGACTCTGGTTTAAAACCTGGTTGCTCCACTTCCAATTCAGCTTTCTGCTATGGCCTGGGAAAGCAAGAGAAGATAGCACAAGTCCTTGGGCTCTTGCACCCACGTAGGAGGCCTGGAAGAAGCTCCTGATTCTTGGCTTCAGATTGGCCCAGCCCCTGATGTTGCAGCCATCTGGGGAGTTAACCAGTGGATGGAAGACCTCTCTTTCTCTTTCTCAGCCTCTGCCTCTCTGTAACTCCACATTTCAAATAAATAAATAAATCTTTTTTAAAAAATGTGTCTATGAACTTCAATCTGTTTTTTTGTATTAATCTCACATTAATGTGAGAATTGATGAGAACTGTGTTATAGTAATTATCATACATTTGCTGTGATCCTGAGAATCTAATGTATCAATAAATTCCTTAAAAAAACAAAAATAAGTTAAAGAAAAGAAATGTAGGTGAGGAATACTGAGCAACTGGAGACAAAGAAGTTGAGAAGTCTCTAAATTCATTTTTAAGGCAATAATACAAGCAAGTGATAATCCATCCAAAGAAGTTTATTTCACCAATCTGATCAATGCAGAGACTTCACACTTAGTTTATATCTATTTAAGAGTTATAGCAGGGTGTAATAACATTTTATATTGAATAGAATTTATCATTTATTGCATGCATAACAAACTTTAAGTTAACTGCTAAATAGCATACAAGCTCTTCAGAACTACATGGATTTCCATTCTCTGAATTCAGTCACAGAACATTAATGTTTTGTCAGTTCTAAGCATTTACACGTGTATTGTGTACTTTGATCTTCACAACCATTCCGTGAAGTATTTTGTCTCCATTATACTGAAACCAGGCACATTTAGAAAGTGATGGATGATTCAAACACCAAAAGGACACTTTGCAGGTTGCAATACAATCAGGAACTTGGTTAAATTAGAAAAGAGGCTTCCTAGAGATGAAGGGTATCAGCTCCCATCCTTGGTGACTAATTTCTAAAGTGAAAAGCAAGAAAAGCCAACACAAATGATCACTTTCATCTTTACTCAAGGCTGACTAGCTGCTTGCCAAATAAACCTACCCCATCCAATGCTGCAAATCTTTCAGTTGTAACTTCTGGTTGCAAAGGAAACAGCACCAATTTGCAACATTCCAGTGCTCTGAGTGGTTTTGGAATCATCCCTGTCTGCTCTGCAAGGAGAAGTATTTGATACTATTGTACTTTGTTGCATTCAATAAATTGCCTCTGGAACTCATGAAGGATCTCCAGAAATGAGCTAACAGTGAGAGTCTAGTAGGAGGAAGTCATCACTCTACATGCTGTGGGTCATCCCAGCCTAGCTTTTGTCATATACTGAAGGAGGACCCACTGTGTCCTCCTATTAATACTGTTAGGATACACAAGAAGAATATTCCCAGCAGTTACGTATTCTCTCGCTTTTCATTAAGAAGTTACTTTCTTGGGATGACATAGCAAAGACTGATCATATGTCAATGGCACTGTGATGGGTGTTTTTTTGGTTTGTTTGAAGGTTTTTATTTAATGAATACAAATTTTCATATGAACAGCTTCTAGGGATATAGTGTTTCTTTCCCCTATATCCACTCTCCCATCTGCACTCTTATCCCATCTCCCACTCCCTCTCTCATTCCATTTTCCAATAAGATTAGTTTTTAATTGACTTTATATACAGAAGACCAAATCTTTACTATGGAGAGATTTCAACTATTTGCACCCATACAGGCACACAAAGTATAAAGTACCGTTTGAAGACAAGTTTAACCATTAATTCTCATAGTACATAATGAGTAAAACTCGTTAAGGACAGAGGTCCAGCATGGGGAGCAAGTGCATAGTGACTCCTGTTGTTGATTTGATAACTGGCACTCTTATTTATGATGTCAGTGATCATCTGAGGCTCTTGACATGAGCTGCCAAGGCTCTGGAAGCCTTTTGAGTTCACAAACTCCGTCAGTCTTTAGACAGGGCCATATGCAAAGTGGAAGTTCTCTCCTCCCTTCAGAGGAACGTACATCCTTCTTTGATGGCCCCTTCTTTCCACTGGGGTCTCACTCACAGAGATCTTTCATGCAGAACCGTTTTTGCCACTATGTCGTGGCTTTCCATGCCTGAAATGCTCTCATGGTGTTTTCAGTCAGGCCTTAGAGGCTGATTCTAAGAGTCAGAGGGCTGTTTAGGGTATTTGTCATTCTATGAGTCTACCGTGTGGACTGCTTCCTATGTTGGAACTTTCTCTCCTTTGTAATTCTATCTATTGTTATTACCAGGCACTTGGTCTTATTTATGTGATCCCTTTGACTGATGCTCCTATGTATATGATCAATTCCATACTTAATATGATCACTTTATCACATAGGATGGGATTAGTGCCAGATGGGTGGTTTTGACCCATGTTTTAGAGGTAGGCTTCTAGAAGAAAGAGGCACTTGAAGAAAGTTTTAAGCAAACAAGTAAGTATTACTTGGTGGATAGAATTTGATAGATTTATCTCAGGTCTATAAAAATCATAATGCTCATAAAAGAAGAAAGAAACCAGAAGGCCACTTTAGAAAAGTGAACTATATAAATTCTAAGTAGAGATTGAGGAAATGGGTGCAAGTATTTTGAAAGCCTACAGGACCAGCTAAACATTCAATAATAGGAAATGTTTCAATTCAAGATGACACATTCATTTTGTGCAATATTATACTCCCTAAGCAATATGTTTTTGAGGATTATTTAACTAAATCAGACATTATTCCAGATATAATATTGCTTGAAAGAGGAAACAGGTCACAAAATTCATAATAGCAATTGTGTTATACATATCACACAAGGACATTGTATCACAAGGTGTTACAAATATAGATATGAAACATTTGGAGCCAGTGTTGTGGTACAGTGGTACCCTGTGATGCCGGTATCTCATAAACAGGCTGGGATGTCCCAGCTGCTCCATTTCCAATCCATCCTACTAATGTACCTGGGAAACAGCAGAAGATGACCCAAGTGTTTGGGCTCCTGCCACCCATGTCGGGCACCCAGATACAGTTTCAGTTCCTGGCTTCAGCCTGGCCCAAACTGGCCATTGCAGCCATTTGGGGAGTGAACTAGCAGATAGAAATGTGCTCTCTCTCGCTCTCTCGTGCTCTCTCTCTCTCTCCCTCTCCCTCATCCTCTCCCCCTGCCCTTTCTCTCTGTAACTCTGCATTTCAAATAAATAATCTAAGAAAGCAAGGCAGAGACACAGACAGAGGAGAGAGAGCAAGGCAGAAAGGAAGGAACAAAGGGAGGAAGGAAAGAAAAGAGGGAGGGAAACACAAAAGCAATCCACTTTGAAAAGTAAGGAATGTACTGATAACATGACTGAACAACTCAGGGATACAACTAGCTTCAGATGAGGCTTGATTCAGGTTCAAGGCCTGTGCCAGGATCCTGATTCTCACACTACCTCCTTCTGCTCTACTTTCGTGGCACTGCCACCCTTCTTAGGTAGATCTTACCTTAAGGATCTTCCAGGACTTCACATTCTCTTAGTCAATTCAGGTGGGAGAGAGAAGAAATCTGAACAACAAATAGTCTGGGTTCCTAATTTGTCATGTTTATTGTTCTCAACCCTGTACCCACAAGGGTGTGGCCCTTTTCACCCACAGCCATAGGTGAGGTTTAATTCCAGGCAAACTAGGTGGCTGGGAGAGTGAGGTGGCCTTTAGAAAAGGCCAAAAGAAGAGTGGGAGCTGCCGAGGCACCAAACGCTTGACATGCTCTCACAATGAGAACTGGGGAAGGAAAGCCACTCAAACGTTAACACTGGTTATCTTGTATGCATGATAGATGATTTGATTTATTTATTTAGAAATTTAAATTTCATAAGTACAACTTTAGGAATATAGTTATTCTTCCCACCATGCCCGCCCTCCCACCCACAATCACACCCCTCCACCCCGCCTCTCCCCTTGCCAGTCCCATTCTCCATTAAGATTCATTTTCAATTAACTTTGTACACAGAAGACCAAATCTATACCAAGTACAGATTTCAACACACACACACACGCACAAACTGTTTGAGAACTAGTTTTACAATTAACTCTCATAATAAAACTCACTAAGGACAGAGGTCCTGCATGGGGAGTTAGTGTATAGTGATTCCTGTTGTTGATTTAACAATTGACACTCTTGTGTATGATGTCAGTGACCACCTGAGGCTCTTGACATGAGCTGCTAGGCTAGGGAAGCCTTTTGAGTCCACAAACTTGTTCTGTATTTGGACAAGGTCATAAGCAAAGTGGAAATTCTCTCCTCCCTTTAGAGAAGAGTACATCCTTCTTTGATGGCTGCTTATTTCCATTGGGATTGCATTCACAGAGATCCTTCACATATAACATTTTTTGCCACAGCGTCTTGGCTTTCCATGCCTGAAATGTGATAGATGATTTCAAATTATTTAATTTTACTAATTTTCAAAAGAATATTTCAGTAAGTATACAAAATCTGACAATGAAATTACAAAGTTCCATGAAAACAAAGGTGCACATTCCCAACTCAATCCCTAAAGATGGCTGATTTGGTTTACATAATTGTATGAATCCTACATTGTTTTCTGCATATAGCTATGATGGTTTTTATAGTTTTATATAGGTAGGTAGACACACATATGATTTATTTATAAATGAGTGTGCACTTAAAGGCTTGAGACCAGGTGGTGAATAGCTGTGAAAAGCGCATGAAGCCCTCAGAGTCAATGAAACAGGAGCACCCTAACCAATCAAAAGTTGAAAAGGTGATTTTGCAATATATTTTTGACTGATTGAAGCTAATGAGTCTTATTCCATTATAATCAATTTCCTGGTTCTAAATGTTCAGATAATCATATCCATGGATTTTGACACCTGTTGTCCATGTTTATAGCAGCTCAATTCACAGAAGCTAAGACATGATTCAACCCAGATGTCCATCAATTGATGACTGAATAAAGAAAAATGTGGCATACATACACGATGGAATACTAGTCAGCTATTAAAAGAATGAAATTCTGTCTTTTGCAACAAAATGGATGCAACTAGAGACCATTATACTTAGTTATGCCAGATCCAAGAGAAAAATACCTTATGTCTTCTCTGATTTGTGGTAGTTAACATAGAGTACAAAAAAATATTAATGTGTATGAGTGAAACTGACATTTTGTGATCTATCATTTATAGCCCTTGAGTATATTTCTATGGAACAGTGGCCTTTGTACATTTAAAATAATAATAACAATAATAAAGAAAAAAACTTTAAAAAATCACTCAGAAAAATCCCTGCTCTGTGATCTATATCTGGGTTCTCTCAAGCCCTTTCTCCTCTGCCAGTATTAGCTCATTGTCAGGGATCTCTCCACAAAAACAAGAGATGCATACTACACACACACACACACACACACCAAAGAAGGTAAAGATAAAGAATGTTCATATATCACACAGCACCAGTTTATACACATTTCATTTACTCTTCTTCCGACATCTTCTGTCCACAAGCTCACTTGTCCCAGCAGTCTACATCTGTTTTACCCATTTCCCTCCTCCTTCTCCTCCCGTCTCCCTCATCACAGCCACACTGCCTCATCCCCGCCTACCGCACGATGCCTCTGCTAGTCAACAGTCAAAATGCCAACAGGAGCCAGGCAGACTTTCAGGAAAGACTGAAAGTCCAGCTATGAAGAGTGGGAAGGGACTGTGACAAACTAGACAACAAATGTCTCAGAAAGCACTTGGTGCCCTATGTGGATGAGGACCCAGTATTCTCTGAATTCCTACTTTGTCAAAAGACTCAAAATATAATCTTTCCACATATTGTCAGCTAATTAACATTAGAAACAAAATATTGCCAAGCCAGTGAACATCTATTTGCCAGCCAGGTGTCACCTAAGGGCTATCAGTGACGATGTTTTCCCTGGATCTCTCCAGTCTTCCTTCTACATGGACCAAATGAGCTCCTTCTTAGTGCCCTTGAATTGCAAAACCAAACACTGACCACTGCCAGGGAGAGACTCTCATCACTTAATTATTGTGTGTGAGTGGGAAGCAGGGGGAAGGGAGAGAAGGGCAGAGATTATAAGGGGTTGTAGACACCAAAATTCTCCGACACAGAACTGCATTTTGCATGAAGGATAACCTAAGTGTCAGTAGAGTTGGTGCTGGGTTCTGCTTAGCCATCTCTTAGTTAAGATCTGTGTCCACTGCTATAATACCAACGTACATAATGAGAGGTCATAAGCTCTAAAATTAAAACAGCTATGTCATATGTTTCCCTTTTAAATTTTTAATTTTGTTTCTTTTCCTGTTGGGGAAAAATACATAAATGAGCTGAGTACCTGATATCATCATTGATTAGTGGCATGTAGAAATTACAAATGTGCCCCATTTGCTAAGACAGACAACGGATGAGTGAGTTAAAACTGAAGGTCAATGTCCAGAAACAATGGCTTTTAATTTTTTGAGTATAGATTTGTCAGAGTCCAGTGAAAAAAATGACAATCACATTAACTCTGTAAACAGAGGAACTGGTTATCCAAGGATTAAAAGGCTGAAAGAATAGGAAGCAAGCATAATATATCTACAGATATAAACTGCAGAAACAGGCTACCCTGTCTGGGGAAGAGAATAGAAGGTGTGACTGAAAAAAAGACTCCAATGAGCTGATGCTCACGTCCATACTTTTGTGCAGGAGCTACCATCTGACTGGCTGGTACCTCTGCCACTAGAGGTCTGAAAGAAGCTGAAGGCAGGGCAGTTGCTGGAAGCAAACAGAAAGGAAGTCCCTTGGCACCTCCTTCTACCCTCTTGTCTCCTTGCAGAACCTAACAAGGAACCAGCTTCAAACAGGATTCTCAATGCCAATGTTACAGAGTATGTATAGAAGGGTGAACTAGGAATTGAAAGCACTAGGTAATAACTAGTACAGACGCAACCACTGTAAGAAACACAGTAGAGAACACCCACATACAGATCCACCTGAAAAAGGTTTCATGAACCAATGGGATAGACTCTGTTTTCTTTTCTATTCCATTCCATAATTTTTTTAAAATGCTTGTTATACTCCCCTAATGCCCGAGAAGAGTCTCAAATCTACAAAAAGAGTGGATGATTTCTGGGAGTACACATGCATATGTATATATGTTATAGGCATGTGGTAATGCAAGTATGTAGTTGTGATTAAGACTGTCCACCCTATTCAAATAAAAGTCTATGAGCAATTTGGAAAATGTGGGGAAATATGGGGAGATTTATTTTCCTGATTTTTCCTTGCAAGGAAACAGTGAATATCATTGTGGCGGAGTCAGTAAGATTCACATTTTAATTTTCACCCTGCCTTCTCCGTCAACAGTACAGATGTCAAGTTTGGAAGTAACATATGACATAGGTGTTTACATGCTGGGTGGCACTGAAATACTTAATGTGCTTTTTAGAGTCAACATTTATCAGCATGGTGGCACATGGAAATTAGGTTTGTTTTGCTTAGTGGGTGTTAGGAAAATCACAGTGTTGTCCACCGGATGGCATAAAAGTCACTAAAAACAGATTTTCCTTTTGATTTCTAAAGTAATTAAAAGGGGAGATTTTGTGACTCAAAAAACACAATAAGATGGCAGTGTTTTTAGATTTGGGTTACCACCAGTATTAAGTCAAAATTTCATATACATCATATATCATATATACATCATATATCATATATTCCTTACAAAGTGATTTATGATCGATACCACATGTAGAACCTGGAGAACCTTCTGGCTTGGATTATCTAGAATTTTATTCTTTGTGTTTTTACACCTTGTACTCAAATTCTTCTCTGTGCATTAGATTCCAAACTTCACCAGGAAATCCCAAAGTCTGAACCCAGGCTCAAATCATGCTTCTGCCATCAACACATCAATTGACACTGGCAATTCATCAAACGTTTTGGCCCTAAAATCTCTCAGTTACTTTCATGAAGATCAAATACGATGATAATGGAAAAGAATTTGGAAGTTTGCAAGTTTTATTCAAGGGTAAAAGTTTATTCAATGCCTCACCTTACATGAACCACAGTGTCTAACCATAGTTCAGGTACATACTCAATAAATATGCTGTAACTGGCAGAACTTTTGTTTTCAGGAGGATAACTGTAAAAAATAGTTATTATGTATCTTATTTCTGCTAAAAACCATAAATATGAGTGTATTTCAGAAACTTCACTGAAAAAATGGAATTTAAAGACAAGTGTATTTTGGGGCCAAAAATGTTGAAACCCATGTGTAGTCTTTTCATAGTCTTCATCTGCCATGCACTTTTTGAAGACCATCTCATATATGCCAGAGATAAAGGCAGCAAGCTTCAATCTCCATTGGCACAGCATAGAATACAAATTAAGAGCTTGAGTTTGGAATCTGTCCCCTAGGTTCAAACCTCAGCTCCATGTCTTCTCTTGTAACCCAGAGGAGTTATTTGTCCTCTCTATGCCTCATTCTTCCCACCAGTAAAATGGAGGAAATGCCATACTCTATCTCATAGAATTGTTGTGATCTTTAAAAGGCATATACCTCTGGAGCACTTTGGGCTACTATTTAAAGAACCAAAACCCAAATAGTAGCCCACAATAATTATGAACTAATGCTATCATTTTAATTTGTATTCTCAGATTTTGGAGAAGCCAACTGGGAGGTAAAATCAGTACAGAATGGAAGAGATTATGGAAAAGGCTTGAATGTGGGAGATGCTTTTAAAGTTCTGAGAGTACTGTAGTAATACTGCAGTAATCAAGTCTCTCTGAATAACAGGTTAAGTCACTGAACCACTTCGTTGCCAAAATGCCCCAGCTCTCTGTGCAGTTGTCCACAGGAATACATCTTTGCCTTTATAATTAAGAACCCCCCAATTTTCATAAACAAAACCACAATGAGAGACTACTGTGTATCTAAAAGAATTGCTGGAGTGGAAAACACAGACACTGCCAAGCACTGGTGAGGGTGTGGAGGATAGAACTCCGATGTGCTCATGGTGGTCACATAAAGTGCTGAAAAAACACTGGAAAACTGGTTAGCCATATCTGTGAGATACTGAGAAAACAGAGGCACATTTATGCCTTATGATCTAGAAATACCACTGCAAGGGCAGGCCTCTGGCACAACAGATTACGTCACTACCTCATTCTGTATCAGGGTGACTGGTTCAAGTTGCAGCTACTCCACTTCTGATTTAGCTTCCTGCTAATGTGTTTCCTAGGAGGGAACAGAGAGATGCTTCCCACCTGGGAGTTCTGGATGGAGTTCTGAGATTCTGCTGCAGCCTGGCCCAGCCCTGAGTGTTGCAAGTATTTTAGGAATGAAACACTGGCCAGAAGCGCGCTCTCTCTCTCTCTCTCTCTCTCTCTCTCTCTCTCTCTCTCTTTCTCTTTCTCTTTCTCTCTCTCTCTCTCTTTGCTTTCCAAATAAAATGAAAACAAATAAAAAATTTTTAAAAAAGAAATTCCACTCCTAGGTATATAACCAATAAAGGCAGATGTGTATATTCACCAAACACATATAGAGGAATGTTCCTAGAGACAATATTTATAATGAACCAAACAGGAAACAACCCAAATTCCATTCCAGAAGCATGTGTAAATAAACTGCCGTATAGTCATAGACTAGAATGTTATATATGGCAAAGAATGAACAAACCATTGCTGAACAACATGGATAAATCTCACAAACATAAAATTGAGAGAATTGGTGAAGTATAAAAGAGTACATACTTAATGATTCTGTTCATATAAAATTTAAAAGCAGGTAAAACTGCATTGAAATCCCTTGTTTATATGTTTTCTTGTTCTACTACATCCTATGTTTACAGTCAACAGTGGCATTTTATTTACAACTATACTTCTAGTGCTTAATCCAGAGCTGGCACATAGTAGGCATCTAATATTTCTTGAGTGAATGCAAAATAATAAGATAGACTTTATGTTTTACAGAAATATGCATTGATGCCATGCCTGCTGAAACATCCGTTTGTCACATGAGCTCCCCAGTAGTCTATGTCAACCATCTTTTGAGTTCTCCCCCTAAATTTCATTCAAACCATTCATCACTTTGCCCTGCCTTTGGAATACTATTAACTAAGCTCTTCTGATCGGAGGAAGTCAAAGACATCAAGAGCTATGCTTTCCAATATAAGTTTTCCTGATTGAGAGATGGAAAAAACAAAAAGAAAAAAAAAAAAGCTTTTGTATACAGCCTAGCTGACTCTATAATTTATCAGAGAAAGGCTATAACCTAACAATTGTGTTGGTGATGTACTTATTCAGCCAGCTAATGTTTACAGAGGCTGAGTAAGGAGGGAGGAAGTTTCTAGCTTGGTTATACCTCAAACAATTTCCCAAGATTCACGGTTTATTGCTTTAATAGGATATCAAGAAAAATGAAGTAGTTATCTGAGACACAGGATGCTATTGATCTGAGTACAAGCATTTGTACTTCCTGCCCTGAGGGATAAGTTCCTATTTCTCTCATGAGGCAAATCTGTTTACTTCCCGAGTCCTCCCTCTGTTTGTGAGAGTGGACTTAGAGACGACAGCAAAGAATTACAGCACCGCAGCTATTACCGCATTCTAGTCATAGCTTTTTGCGTTTGAGACAATACAAAACAGAATTAGAAATGTCAATTTCTTGATAGTCAAAAATTAGTTTCATATTTGGTGTCTTGGCAGCAGCCAAAAAGGAAAAATTAATAAAACATTATGTACAGTACTAAACGGGGGGGGGGGGGGGGGGGGAGATTTACGTCATCCATTAATCAGTGACCTAACCAGAAAAACATTAGTGAATGATTAAAGAAAGATGACCCCAAGGGACTGCAAGGGGGATTCAGACAGGCTTTTGTCAAAGCCCCCAAATCTAATGTAATTTCAGGCAGGCCTCAAAATTCAATTTGTGTGGAACCTCTAAGTCATCTATTCCGCAACGACATCCAACGTAATTGCACTTGAACGGCGTCCAGCACAGCACTGAGAAAATGGCTCATTCCGGGCCTCGGTGCCCACGGGGAAGGCGGTCCAGATGACCACACAGGAGGACAGGCTCAGGAACGGAGCCTGCCGATCCCACCTGCTGACCATTGCCCTCCACAGGAAGCACATGTTTCTGCTTAATGCCTGCCAGCTTTGGGCTGTCAGGTAGGGCATCCGCAGCAGGCAGCTCCCGAGGGCTGCCACCTGGTGCTGTCAGTCGGCCTCAGACCAGCGAGTAAAAGGGGAGGCATTCATCTATGTGCTTATTTTTCTGTGTTTAGGGTATTTCTTGGGACTTAGAGTTTTCACTTGGCAAGTTAACTGGTCTCTAGTTAGGAGGGGGGCGGGGGGAAGGAATTTTGCTTGCTTTCCTCTAGCTCAGAGTTCCCTTCTTTGAAAAAGCTGTTTAGTAATACCTGGTTCACCCTCATTAAGACTCTGCAGCTTCTTCCCAGCACTGCAGACTGGCATGAAAATACTTAAAAAGTATATCCTCCTCATCACCATTTGAGACACAGTCATTAAGTCCCATTATTTTTTTAATGTGTAGTTATAAATAATTACAAACAGGCAAAAACAAAGTTAGCATTTTAATCCCATTAGAAAGAATAGACAAAAATAAAACAAAACTCAATGTCCCAGGAGAAGGAGGGAGCATTCCTTAGAAAAGACCATTTTTGGCCCCTGTCTCAATAGTTTACAGCATGCAAAGAAATAAGAGATTCTCAGTGAACGTCAATGGTTAGATAATATTTCAACCTCAGAAAGACTGCTTGTTTTGATCCAAAATCAACTTATATTGAATTGTAATTCATAACTTGCCTTTTGCATCTCCAAATGCAATACAACATTCCATCAAACTAATGAGATACAACTAAATTGACTAAAAATCATAATCTGTTTTACCAGATTTCTTTAAATAACAGCACAGCCGCAAATAGGAATCAGCACCTGGGTGAAAAAGAAAGCTGTCCCTCTGATGATTTAGTCTGTTCTGGCTACTATAACACAACACCTTAGACTAGGCAACCTGTGAGCAACAGAAATTATAGCTCATGGTCCTGGGGCTGTAAAGTCCAAGGTCAATGCACCAGACAACTCGGTGTCTGCTAGGGATTATCTCTGTGTTTCTAAGATCATCTCTGTGCTCCTGGTGTCCTCACAGAGCAGAGGGACAAGGAGCTCCCCCAAGCCTCCCGTAAAGGGGCACTAATCCCATTCATAGATGGCGAGGGGGAGCCCTTATGATCAAACTCCTTCTCAGGGCTCTCCCTCTCAATACCATCATCTTGAGATTATGTTTCAAGATAATTTTTGAGGGACACTCATTAAGACCATAGCACCTAAAGGCATAGATATTTGGGTTTTGTGGTTTTTTGCTTGGTTTATCCCAGTGAAGAGTGACAAAAGTGCAATGATAAAATATGTAATGATACTAGGTTAATGATAGTATTGGTAATAACAGGAAAAGTGAGGTATTCTCAAATGCTGAATTTACTCAAGAAATGGGTTTTATATATAAGCATCCATAGGTATTTTTTTTGACAAGCAGAGTTAGACAGTGAAAGAGAGAGACATAGAGAAAGGCCTTCCTTCTGTTGGTTCACCCCACAAATGGCTGCTACGGCCGGCGCGCTGTGCCGATCCGGAGCCAGGAGCCAGGTGCTTCCTCCTGGTCTCCCATGTGGGTGCAAGGCCCAAGCACTTGGACCATCCTCTACTGCCCTCCCGGGCCACAGCAGAGAGCTGGACTGGAAGAGAAGCAACCAGGACAGAACCAGCGCCCCAACCGGGACTAGAACCCGGGGTGCCAGCGTTGCAGGCAGAGGATTAGCCTAGTGAGCCGCGGTGCCGGCCATCCATAGGTATTTTTTAAAGTGAGCACCTTAAGACTTATTCGCATGGCTGCTGGAAAAATTAACTCTTTGTCTCTCTACCTCTTATTCATATCTTTCCCACTGAAAAAATTCTTTCCAACAGGTGGTATTTGTTGATAACAGGGAATACTTGGGGATCAGAAACATCACTTTATGGCAGAAAAGACTATTCTGAACTTCAAAAACTTATTACTACGGATTACTATGGAAATTGTTATTCAGAAAGCCAAGTGGAATCACCATGAGTGTATTTCTGTTTAAATGGCATTTTTAAGACTGGAAAGAATCACAGTGACAGAATCGGAGAATCCTACACCAGCATATTTATGCACAGTTTCTAGTAAACATAAGCACTCCCCTGTCTTTATTTACATGGCCATATTTTCATTCTACCTGTGTATTTTTAGGAAGTTCAATAAAATATTTGCTCAGAAAGCATACCGGACATGTGAAGGTACAGGGGTGCCAAGTCATACAAAGAACTAGACACGAGAGAGGAACAGGAAGTTGAATGGGGGAGAAGTGGTTGGCTGTGAAACACAAAAGAGATTTTAAAAATGCAGAATGACCCTTAACGTTAGATCAGAGGACTCAGACCTTAATGTTAGAAGCTGAAAGAATTTCCCAACTTCTTATTTCTACAAATGGCGTCTTGATGATCTTTGACTTCCAGTAAGCTGCTTGTGCTAGCTCACGTGGAGAAGCCCTGACAACCAATGAAGAGGATTTCACTGCATCAGAAGCTTCAGAAATGTCTGAGCACTTGGTGATTTCCCATCTGTGTCACCTACCATCACTCAACCCCATCCTGCGAGTGCCTTCAGGTGTGGCTGACACCGGCAGCAGGAGGGTGAGCAGCTGCCACAAGTGGGTACAGGCTGCCATGTGCCTAAAGAACCGGCCCTCACTCAACAACCCTGTGTATGCCCAGGGAATACTCAAGGAATTCCATCAATGGAAATCTGCAACCCCAACTGTTTTAAGTGACTCTTTTTAGCAGTGAGAGCCTATTGGCTTAGGCTGACAGATAAGGAAAAATCCCAACCTGCCCCTAGATATCCCATCCCCAGTTTTTATGTTGAGCCTCTGGGAGCTGCCTTTTAATGAACAGAGGAGCTGACTGTGAGTTTACAGTATGTAAAGGAAGAATGGGAGACTGAGAATTCCTAAGTGCCTAGACATCCTCCATGTTCATGTTAGCAGCAACAATATTCCACATGATTTGTCTCTCAGTCAGCTGGCTCTGCAGCAGAAACACCCAGCCCCCTCTGGGAAATTCCTAGGTTTTGTTTCATGAATTTTTCATGGAAAGCAAAACAGTATTTTTTTTAACAGAAGACCTTTTGAAATGCTTGAACTTGCTTTGGGTATGTAATCGGATCAGTTTTCTGTAATGTTGCTTCCCACCCTCTTGTTCTTCTCTCATCCAAACCCCAAATCCTTCAGCCACCAGCCAGTGCATTGCTCTGGTTTGATAACCCTGCAATTGGAGGGCGGGGTGGGAGGAGAGCCCTCATACCTTTGTTTTTCTGGTTCTCCCCAACACCCTGGTGGCCTACTTGGGTGTCCCACAACCTCTCTGTGGAAAATAGAGCATCCCATTTAGCAACAACTCCACCTAGCACGAGCTCCTGAGCTATACTTAAATAAGGGTGAAAAAGAGTTGGGATGATTGATGCCTGCATTATACCATGCGAGAAGAACGATTTTCTTTCCACGGTGGTGGGCCACAAAGTAATTTCAGCTTCTACTTTAGCAACCCATGGGGTAGAGGCAGTAGAATTATGTTATTTTCCTGTGTGACAAAAACGCAATAGGTGTTCCAGGGTATGTTTCCAGGGGAAATTTTCAACAAAGTTAAAAGGATTTTTTTAACCTCATCAAAAAATCCAAAAGTAAATTCCATTTCCCAGGGAATATCATAATCTTGAATTTTCTTTTTGGACAGAAGGTGAGGAATGGGAATGATATTCAACATAGCTCAGAGTACACATATCTCAACAGTCACTCAAAATGATCACTCTTTCTTAATTCTTTTTCAAAATACCCACTATCTTTTCTGTTTTCTAACATTTATAGAAAAGATAGATTAACTTCATAGCCTAGCTTTTTCAGAATTACAATTATTAGACTGTCCCCTTGAGTACTAAAAACATGCTAAGGGTGGGAACCTGAATCTGTCAAGATTTGCATATTCAGTAAGGAGGACATTCACACAATTTTTTCCAAGTGTGGAATCACCAAAACATAGCACTCACAGCCATCCAAAAGAGTACTATAATGTAAAAAACTACTTATAGGATCTGCATTTCCTTATAACAGTTTAAAAGCACCTTCCATCATCACTACAATATTATTGGCCATGTTAACTCTGTATCTCATAGTACTCAATATCCATACCCATCACTCAATTATACTTTAAAAAAAAAAAAAAGATTCACTTATTTATTTGAAAGACAGAGTTACACAAAGAGAGGGAGAGACAAGAGAGATATATGTTCCACTTGCTGTTTCACTCCCCAAATGGCTGAAACAGCCAGGGCTAAACCAGGCCAAAGCCAGGAGCTGAGAGTTTCATCTGGGTCTCCGATGTGGGTTTCAGGGTCCCAAACACTTGGGCCACCTTATGCTGCTTTCCCAGGTCATTAGCAGCAAGCTGGTTTGGAAGTGATACAGCCGGGACTGGAACCAACATCAATAAGGAGTGCTGGTGTCGCATGCAGCAGCTTTATCCACTATGACACAGTGCTGGCCCATCAATCATACTTCTTACAGCATTCTATCTTATATATTGTTGTACTGAGTTGGATTTGTCTTTATATAGAAAGTATAAAGCCTTCAAGTTCTACATTGGTATCTCAATTGTCTTTAAACTTTCAGGGCCTAGGACATACTCAAAATTTACAGATAACTGTTAAATGTTTGTTGAAAGGAAGAGAGGGTGAATCAGAGGGCACTGGGATAGACAGAAAGCAATCTACTTGAAAAGAACCACAAAAACAAATGAAAGCACTCTGTACAGAATTTTGAAAAGAGAAATATAATTTCTTGGCCTTACATGCATACTTTGCAAATAAATTTTTGGGAATGCCAGCAATGTACATGTCCTTTAGTAAGAAGGGTACCTGAGGGCTGGCGCCGTGGCTCACTTGCTTAATCCTCCACTGCGGTGCTGGCATCTCATATGGGCACCGGTTCTAGTCCCGGTTGCTCCTCTTCCAGTCCAGCTCTCTGCTGTGGCCCAGGAAGGCAGAGGAGGATGGCCCAGGTGCTGGGGCGCCTGCACCCGCATGGGAGACCAGGAAGAAGCACCTGGCTCCTGGCTTTGGATCAGCATAGCTCTGGCCATAGTGGCCATTTGGGGGGTGAACCAATGGAAGGAAGACCTTTCTCTCTGTCTCTCTCTCTCTCACTGTCTGTAACTCTACCTGTCAAATAAATAAATAAATAAATAAAAATATTTTTTAAAAAAAGAAGGGTACTTGAGTTATGGTGGAATTAGAGGAATAAGGCTGTGTCTGGGCACAGCTAGAATCAGTGCTCAGAATAAGACAAGAACTTCTTTCTGGGGTCAGCTTGCTTCAATTTAGACTTTCTGCTTTGGGCTGTAGTACCACTATCCCCTACTTTCAATCTCCCCATTGCCAAAGGAATTTGAGGGAAGGGCTAACACTCGAGTGCAACAAATCTGCCTAGTCTGAGTGTTACTAGTTGAAAGAAAAAAATTGCCTTCCCTTCATTTCACACGGTCAGAACAATGAGCACTGAAATGAAATGCACTGTAGCTAGGTGTTATGGTCTGAATGTCTATGTACCCTCCAGGTTTATATACTGAAATCCTAAGCCCCAAGGTGAGGGTACTAGTGGGGCCTTTAGGGGGTTACTGGGTCATGAGGGCACAGCCTTCGTTAACAGGAACAATGCCCTTATAAAAGACGCTGGAAGAAGCATGTTTGTCCACCAGGGAAGGACCCAGCAAGAAGGCACCATCATCTGTGGAGCAGAGAGTCCTCAGCAGACACCAGATCTGCTGGCACCTTGATCTTGGAATTTCCAGACTCTAGAACCATGAGAAACAAATTTCTGTTGTTTACAAATGATCCAGTCTAAGGTATTTTGTCATCACAAGTCCTAATATAGTAGGACTCATAGAAATTACAGTGAAACTCGAAGGGCATAAAAGACTTCTACAACCTCAAATTTACAGACGCATGAAATCAATGTTAAGTTTAATTAAAATAAAAGTAAAAATTGGTGTAGAACATGTATATGTGACATATCACCACTGAAAATTTGGTATTCGTTTAGGAGAACATTCATGTTTGCAATTAAGAATTTCCCAAGTTAGGCATCTAACACTAGAAGTCTATGAATTGCAAAAAGCACTCTGCTATCCCAAAGAGAGATTTTATAAATAGAAGATTTTGTATATAAGCCTATTTATCTGCAGCCTAGTAAAGAGTTGAACACTGTCTAGAGAATGTGATCTAAGTAGGCAAACAATTCAGATAATGTAAATTGCAGTTTCAGGCCTAAAAAAATACAGAAAACATGTTTAGTCTAAAAAATATAGAGACCTAAAATGGTACTAAAATCCTGACAAAAGTGTTTTTGAGTTGGAGTAAAATGGAAACACTAAAATATAAATTAAGATCAAAGAGATTTTTCGGTTTAAAATGGTGTGTCAAAGATGCAACTTCCAACATAATTTGTCCCAAGCTCTCCCTCAATACCTACAGAGACATGAAAAGTTATAACAAAGGCCAATAATCTACTGCTAAAAAAAAATCAGAGTTTACGCTCACTTCTCCTCTTGAAACACAGAGACCTATTTAACCTAGAAGAGGGGAAGAAGACCCTCCAACTGACATCTGTCTCAGTGACCCAGAGCCCTTAACCAATAAATAAAAGGGACCCTTTTCCTTCTCCGGGGTAGATGGTGTTTTTGAGGCAGGCAGATTTCTATATGCCTGATCACATTTTCCATCTCCATTCCAAGGCTGTCAACAAAAAAGTACAGGAGAAATAACTTAACGCAATCCTAGCAATCGTACATTGCTTCCCAGGTAGACACAGTGGGGATGGCAGTTAAGTGCAAGTGCATGGGTTCATGGGTATCATTGGCTTAGTGTGTGAGCAACCAATCTCTGTGTATAGGAATCTGGCAATTTTTGGTTGTTTTGCTGCTCTACAAAGCTTTCCTTACAATAATTAAGGCAACACTGATGAAGGAAGAGTCACACAGCTAATAAAGTGTTGAAATGTAATACAGAAAAAAATAACCCTATAAAATATGTATAAGGAAAGTGTAGGTTAGCAATAACAGGGCTGAATTCAAATTGGCTTTCTTTTAAATGGGAAAGTCAAAAGAAAATAGGACCATAGTTACATAATTTTGCAGGAAAAAGTTTTTTGTGAACCAAAAGTGAAGATGTTTTCAGTGTAAGACAATAGGATGATATTCTTTGGTATGACAGGCCTAAAACCATTTATTAAATAAGTCACCTGACCTTTCAGAAAAAATTATAAGAGGTGAGATGGTCAAGACTGATTTATAAAGTAAAACCCTAACATTTGGAGAGTCTGGGGTAAAGGCATGGTGACAGAACCCTCTGAAATCTCTTTCACACAACTATGTTAGTAAAAACTTGAATGCAAATTTCAAAGATCAAACCTACAAGCTAATACTAAACTATATATTTATCGTTATTATGTGATAGACATTCTTTTACTATTCTACTTCACTTAATCTCAACAATAAAACTTATAAGATACATATAATTTTTTATTTCTATTTTCCAGATGACAAAACTAAGGGACAAGAGAGGTTCAGTAACTTGCTGCAGGTTTCATAAATGGAAAATGGATATAATAGGCTGAATTCACAAATCTGAGAATTTTTATGGCTTTGAAATTGGGATAAATGGGTGGTGAAATCCTTTGGATATACTGTCTATGTGGCTAAAAATCTCACTTTCTTACTTCCAAAATACCTATTTTCTCAGTCCTCCCCATCTCCATAAATGGCCTCCCCTTCACCCGGTGCTCAATCCAAGAACACAGGAACTATTTCTCTTGTTCACAAAATCTATTTGTAATCCAAAAGAAGTCTTAACTCTATTTTTAAATATCTCTTCTTTGTTCAGTTAACTCATTTCTACTGTCATGTGAATAGCTCTGACTGCTCTATAATTTCTTAATTGATCTCCCTTACCTCTGTTGCATGCCCCTTTAATCCACCCTCCCTTCTGCAACCATAAACCATGACACAGTCCTTCAGACTCTGTAATAGCCTCCTACTGCTCTCAGAACTGAATATCCTGCATGTGTTCTTCAGACCTGCACGGCCTGGCCCTACCTCCTGTCTTCATCTTATCCTGAATTTAGGAAGCCCCTTTGGCCTCTGGCATCTTAAGTTTTCAAAAATACATGTTTCATGTAATATTGAAAAACACAAAAAATACACTTAAATTATTCATACCTCTCTTTATTCACGACACTTCAGTCATACTGCTGAATGGTCCTGAAAAACTGTTGCATCTAAATGGAAATAAAATTATATAATTATAAAATGATAGGATAATAATTAACATTTTAATTGTTTAAAATATTATCAGGGGTTGAGGTAGCAGCGCAGCTGGTTAAGCCACAACTTCTAATGCCAGCATCCCATATTAGAGTGCTGGTTCTAGTTCTGGCTGCCAGGCTTTTGAGCTAGCTTCTTGCTAATGCATCCAGGAAAACAGTGGAAGATGGCCCAATTACTTCTGACTCTTCCACTCACATGGGAGAACCAGATGGAGCTCCAGGCTCCTGACTTTGGCCTAGCCCACCCTGACCCTTGTAGTCATTTGGAGAATAAACTAGCAGGTGGAAGAACTCTCTTTCTCTCTCTCCCTTTCTCTCTCTCGCTTTTTATTCCTTTCAAATACCTAGATAAATCTCTTCTATTTAGTCTTTATTTTTAATATAACATTTACAAGGATGTTCTTATGTCTACACAGAGTTTTGAATATGACAGTTGGTAAATTTTCTTTTTTAAAAAACTTATTTATGTACATATAAAATATCAGAAAAATATAGCAGTATTTTTAAAAGAGCAAATTCCTTGATCTATAAATATATTGTTTTGTAATTCTGATTATTTAAAAATGGGAAGAAAATATAAAACTTAATCAAGAAAAAAAAAGTATCAAGTTTAATAAGAAAGGAGATATAGAGATTAATAGGGATGGATTTTTTAAGTTTCAAAACTATAGAAAACTATGAACTAAAACTTTAAATCTTATATTCAGTGCATTCCGTAAAATCTAGTACAGTGTTTGGCACATGGAGAACCTTGATAACTATTTGGTGAATATGTGCATTGTATAGGAAAATACAACTCATCTCAAGGAGTAGAAAGCTTGAAAGAACAACAGTGTCAAGTCCGGGGGATTCTTCCTTTCATCAAAGAATTATCTCAAATGAATTCCCAGACCTTGCCATTCAGTAAATATGTACTGGGCACATACCATATATCAAGCACTATTCTAGACAATAAGAATACCCATCCAACTCCCAGTAAAACTATCCTCACAAAATCTCATTCTTTCACATACACACACAAAGGGTCTTCAAAAAGTTCATGAAAAATGTGCATTTTGTAAAAACTGCATGGATTTCAAACATTTTTTTAAAAATCAACATTTTTGAACTCCATTTTCCATGAACTTTTAAAATGTATATTTGTTTTTATTTTTTTATTTTATTTTTTTAAAGTCAGAGCAAGGAGAGAGATAGAGAAAGAGAGAGATCTTCTAACTGCTGGTTCTCTTCCCAGTGCCTGCAATAGCTGGGGCTGGGCCAAGTAGAAGCCAGGAGCCAGGAACAAGTCTCCCATGTGGGTGGCGGGTACTCAGCATATGAACCATCACCTATTGCCTCCCAAGAACATTAGAAGGAAGCTGGATCAGAAGCAGAGAAAGAGACAGGTCAATCCCAAGCACTATGATATGGGGTACGATTGTTCAAGTACAAGCTTTACTCAATGTGCCACAATAGCCACCCTCTATGAGCTTTTGAGTACACACACACACATCCACAACTCAAACATATGGTGAAATACACAATTGAAAACTGAAATCGCGGGACCAGTGTTGTGGTATAGCAGGTAAAGCCACTGTCTACAACACCAGAATCCCACATGGGCACCAATTAGTGTCCGGGCTGGTCCACTTCCAATACAGCTCCCTGCTAATAGCCTGGGAAAGCAGCAGAAGATGGCCAAAGTGCTTGGGCCCCTGCCACCCACATGGGAGACATGGAAGAAATTCCTGTCTCCTGGCTTTGGCTCAGCCCAGCCAGAGCTATTACAGCCATCTGGGGAGTGAACCAGCTGATGGAAGCTCTTTCTATCTCTGTTTCTCTCCCCCCCCCCCATCTCTCTCTGTAACTCTTTCAAATAAATAAATTTTTTTTAAATTTTTTTTTTATTTTTGACAGGCAGAGTGGACAGTGAGAGAGAGAGAGACAGAGAAAGGTCTTCCTTTGCCATTGGTTCACCCTCCAATGGCTGCCGCGGCCGGCGCGCTGCACTGATCCGAAGGCGGGAGCCAGGTGCTTCTCCTGGTCTCCTATGGGGTGCAGGGCCCAAGCACTTGGGCCATCCTCCACTGCACTCCCAGGCCATAGCAGAGAGCTGGCCTGGAAGAGGGGCAATCGGGACAGAATCCGGTGCCCCGACCAGGACTAGAATCCGGTGTGCCGGCGCCGCTAGGCAGAGGATTAGCCTGTTGAGCCATGGCGCCGGCGAATAAAATATGTTTTAAAAACTGAAGTAGAGTGAGGAGAATGGGGACTGGAGAAGGGGTACATGGCTAGTTATTCCTCAGGAGTGTGGGAAAGGACTCTGGTGCTCACTGAGCAGCTGAGGTGTAAAGCTTGTATAAAATGAGGAAAACTGGTTTTAGAAAGAGAGAGAAAGCAAATCTGCTTTGAGGCAAAAGTATATGCCTGGAGCTTAATGAATGGTTCTAGACTGGTCAGACTGAGGTCAGGCAGAGCTGCAGGGGCTTTGCACACTTGAGTCAGAAGGGATGCCCCTGCAGGTCTACAACTGACAAGATCTAACCTACACCTGAGATGTAGACAACAGACCTTGGGGTGCATGGGAAAAGCTGGAGGAATAGCCACTGCTGTAATCCCAACATAGATAATGGTGACTGAAACCAGGAAAGAAAGAGTGGAAGTGACCAAGTGATAGGACTCTGGTATGTTTATGGCCATTTTCTAGAGTCCTATTGAAGATGGAGTTGACAGCCTTTCCCAGTGAATGGGGGTACTTAGGCTTTAACATACTTCAAAGTATCTTAAAATCTTACAAGTTAATAATAATAGAAATATGACTAGGTACTGGTGCAGTGCTAGAATCAGAAATAAGATTTATGTAAAGAGACAGCCTATTAACAAATGGTAGATTATATTTTTTTAAAAATCTGTAATTCAGTAAATGTTGCTAAGATTGGTCATCTATTTTTAAGTCATGTTCTTAGCTATTACACATTCCAAAGAAAAGGTAGATGGAGTGATAAATGTAACATAATCATTTTTTATTTATTTTATTTGAAAGCCAGAGCTACAGAGAGGGAGAGGCAGTGAGAGAGAGTTATCTTCCATCTGCTGGTTCACTTTCCAAATGGCCTCAATGGTCAAGGCTGGACCAGGTGGAACTCCACCAGTGTCTCTCATGCAAGTGGTAGGGACTCAAGCACTTGGGCCATCTTCCGCTGCTTCCCCAGGCACATTAACAGGGAGCTGGGTCGGAAGTGGAGCAGCCAGGACTTAACTGGCTCTTCTGGATGCCTGCATCAGAGGCAGTGACTCAACCAGGTACACCAAAACAGTGGCCTCTGTCACAGAATTTTTTAAAGGATAACCATTGACATCTAGATGAAAATGTTGGCAAAATTTTATCTTAATAACAACAGAATTTCTAAATTTAACAGTAGCAAAAGAAATCACACAGGGAAAAAATGCTACAAGACTAACTAGATAAAAACAGAGACTTTACAAGCCAAAAATATGTAAACAAAATTAAAACCAACCATACCTTAAGTATTTGCAATAAATGTAATGACAGATAATCAAGTTCTCATTAACAAGCACTAAGAAAGTGTTCTAGGAATCACTGCATCTTGCCCCAGGAATATAGGATCTCAACATATTACTGTGGACAAAAAGAGCAATAAAATACCAGATATTAATTCTGGAAATGTCATACACAGTGATAGTCCCTGGAATATGACAGGCAGTTCTGATGGTCACTAGCCCTCTAGAGCCAAGAAAAAAGGACAATCTCTGAGATTGAGGGCTTAGGAAAATAAACTTTAGAAAGCACGACTTTCTTTAGCACAGGTGCAAAATTAAAATAATAATAAATGCCCTCTGTGTTTCCTGAGCCAGCAGTTGGCGGAATACTTTCAATGCCTTACCATGCTCAGTCCTCCTCACCAGTCCAGCAGGGGGGTGTTCCCCTCCTTGTTAAACACAAATGAAGAAATGGGGCTCAGTGCTCGAAATCACACAGCTGGCCAGAGCAGAGCAAGGCCTCAAGGTGGGTCTCTGATTCTAAGCATATTCTCTCCAGGATCTTCGGTCTGAGTAACACCGTCTCTGACTTTGGGGACACTGCCTGAAATTTCACAGAGGAAAACCCAGAGACAAGAGGAATTCCCTTCCTCTGAGGCCTGGGGCAGAACAGGTAAGAGGATGGCACGTTCCAGAAGGGAGCCACTCCTCCATTTAAGGGACGCAGTGGTATGCCAGACGCTATGCTGGTAGATCCACTGTCACATTCAGAAGGGATTTCCAGAGGCGGACAGCAATTCTAGGAGCCTCCGTCCTTGGTGTGAAGGGCAAGCATGCTTTTTGTTACACTGGCATAGTGAACCCGATTAAGACACAAATCAGAGCCATGTCCTTCTGTCTAAATTTAACCCGCATACATTTTAAGAGATGTAAAAATGGGACCATGGGTTATGATTTTCTGAATAAGTGAAGAAAATAGCACAAGTTCATAATTTTGGAATTATATGACGCAGCCTACTTTTTAAATGTGAAATCAATTGAGATCCTTTTACAATTAATTATTCCTATATTCCTAGTGACTGACAAGATAATTTTGCAGCTATTTTATTTTCTACTCTAACTTATATGTATGGTGTGTCCTAGACTTCATCTTCCAGTTTCTCCCTCCCCTTATAATGCCGGCTGTGGGCATTGTGTTATGTGTCCCTTACAGAGCCTGGGAAAGAGTGTGGGTTTTCTTTAAGAACTTGTGAAAGAGGATTATATGGGGTGGAAGTGTTCTTAAAAGCATTATATTCTTTATGAGCAAATAAAAACATTAGAGTATTTTCCATAATCAAGTATTTTCTTATAAGTCATAGGTTAATTCAATCAATTGCATTTGATCCTAGCTGACAAAATCTTCCAAAGTGGAAATTTCATGTTTGGATAACCAGCTTACTTGGAATATAAGGGTTTTATGGCTTACCAGCCACCCAAAGCCTAAGTGTAGAACAACAGACTCCCCGAGAGACCACTCCAGCTCAAGTCATTCTGAAGGTGAGGCCGGAGCCCAAGAGGGAGGAAACAGATTGCATTGCACGTGAGCATGACCTAGTGGTTGGTTCACTGAGTGGCATTTATGGCAGGAATAGAAAAGCTACTTGTCTGTTTTCCAAATGTCAGGGTAAGTGATGTGTCTGCAGCTGTTGTTCACAGAGAGGTGAGGAAGAGGAAGAACTGCACACTAGAAAGAAAGCAGCAGTAAGGAAGGGCATCCCCCACCTCTCAGTGTGAAGCGGTTGAGACGCCCCCCTGCACTGCCTTCATGAACCTGGATCCATCAAAAATACTTCTTTGCAGAAGTAAAGACAATGTTCTTACTGATTCTTCACAAGGAACCAAAAATGATAAACTTTGCCTCACACTGGCTCTCAAATCATCGCAGGGAGTTTATTTAGACTCTGGGACTCTTCACAGAGCTTACTATGGTAAGCATGGCTTGCCATACCCACTTCCTTGGGAATCACTGGGCGGCATACAGTTATACAGCTAAACATTGGCGGGGGGGGGGGGGGCTCGAAAAGCTCATGGAAAAGGCATCTCATACAGAAACCACACATGGATTTCAAAACATTTTTTTTTTTGACAAGCAGAGTGGACAGTGAGAGAGAAAGACAGAGAGAAAGGTCTTCCTTTGCTGTTGGTTCACCCTCCAATGGCCGCCGTGGCTGGTGCGCTGCAGCCGGTGCACCGGCGCCGAAACTTTTATGCACCAAAATAAACTTTCCTTTTAATTCCATTTTCTACTAACTTTCTAATAGGCTCTCACATTGACAAGTGGGATGTATCAGTCTTAGCGATTGTGTTTTGCAGCCCAACATGTATTATACATGCCTGAGCATGCCTCTACTCCTTTGGTGACATGGCTTATAGATACTTATCAACATTTTGATTAAAATCAACAACACTGCAAATTGTATGAAGCACTTTTCACAAATTCTCAATATGTTTAATCATAATCACATGGCTACTCACATGACAGTCAATACATAGTTCCCACCAAGCTTTATAGAACTAAATGCTCTTTACTCACAATTATGAACTTTCTCCATTTTCTTACAATCTGGTGCCAGCAACATTCAGGGAAAATAAAGTAAGGTCAGATGTGGTTAAGTCACTATCTTGTTTAAACAAACACAAATCTTAAATACCCAATATAAATACTGTACTGCTGGAATTTGTAGATTACTTTCTTTCTTTCTTTCTTTTTGACAGGCAGAGTGGACAGTGAGAGAGAGAGGCAAAGGTCTTCCTTTGCCGTTGGTTCACCCCCCCCAATGGCCGTTGCAGCCAGTGGGCTGTGGCCGGTGCACCGCACTGATCCGAAGCCAGCAGCCAGGTGCTTCTCCTGGTCTCCCATGCGGGTGCAGGGCCCAAGGACCTGGGCCATCCTCCACTGCCTTCCTGGGCCACAGCAGAGAGTTGGACTGGAAGAGGAGCAACTGGGACAGAATCTGGCGCCCCAACCGGGACTAGAACCCAGGGTGCTGGCGCCACAGGCAGAGGATTAGCCTATTAAGCTGTGGCGCTGGCCTTGTAGATTGCTTTCTAGAGGCTCATCTATGTAAATTCAAATAATTGTTGGGCATTATTACATATATATTCGAATTTAATATCACCTTGTAAGCCTATAAACCACTATGAGATTCTTTTTTTAATTTCTACATCTCCAAATAGAATTAAGAAAAGTAGCATTGAGAATGGCTGTGATCCAGTACAGGTTAACTAACAACAGTCCGGACCATAATTAGAGAGACCTGGTTCCAGTCTCCATGTATTTACAAATTTGCTTTGTGATTTGAGGCCTCAAGGTCCTTCTCTCAGACAGTTTGGAAAGGAGGAGATGCACAATGCTGACTGTAAGTTGGAACTACTTCCTGTGCAAGGACAGAAATAACCAGTTCAAATTACTTGAAGGAGAAGGTACTGTCTGATTTAGGGAGGCTTCCTTTGATTATCCTCAGTTTCCACCTTAGATATCAGCTGGTCTCTTAGATACTTGATTCTCTCCAGCTCTCCACCTTTGCTGTCAACTACATCCTCAGTCCATCCACCTTCAGGGTTAACAGATGTCTGCCAACTTCTGAGAATACAATTCAGAGACAATGATTACTATTTCAAGCAAAGTACTGGCATTTTTACTGCATACCCTGATGGGGACTCCTACCTCACAAACATCTCAGCTATGGAACTGCCCCTAAAAATCTGCCACTCATTAGAGGGAAACAGAAGGGGCAGGGGGAACCAGTAAATAAGAAGTTTGTAAAAAAAAAATTTAATATCAATTTTGACCTACTACTGGTCCAAGTTTCTTAGGCCTCACTAAGTGTAGCATCCATTCCACAAGCAAGTATTTAAAATCTAAATCAATCTAAATTAAGGAGATTTTAGATCAGTTAGAAAATCAAGAGAGTCAACTATTTTGATAATTGAAGAAGTGATTAAATGAGAAAAAATGAATCAGAAACAAAGGAGTATGGGGAAGACATTGTGTAGGAAGTGTGGGAGAAGATGAGACAGTAACTTGATGGCCACAAGAAAGAACCAAGACAGGCAGGAGTCAGGGTAGAAGATGATCCACAGAAGGTGGTTCAGGTTATAAGAAGCCATGTGTGCTAGTCTGGGCACTTGGACTTGCTCTGTGGAAATCAAACATAAACACACTCAGACTTGTTAGGAAGAGTAGACCCCATGGTTGTAGATTTCAGAAGGCTGAAAGTATAATTTATATTGCTATAGGTGGCCTGATTACAATGACCCTGAGCCCTCCACATAGGCACATCTTTCAGAACACCCTGAGACTTCTCTGGAGTCCTAACCTTGAACACCTGTCAGCTGAGGTCACCACGTGCCATCAGCCACATTTGCCTCCCCTGCTCTGGTTTCTGCTTGTCCATATCCAATGTCCAACAAAGCACTTAAGCTTCAGTGAGGCTGACCCACCTACTGAGAAAGGGAGTCACTGATCTGCTGAGCTCCAGGCAGAGAGATTTAGATAGGCTCTTACCCTAACACTTGTAACCTGGGATCTAAAACAATTGGTGGTGCCCCATGATATACAAAGACTTTCATAAAAATAACCCATTAGTGTCTGCCTAGTTAAACAAGGATGTTCAACTTCATTTCAGGGACATGATAGGATCCAAACACTGTACCCTTCTATCCCCCTCACCCTCTCTAAAAGTCCATAAGCACGTAACATATGCCCCCTCTGCCTCCTGCAACAAAGCCTTCACCAATGTCAAGATGTGGGTAGAAACAGAAAGAGAGGGAGGGTGGCCCTTTGTACTACCAGCACATATACCCCAACCTACCACATTTCCACAAACTAATTTACTACCTTTATTTTCAATCCAATGCTTGACACGTTGAAAGACTGAAGTGAATAGATAGATGGAAGAAGAGAGAGGTTCAGAGACTAATATGCTGTTGGGATAGTCTAGAAGCAATCAACTAAGACATCAGGAGCAAACATTTAGTGCAGTTATTAAGCCACTACTTGTATGCCCACATCCCATATGAGAGAGAGTTCCTGGGTTCCAGTCCCAGCTCCACTACTACTGCAGCTTGCGGTAATATATAATCTGGAAGGCAGCGGGTGGTAGCTGAAGTAGCTGAGTCACTGCCACACTCGTGGGAGACCTGGACTGAGTTCCAGGCTCCTGGCTGCTGCAAGCATTGGGGTGTAAAACAGCAGAAGAAATCTGTTTCTCTCTGCCTCTCAAATAAATGAAATAATAAATAAATAATAAAATATCAGCCAACAAGGCCAACATAGGGAAACACTTTTGAGATGGAATCACCAGATGCTTGCAAAAGGATTCTCCTCTCATATTTTACAAGACAAACGCAGGTAGGAAACTTTGAATTCCAAGTAGACTACCAACAAATGTTCAGTGCAAGTTTCAAAACCAAAAACTTTATTAGTTTGGACCTCTACAATCCAAAATTCCTTGGTCCTTATTAACTATATGCAACACCTAGAGTTCTCATCATCAATAACACTGCCCAGGACACCTTAAGTGTGTGAAGACTCCAGAAAATCCACAAAGTCTTCAAGAAGGCAAAAGGCGCAAACACTTGGAAAGGAGCCAATAAGAAGGATGACAACTTCCCACGTGGGACCATCACAGGTGAGAACTTATGAGGCTGGACTTCAGAAACAAGAGTTCAGAACCCAGGAAATGAAAGAAGAAATACATAGAAAATAGCCAGGGAGGAATGCTTGAGTCAATCATGCAGGTTAAACAATAATGACAATGAAAACAGTAAAAGCAGTTGCTACACTTTGTTGCATCTTAGTATCGGCCAGGCCATCTCCTACCCCCTGTATATAGTATACTATGTTTCTTTCCCACAATTAGAAATGAACCAGAAATTGTATTTGCATTAGAGATAACAGAGACTTAGGAAAATGAAAAAAAAAAAAAAAAAAACTTGTCCAAAGATTACTTCAAATACAGGGTTTTTTGACTTCAAACAAGAAAAAACACATGGATTTCAAATTTCTTTACACCCAAAGTAATCCACAAACTTTTTAAAATACCCATGTATGGTCCTGCCTGTGTAACTTTTACCTTAATTTTTTAGACTCCAAGAACATTAAAATTGCAATCTGAATAGTTACTAAATGCTGCAATTGTTATATTAACCCTTGTCAACCAATAAGCCCCAAGTAATTTACTAGGCATTATCCATCTCTGATCCTAATAATAACAAAAAAAAAAATTATATCTATTTTTCTTCTTTCCAATGTGCTCTTCCTCTATAAATACTTTCTTTAAAAGCCATGTAGAGCCAGCGCCGTGGCTCAATTGGCACCGGCACACCGGGTTCTAGTCCCGGTCAGGGTGCTGGATTCTGTCCTGGTTGCCCCTCTTCCAGGCCAGCTCTCTGCTGTGGCCCGGGAAGGCAGTGGAGGATGGCCCAAGTGCTTGGGCCCTGCACCCACATGGGAGACCAGGAGAAGCACCTGGCTCCTCCCTTCAGATCAGCGTGGTGCGCCGGCCACAGTGCACCGGCTGTGGCGGCCATTGGAGGGTGAACCAACGGCAAAGGAAGACCTTTCTCTCTGTCTCTCTCTCTCACTGTCCACTCTGCCTGTCAAAAAATAAAATAAATAAATAAGTAAAAAAGCCATGTAGAATACCAAGTAGTTCTATCATGTGTGTCCCTAGTTGAAAAAGAAATGATTTGCCTACCTGTTGACCATAGGTTTTCAATTTCACCAGCTACATGAATCTGATTATGAATTACTAGCATTTCCAACAAACAAATATTATGCAGTTTTTTAAATCTTCAAAAGCATTCACATATTCCCTTGGGAATATAAAAGACTATTAAATATGAAAGTTCAAAACAACATGTTAGAAAAATGTAATAACAGCAGTAAGTAGCCTTGACATTCAACAAGAATCAAAGAAACAAGGGTTTCTGACTTCTGACATTATTCTCACTCAGATACCCAATCTACATCATGACTCTGAACAGAGTGAACTTAAAGTTATAACCAAGAAGCAGTGCAGACCCACACTATGTGATTTGACTACAAGATTCAGGTGGCTAATTCCTTGATAATAATGGGTTAAAACTAATAACACACTTTTGGGAAAGTAAAAAGTCAGTGGTTTGTTATTATTAGGAAAATGTATTATGGTAATCCATCATTTTCTTCTCAAGTATAAATCACTTTAGCTTTTTTAAGATTTGATTTATCTATTTGAAAGGTAGAGTTACAAACAGAAAGGGAGAGACAGAGAGAAAGGTCTTCCATATACTGATTCACTCCCCAGATGGCTGCAAGGGCTAGAGCTGGGCCAATCTGAAGCCAGAAGCCTCCTCCAGGTCCCTGACCAATGTGCAGGGCCCCAAGCACTTGGGCCATCTTCCACTGCCTTCCCAGGCCACAGCAGAGAGCTGGATCAGAAGTGGAACATCTGGGACTTGAACCAGCGCCTATATGGGATTCCAGCACTGCAGGCAGTTGCTTAGCCCACTATGCCACAGCGCCAGCCCCCTATTTTAGCTTTCTGAATCACTGTTACAACTCAATTAAGATTCTAGAGCAGTTAAAGAGTTTGTAAGGTATGCAGCATCCCTGAATGCAGCTTAACAGCTAGACACAGATGAACGTGAACCAATCAAGTAACAGATTTCCTTATGGCTAGGTGAACTGAGACCGAGAACTTGGATGTGACTTTGGGTTAGGAATCCAAATTGGAATTCTTATTTGCAACCACCACAGAGGAAGAAATTCCTAAAGCCTGGGAACTCTCTTGAGCAAGGTGAGCACTTTCAAAATTTCATAAAATTACATTTTTTCAGTGTCATGTCTGGCCCTCTAAGGCAATAATCTCTGGTTCCCTGCTTTTTCCAGATTGCATATCATAACACCTGGAGTAGATAGATATTCTTTAGGAAGAAAAGGCCAAGGTCAAAACAATGCCCCCGAAGCAGTAGTGCATCCCTGCTATCCCCAAGAGTCCAACACAATCCTGTGGTGTTCTGGAGATATGTCTGGAGCTAAGCAATGTGAACCCACTACAAAGATAATCCACTGGTCCAACCCTTTGACCCTTAGACTGTGGGCCAGACCCACTGGCTAGCCCAGAAACGAAACATCCTTTTTTTACATTGTTGTGTATCATTTTCATGCTTCAATTTCAAATAGAACAAAAAGCATTTAGTTATGGCTCCATTCCAAGGAAGAGGCCTTATTAACTTACTGCTAATTCCAAAATAGAAATGTAAATATTGACTTCTAAATGGGGAAATGTGTGTGACCTTGAAACCAAATGCAGCTTGGATGGTCATGAAATTGATAGCCAACTTTTAGCTTCATCTCCTAGAAATCTATTCAGCCACGTACATCAGCTGGAGTCTGCAAGCCACACAAGTACCAAAGAAGGAGGGAAAACTTTAAAGGAGAATGAAGCAACCACAACAGGACAAATAATCCTGAATCACAAATGAGAATGCTCCCACTGGCAAAGACACAAAGGTAATATTTTCACTAGAATGAATAGTCCCAGAAAAATTTGTTCTCCAATATCAGACACAACCAGGCCTTTCCTTCCATATGAGACATGAATGTCTCCTTTTTCCACTTCATCTTTTTCAGTTATCCAAACAAAATTTTAGCAGCAGGAAAAATAATGAATTGAGTCTGTTTAGATCCAATATTTCCTCATTAATGTACAAACCCCCTGCTAGTAGTCAAACCAGGCACTCTTACTGCAGAGTCTTTCCTTGTCTTTTATCACCTTTAGAATTTCAATGTCATTGAATAGCCAACTTTATACAATTTAATTTTATACTAGTGCTAGAAGCAGGCACCTTAAAAGCAAGAGCATATTCATTTCTTCCTGACTGAAACTTCAGGAGACTGTGTATACCACAAAAGTAGATCGCTGTTCAAAATGTTCTTTTTTTAATGTGTGTCGGAACACTTTAACTTCAACCACTCTGCTAAGAGGCTGTTGTTTTAGTTCAGAGTGTACACAAGGGAGAGGATCACCATGCAGGAACTAATATTTGCTTAACTGTCTTCGTTTCCCCAGTGCCCTGCAATTCAAGTGCTGTGGAGTCCTTTCCTTGGCAGTCACGACAGAACATGAAGAAAAATTGTGTTCTTCCTAAGGACAGCATATGCCAAAGAGGCCAGCATTTGGCTTCGTGTTTCTCATAACCCTGTGTTAACAATACCTTTACTTTCACTGCAAAGTCAGACAACTTTGGGGCAAACCAAGGAGTAAGCAGCAAAGGAAAGAGTGTGGCCCAGGGGGTTAGCTCAGGTAAGTTCTCCATCACAGGGTGTCCATTTCTCTGCTTATGTAACAATTTTGAAAATAAATGACCACCCTGGGTGGTGAGATTAAAGTAAACTTAGGGACAGGCATTTGGCACAGCAGTAAGCCATCCCTTGGGACTTCTGCATCCCATACTGGAATGCTTGGTTTCAGTCCTGGCTCAACTACCAATCCTATTTTCTAGCTAATGTGCACCCTGAGAGCCAGCAGGTGATGGTTTAAGAGGTTGGGTCCCTGCCACCCACATGGGAGATCCAGATGGAGTTCCTGGATCCTGCTTTTGCACTGGATCAGCCCTAGCTATTGCAGGCATTTGGAGACTAAACCAGCAAATAGGATCTCTCCATCTCTCTCTCTCTCTCTCTCTCTCTCTCTCTCTCTCTCTCTCTCTTTATATAAATATACACATATACAGATATAGATATATAGATATATATGTGTGTGTATATATATATATATATAGAGAGAGAGAGAGAGAGAGAGATCTACCTCACATTCTCTGCCTTTCAAATAAAATGAAAGTAAATAGAATTTATTTCAAAACTAAGTAAACAAATAGAAAACTAACATTTGCAAAAGAAAGAGACCAAGATAGAGAGGGAGGGAGGAAGAAAGGGAGAAAGAGACAGAGATATGAGAGGAAAAGGGAAAAGGAAGAGAAAGGGAGGGGAAGGAGGACAAGGGAAGGGGAAAAAAGTTGGAAATACTGCTCAATTATTTATCACTTTAATAAGAAGCTATGGAGGGAGGGCTGTATTGTACAACAACGGATTAAGCCACCACCTGTAAAGCTGGCATCCCTTCTGAGCACCCATCCTGGCTGCTCCACTTCTGATCCAGCTCCCTGATAATGCACCTAGGAAAGCAGAAGATGGCCTCAGTGTCTGGACTCCTGCCACCCATGTGGCAAATCTGGATGGAACTCTTATGTTCCTGGATTTGGCCTGGCCCATTCCTGCCCATTGTGGCATTTGGGAACTGAGCTAGGGAATGAAAGCTCTCTCTTGTAATTCTGCCTTTCAAATAAATCTTTATAAAACAAAAGAGGAAGAAGACAAAGAAGAAAAAAAGTAGCAGCAGCTATGGAAATCCATCAAGACAGCTATTAGCAGTAGCTCCTAGCTCTCTGCTGTGGACAATAGTTGGGTAAGATCCAATGCCTCAGTCATTCACTCTCAAAGTGCGGTAGGACTTCAGTTGCAACAGAGAGTAGGGATATCAAAGCATGAAGTGGAGTCAAGAGAGGAAGAATAACAGCCCAGTTCCTTGAATATTACTACATTTCTGCATTGGAAAGGTTCTCAAGTGCCCTTAACTCTCACCATCCTTCCCTGCTGACCTTCACTGTGCCCTCCTTACTTCTCACTACACAGCTTATCTAAAGGCAGGATTACTGCCTGGTTGTGCATGCCCATGGAAGAAAAGCAAGATAACTCTCACCCTTCATGCCTGTCCACCTGTTCACCGGCTCAACTCCTTCTCCAGCTCCTCTTCCAGACTCTCCAGCAACCTTGGCTCACAGCCAGTGGCTTCCTCCTCACCAGCCTCAGTGGGTAGTTTCAAAACCACAATTCTCAACATTACTTTGCCCTTTTGCCCATTTCAAAAAAGATTTCAAGCTGCTTGTAGATCTTAAGGATCCAAGTGCCATATCTTTATCCACCCATTGAACCATCCTGACTGCAAAGTTGTTTACACTCTTGGCGGTGCTTAATAACAGTATTGCTTGTAGGTCTATTAAAATAATATCTGTGTCTCCTTGATCCCAAGAGACTTGCAACCTTGTCTCAGCCTTGTTGTACAATGAAGCTCTCTTTTATAAGATTGTTTTTCAGCTGAGTATTTGAAATCAAGAGGGGAAAGGCGAGTCATATTTGCCTTCACAGTTTCACACCATTCATCTCTAGAGGGAGCATGTGTCTCTTTTGGACCACTGGGGATAGCAGAGCAGAGCCAGGATGTACAAAACTGTGTTCTCCTTCTGCCCATCCATAAACCATACTGTGCATCCAGAGCCAAGCATGGGAGCAGAGAGCACTGCTCTCACAGCAGCTAAGCCTGTGGTCTCTGCACAAGGCCAGGTTTCTGGAGGCCCTGGGCCTCCCCAGGGAACAGAGCCTAGAACTATAGTTGAGCCTCCTCTGAACGTAAGTGTTTTACTGTCCTTCCGAAGCCAATATCCACCCCCACCCCCACCGCCCTGACGTCCTTTTGGATCTCTTCCCTTTACAGGCCCCACCGAGACGTCTCCCCACTCCATCAACACTGCAGTTGTCTCTGGCTGGGCTCTCTGCACACTAAATAGGGCGATTGTGACAAAAATATTTCCCTTGTTGCTGTTGCTTCTTGCTGCAGGTGGCAAACAAGTTCCCGTGTGAGGCTCCTGTCAGGTGTTGAGTATTACCACAGCATATCTTACCTGTTTACTTGTTTCTCCTTCTTTTCCTCTGGCCCCTGGCCCATTTCTGCAACTGTTAAGGTGTCATTTCTTCAACAAACAAAGGATTTCCTCCACACTCTCAAAGGTTTGGGAATATTCCATCCCTTTAATATTTCTTTTCTCCACTCAGGCGTTCCTTCCAAAAAGCACTACACCACAAGTGCTATTGGATGGCATGCAATGTCAGGCACTTTTTTTCCTCCTTTTTTTTTTTTCAATTCATTTTGAGTCCAAGCACTTGCAAAACCTCAAGTACATAAGCTCCAGCCCCTGTGGAAGCCTGGGCTTTCACAAGGCTACAGCCATGGTTATGCAAAGGCTGCACATCTAAGTTCTCTTCTTTTATCTACTCTCTCATTAGGAGAAGAATGGATGAGGAGTCAAAATAATTGCAGGACATTTTGCTGCTAGCTGGTTAATTCTTTTTAAGGAAATGGTGTTGCATAAATAGATTTAAATACCAGCTTTTTATGTTTTAAAATAATCTACAGGTATAATAGCCATTTGCTGAGTACTCGCTTCAGGCACTGGACTGTTAGGCTCCAGCGTCCTGCCTTTAGTCCTCAATTCAGCAATCTTGAGAAGGTACTCTTACTGTTCCTATTTTACAGATGAGTAAATAAGCTCAGACTAAGTAATCTGATCAAGATCTCAGGAAAGAAAACAGCAAAGCAGAAGTCAGAGAATGGATTGTATTGAATCTAAAATCTGGGCCCTGTAAAACAGCCTCCCTTAGTGACAAATTTACATTATCTGAATTGTCCAGACTTTCATAATGACATTTAACATTGCAAGCACTATAGCTGCCAGTATTCTGTTCTCTTGATAGCCCCTCTATATACACTTTTAAAAGATCTGGATTGTTAATATTTTTTTAAAAAGTGAAACAAGGTCCCAGGCTTCTGACTATACTTGGCTACATAAGGTCTCCATGCTGAATGCCAATGGGTCCTATGTTGACTTCTCTAATGTGTAGATGCCAGTGTCAAATCTCACCCATTACATGAGAACCACAGCCTGACAACTGCAAATCTTTCTTTAAAAACAATAAAATAGATAGTCCTCTAAGACAGCAGAATAGGGAGGAAGCACACTGATAGTTGGGAAAAGATAGTTTAATAAAAGTGGAGATACTGTAGTTTCAGGGAAGAGTTAGGGAAAAAACTGCAGAGGAAACTCTTCTGGAACTATTGGGACATGGTGGACCTACGTGGAGGGCTCAGGTGCCCAAGGCTTGGGACCCCAGCCGCCAAGTCTAGGCACCAACACTGGAAAGGGAGGTGAGGCAAAACCTCAGTAGCCTGAGACACTGGCAGGAAACTGGCAGGAAGAGCCTGGAGGGAACGAGGCTTGAAGCCCCGTGGGGGAAAATTCACCAGGCTAACCAGAGGAGAGAAAAATAAATAAATAAAAGGGACCGGTATGGACGTTATTCTCTCTCTCCATTCACCTTACAAAGGTGAGCAAGACATAGAGTAGGCGTCATTTTGGACATATGTAAAAGCTGCACCATCTCTGGGCTTCGCCCACCCTCAGTCAAGCAGAAAAACCTGACTCGGGTGGGGAGAAATAACAGGAGGTTAAGACCTAGTGAATGTGTGGAGCTTATGAACTGAGACTGTGCAAAACAAAACTGAGGGTGTGTGGGAGAACTCACAGAGTGACACAGACGTGAGTACTCAGTGGCAGACGCCACAAACTCGGTAACCTTGGCAAGCCGGTGGGAGATTGCAGGGGAATCTGAGCTTCACTGAGGACTGCACAGATCCTTTGTGTGGTCCTTGGGACAGAGCAGACAAATATTATACCCACAGGGGCCAGAGATCAGACACTGACTGCCTTCAAGGAGAATAGCTCAGCTGTGTGGAATTACTTCCCTTCTGAATAAAGAGAGAGAGAGAGAGAGAGAGAGAGAGAGAGAGAGATTGATTTACCATGCCAAACCTGGGTGTGTCACTTTTGACACATCTTTAACCCTGAAGAACTGAACAGAGATCTCTGGTCACACCCATCACAAACCTCTAAAGATTCACCGAAAGCAGAAAGTCCACTTAATCTAGAGTCATAGTATAACGAGAAAAGCCACCAGAGTTAGGAAAAAAAAAAAAAAAAAGAAGAAGAAGAAGAAACCAAAGAATATCTCCACAATGACAAGCAACAAATGCAGAAACCAAGGAAACAACACAAGGAAGACATTATAAAGCCCCCAAATGAACATGACACTCAATACAAGAATATGAAGATGACAAGATAGAAGAAATGCAAGACATGGATTTCAAAAAATTTATGATAAGAACATTAGGAGTTCTCAAAAACAAATTCTTCACCTACAGAAATCCTTACTGGACAGGATAGAAAATCTCTCGTGCAAAAAAATGAAATATAAAGGAGGAATAAAAATGAAATGAAGAAACTAGTACAACATGAAATTGTGATATTGAAGAGAAATCAAAATGAAATGAAGAATTCAATAGAACAAATAAAAAACACATTTGAGAGCATTAAAAACAGAGTGAAGCATAACAGAGAATATTGGACTGAGAAGACACAGCACAGAAAAGTATACAGTCAAACTAAAGAAAAGAAGAGGAAATTACAAATCTAAAAAATATTGTTGGGAATCTACAGGATACTATTACAAAAAAAAAACAACATTTGGGTTCTAGGAGTTCCTGAAGGTATAGAGAGGGAGAAAGGATTAGAAGGCCTTTTCAGTGAGATACTAGCAGGGTTTGGAGAAGGACAGAGACATCCAAGTACAGGAAGCTTATAGAACCCCTAATAAACATGACCAAAAGAGATCCTCACCACGACACATAGTAATCAAACTCACCACAGTGAAACATAAAGAAAAGATTCTAAAATGTGCAAGAGAAAAACGTCAGATTACTCTCAGAGGACCTCCAATTAGACTCATAGCAGACTTCTCATCAGAAACCCTACAAGCTAGGAGGGAATGGCGAGATATAGGCCAGGTACTAAGAGAAAAAAAAGCCAGCCGAGAATATTATATCCTGCAAAGCTCTCATTTGTGAATGTAGGTGAAGTAAAGACCTTTCATAGCAAACAGAAATTGAAAGAATTTGTCATCACTCATCCAGCCCAGCAAAAGATGCTTAAAGATGTGTTAGACAAAGAAACACAGAAACAGGGCCATCAATACAAAAGAAGGTAAAGGAAGAAAACCTCCAAGTAAAAGATCACAGGAAGTTCAAAACATATTAGAAATATCTTTGGGAAAATGGCAGGGCAAATTTACTACTTATCAATAGTTACATTGAATGTTAATGGCCTAACTCTCAAGTTAAAAGGCACAGACTGGCAGAATGGATTAAGGAACAAAATCCATCTATTTGCTGCTTACAAGAAACACATCTTTCCAACAAAGATGCATGCAGACTGAAAGTGAAAGGTTGGAAAAAGATATACCATGCCAAAAGAAATGAAAAAAGAGCTGACGTAGCCATCTTAATATCAGACAAAATAAAATTTAATACAAAAACTGTTAAGAGAGACAGAGAGGGGAATTATATAATGATTAAGGGATCAATTCAACAGGAAGATGTAACTATTATCAATGTATATGCACCTAATTACAGGGCACCGGCTTATTTAAAAGATTTGTTAAGGGACTTAAAGGGAACTTAGACTCCAATACAATAGTACTGGGGGACTTCAATACTCCACTTTCAAAAATAGACAGATCAACCAGACAGAAGATCAACAAGGAAACAGTAGATTTAAACGACACTATAGCCCAAATGAATCCAACAGATAGCTACAGAACTTTTCATCCTACACTTAAAGAATTTATATTCTTCTCAGCAGTACATGGAACCTACTCTAGGACTGACCACATACTAGGCCATAAAGCAAGTCTCAACAAATTCAAAAGAATTAGAATCATACCATGCAGCTTCTCAGACCACAGTGGAATGAAGCTGGAAATTAGCAACTCAGGAATCCCTAGAGTGTTTACAAACACATGGAGACTGAAAAACATGCTCCTGAATGAACACTGGGTCACAGAAGAAATCAAAAGAGAAATCAAAAACTTTCTGGAAGTAAATGAGGATAACAGCACAACATACCAAAACTTATGGGATACAGCAAAAGCAGTGATAAGAGGAAAGTTTATAGTAATAGGTGCCTACATCAAGAAATTGGAAAGGCACCAAATAAATGAGCTTTCAGTGCATCTCAAGGATCCAGAAAAACTGCAACAAACCAGACCCAAAACTAGTAGGAGAAGAAAAATAATTAAAATCAGAGAAGAAATCAACAGGATTGAATACAAAAAAACATTACAGAAGATCAGCCAGATGAAGAGCAGGTTTTTTGAAAAAATAAATAAAATTGACACACCATTGGCCCAACTAACTAAAAAAAGAAAAGACCCAAATCAATAAAATCAGAGATGAAAAAGGACATGTAACAACAGACACCACAGAAATAAAAAGAATCATCAGAAATTACTACAAGGACTTGTATGCCAGCAAACAGGGAAATCTGTCAGAAATGGATAGATTCCTGGACACATGCAACCTGCCTAAATTGAACCAGGAAGACATAGAAAATCTAAACAGACCCATAACTGAGACAGAAATTGAATCAGTAATAAAGTCCCTCCCAACAAAGAAAAGCCCAGGACCAGATGGATTCACTGCTGAATTCCACCAAACATTTAAAGAACTAACTCCAATTCTTCTCAAACTATTCAGAACAATCGAAAAAGAGGGAATCCTCCTAAATTCTTTCTATGAAGCCAGCAGCACCTTAATCCCTAAGCCAGAAAAAGATGCAGCATTGAAAGAAAATTACAGACCAATATCCCAGATGAACATAGACGCAAAAATCCTCAATAAAATTCTGGCTAATAGAATGCAACAACACATCAGAAAGATCATCCACCCAGACCAACTGGGATTTATCCCTGGTATGCAGGGATGGTTCAATGTGCACAAATCAATCAATGTGATACACCACATTAACAGAATGCAGAAGAAAAACCGTATGATTCTCTCAATAGACGCAGAGAAAGCATTCGATAAAATACAACACCCTTTCATGATGAAAACTCTAAGCAAACTGGGTATGGAAGGAACATTCCTCAATAAAAATCAAAGCAATTTAAAAAACCCACGGCCAACATCCTATTGAATGGGGAAAAGTTGGAAGCATTTCCACTGAGATCTGGTACCAGACAGGGATGCCCACTCTCACCACTGCTATTCAATATAGTTCTGGAAGTTTTAGCCAGAGCCTTCAGGCCAGAAAAAGAAATTAAAGGGATACAAATTGGGAAGGAAGAAGTCAAGCTATCCCTCTTTGCAGATGATATGATTCTTTATTTAGGGGATCCAAAGAACTCTGCTAAGAGACTATTGGAACTCATAGAAGAGTTTGGCAAAGTAGCAGGATATAAAATCAATGCACAAAAATCAACAGCCTTTGTATACACAGGCAATGCCACGTTCTTAATTCTTAGAAAGAACATCTAAGATCAATCCTATTCACAATAGCTACAAAAACAATCAAATACCTTGGAATAAACTTAACCACAGACATTAAAGATCTCTACAATGAGAATTACAAAATCTTAAAGAAAGAAATAGAAGAGGATACCAAAAAATGGAAAAATCTTCCATGCTCATGGATTCGAAGAATTAACATCATCAAATGTCCATTCTCCCAAAAGCAATTTATAGATTCAATGTGATACCAATCAAAATACCAAAGACATTCTTCTCAGATCTGCAAAAATGATGCTGAAATTCATATGGAGACACAGGAGACCTCAAATAGCTAAAGCAATCTTGTACAACAAAAGCAAAACTGGAGGCATCACGATACCAGATTTCAGGACATACTACAGGGCAGTTGTAATCAACTGCATGGTACTGGTACAGAAACAGATGGATAGACCAATGGAACAGAATAGAAACACCAGAAAGCAATCCAAACATCCATAGCCAACTGATATTTGATCAAGGATCTAAAACCAATTCCTGGAGCAAGGACAGTCTATTCAATAAGTGGTGCTGGGAAAATGGATTTCCACATGCAGAAGCATGAAGCAAGACCCTTACCTTACACCTTACACAAAAATTCACTCAACATGGATTAAAGACCTAAATCTACGACCCGACACCATCAAATTATTAAAGAACATTGGAGAAGCCCTGCAAGATATTGGCACCGGCAAAGACTTCTTGGGAAAGACCCCGGGCAGTCAAACCAAAATTAACATTTGGGATTGCATTAAATTGAGAAGTTTCTATACGGCAAAAGAAACCATCAGGTAAGTAAAGAGGCAACCAACAGAATGGGAAAAAAATATTTGCAAACTATGCAACAGATAAAGAATTAATAACTAGAATCTCCAAAGAGATCAAGAAACTCCACAACAACAAAACAAACAACCCACTTAAGAGAAGGGCCAAAGACCTCAATAGACATTTTTCAAAAGAGGAAATCCAAATGGCCTACAGGCACATGAAAAAATGTTCAGGATCACTAGCCTTCAGGAAAATGCAAATCAAAACCACAATGAGGTTTCTCCTCACCCCAGTTAGAATGGCTCACATTCAGAAATCTACCAACAATAGATGCTGGTGAGGATGTGGGGAAAAAGGGACACTAACCCACTGTTGGTGGGAATGCAAACTGGTAAAGCCACTATGGAAGTCAGTCTGGAGATTCCTCAGAAACCTGAATATAACCCTACCATTCAACCCAGCCATACCACTCCTTGGAATTTACCCAAAGGAAATTAAATTGGCAAACAAAAAAGTGGTCTGCACCTTAATGTTTATTGCAGCTCAATTCACAGTAGCTAAGATATGGAATCATCCTAAATGCCCACCAACAGTAGACTGGATAAAGAAGTTATGGGACATGTACTCTATAGAATACTATACAGCAGTCAAAAACAATGAAATCCGGTCATTTGCAACAAAATGAAGAAATCTGGAAAACATCATGCTGAGTGAAATAAGCCAGTCCCAAAGGGACAAATATTATATGTTCTCCCTGACTGATGACAACTGAGCACCAAAAAGGAAACTTGTTGAAGTGAAATGGACACTATGAGAAAACAGTGACTTGATCAGCCCTTGTCCTGACTGTTGATGTACAACTTAATACTTTTTCCCTCTTAGTATTTTTTTTGTTCTACTTAATACTATTGGTTGAACCCTTTAATTAATACACAATTATTCTTAGGTGTTTAAATTTAACTGAAAAGTGATCCCTGTTAAATATAAGAGTGGGAGTGAGAGAGGGAGGAGATGTACAATTTGGGACATGCTCTATCGGACTTGCCCCAAATGCCAGAGTTAGAAATGTGCCAGGGGATTCCAATTTAATCACATCAAGGTAGCATGGACCAATGCCATCTCACTAGTCAAGGTGATCAGTTTCAGTTCACAATTGATCTTAATGATAGGATTAGGAGTCAAAAGGATCACATAAACAAGACTAGTGTCTGCTAATACTAACTGATATAATTAAAAAGGAGAGAACGATCCAACATGGGAACTGGGATACACAGCAGACTCATAGAATAGCAGATGTCCTAAACAGCACTCTGGCCTCAGATTCAGCCCTTAAGGCATTTGAATCTGGTTGAAGAGCCCACGAGAGTATTTTAGGCATGGAAAGGCAAGACACTCTGGCAAAAAAAAAAAAAAAAAAAACTAAATGAAAGATCTCTGTGAGTGAGATCCCAGTGGAAAGAATGGGCCATCAAAGAAGGAGGTAACTTTCTCTGAAAGGAGGAAAGAACTTCCACTTTGACTATGACCCTCTCGAAATAAGATCAAAGTTGGCGAGCTCAAAAGGTTTCCATAGCCTTTGCAACTCATGACAAGAGCCTAGGGAGATTACTGACGCCAACAACAAGAATGTCAATTGTTAAGTCAACAACAGGAGTCACTGTGCACTTACTCCCCATGTAGGATCTCTGTCCTTAATGTGTTATACAATGTGAATTAATGCTATAACTAGTACTCAAACAGTACTTTACACTTTGTGTTTCTGTGTGGATGCAAACTGTTGAAATCTTTACTTAATATACACTAAATTGATCTCCTGTATATAAAGAGAATTGAAAATGAATCTTGATGAATGGGATGGGATAGGGAGCGGGAGATGGGAGGGTTGCTGGTGGGAGGGAAGTTATAGGGAGGGAAAAGCCACTCTAGTCCATAAGCTGTACTTTGGAAATTTATATTTATTAAATAAAAGTTTAAAAATTATCATATATAATATAAAAAAATAAAATATTTCAAACATGTTACCTGACATGCTAAATGTTAAATGTCATGTTAGAGGTGGTATTTGACATAGCAATTAACACACCCACATCTTTTATCACAGTGCCTGGATTTCAGTTCTCTAACCCTGTCTGCCTTTCAAAATAAACAAATACATAAGTAAAAGCTTAAAAACCATACTCATGCTCTGAGGAATTTTTCCTTTAATATTTGCTCAAATTCCTCATTTTAATGCAACTATACTTCTTATGACATGATTTTCATAAAACTGTAAAAATAAGAGCAGAAATTGTTCCAGAGAGCCAGTCAACTTCCACATATACCATCCAAGGAAATCAAAATATAGCCTTACATTTAAAAGGCTTCTAGAGTTTTCCTATTTCTATCAATCTTGATGATTAATATTAATAGCAGATTTTTCACAATGTTTTTAGCATACTCTTCATATGTATAATCTCATTTAATTCTCACAACACCTTTATGAGGTAGATAACTATCATCTCATTTTCAGGAAGGAAAGCTGAGACTCACAGAGATTCTATAACCTTCCGTACGTCCCTGGCATGGGAGTGATGAACTTGTCAATGACGCTGAGGTCTTCTGACTGCAAAGCCAAGGACACCAGCACTGTACCTCACTCTTGGTGCCAGATTGGCAGTTACTTCCTTTCTAAATCTTTATAAGGCGCTCTAGAAGAAGTCAATGCATGCCTTTTTCTTTTTTCCCTAAGGAAATGATTTCTACTCTTATTTTTACAGTTTTATGAAAGTCGTGTCATAAGATGTGTGGTTGAATTAATGAAGAATTTGAACAAATGTTAGAGAAAAAATCCTCAGGGCAATATTAACATTTTTAGGAGTTAATTAGTTAACTAATTTTATTTGGAAGGTGCACAGAGGGAGATAGAGATAGGAAACAGAGACAAAACAGAAAGCCTTACTAAATGTCTTAGAACATGTGATTGGCATGAGCCATTATCAACCTGTATTTGTGGACTTTTCCTTTTGGGGGGACAGAGCTGATTCTACCTAATAAGTTCAAATACAGGCCTTTGCTGGGACATGTAGTCCATAAAATATGCTACAACTCCCAGACATTGATTTGAGAGATTTAGGTTGCAGCCCATGACAGACATAATAAACTATGATGAATATATAACATTATCTCGCCTTGTTTGCATTTGGGGACAACACATTTGCATGCACGCATGTTATAGATCTGGGACAACAACAGGTCTTCAGGATGGATTCTTAAAACTTACAAGGCAACAAGTAAAGGCCAGTGCAGTTTGAAAGAGAAGATGAAGAAAGGCAGAGTCTGCATATGGTTTTTAAACTCTTGTAACAGTGTTAATTTCTTCACTTCCTGGTTACCTACTATCTCCAGGAGTGACCAACGGTGCCCCATACCTATCTTAACATCCGAGCACCACAGCTAATAACATGTGGCCCTCAATGCACACGGGCAATGTGGCTAACACAAGGGTCTGGGCCACTGGGGCCCTACTCCTAATGCACTGATGCTTGCTCTATGTTCACCTGCTCTATGTAACTCAGCCATCCTTCCCCGAGGAAGGCATGCAAGCTCATCAGTAAAACTGCTGATGCAAAGTCTCGCTGGCTAGAAATGAAAAATGATAGATAAAATCTATCTATCATTGATAGATAACTATGATAAAAATTAGTTAACTAATGATAGTATGATCAGAGACCAAACCTGTGAAGCTAGAATCATCAACTTAATGTCTCAACCAGCCAAGACACAAAGCAGGCGTTATTTCATGGTGATGTGATGATCTTTCATGATCAAAGGTTTTCTGCTTGACACAAAGAGCTTTTACCATTCTTCTTCTTTCTTTCTTTCTTTCTTTCTTTTTTTTTTTTTTTTTTTTTTTTTTTTTTTTTTTTTTGGACAGGCAGAGTGGATAGTGAGAGAGAGAGAGACAGAGAAAAAGGTCTTCCTTTTTGCCATTGGTTCACCCTCCAACGGCCGCTGCAGCCGGCTCATCGCGCTGATCCGAAGCCAGGAGCCAGATGCCTCTCCCGGTCTACCATGTGGGTGCAGGGCCCAAGCACTTGGGCCATCCTCCACTGCCTTCCCAGGCCATAGCAGAGAGCTGGCCTGGAAGAGGGGCAACCGGGATAGAATCCAGCGCCCCAACAGGGACTAGAACCCGGTGTGCCGGCGCCACAAGGCGGAGGATTAGCCTAGTGAGCCGCGGCACCAGCTGGAATCCGTTCTTCCAAGAAACTTTCTTGGACGTCACCTCCTTCTTTCCCTCAGCCAAATCTGCACAGGAATACTAGATACTTCACATGTGAAAGCCTACGTTTATTCACTTAACAAACATTTATTAAATACAGGGTTCTGTTCTGGATTACGAATACAGTGAAGAAGAGGAACAATGCCTATGCTACCATTCTTAGTTGGGAAGCAAGAAAATAAGCAACTTAGCTAATGAGTAAACGTGGGATATTTAGGTGAGACAGGGTCACAGTCTTCTCCATATAAACATAAGTGTTTCAAATTCATGATTTTTTGAATTTCAGCAAAGTAATACAGTGCTCATACTATCTGTTAAACCAATTTGGTCTGAAGCAGCCTCCGATAATCAAATATATTTATATGTCTGCAAAGTATATAAATAGTCATAGTAAATGGAATAAATAAACATTATAACCTCACACCATTTGATACTAAGTAGTCTGCACCAAAATTATGGAGGGGAAAACTTTTAGTTATCAAAGATATGTGGATTTGAGACCTGTGGATGAAAATGATGGGAGAGTGAAAGGTTTGTGGGGAAAAGAGCCTTCTGTTTGAATGATCCAGGAAGGTGTTTCTTGGGAGATTATGTTGGAGCTGAGACTTGAAAAATGAGAGGACATCTGCCACGTAAAAATCTGGGGCAAGAGCGTTCCAGACTGGAGAAGCTATTCAGGGAGTCATTAATTCTTTTCCTGCCCCTACATTATTATTGTTATTAGTGTTAGAACTGTGTTGTTAGTATTGTTAGTGTTAGTGTTGTTACTGTAGAACTCCAAGGACAAAGACAGACAGTGAGAACGCCTATCTCCAGTTCTACTACCCAGATGCAAACAATGGCCAGAGATGGTCTGGGGCCAAAACCAGCAGCCAGGAACTCAATCCAGATCTCCCAGTGAACGGCAAGGTTCCAACTACTTGAGTCATCACAACTGAGACTGCGTGAGCAGGAAGCTGGAATGGACAGCAGAAATGAGACTTGAACCCAGCTACTCCAATATGGAATGTGCACATCTTAACCAGAGTCTTAATCCCTACACTGAATGTCCACCCCTGAACTTCCTAACTGTGTTTCTCTGGTCCACTCTTACTCTACGTCCCCGTTGTAAAGGAAGGTGGCTATTCCAGAAGAGATGCTCACAAAACATTTGTTGATATAGTTAAAGCAATTGATTAACAACTTAAAACAAGGTGGCGAGTTATTCAAGTCCGAAGTCAGAAGACACTAATATATACCCTAAGAAGACCAACACCTGCTTAAAGACTGCAGAGGAAGTCAAATTGTAAAGGTGATGCTCAAAAGTATCTGGCTTGTCCTTTTTGCCTTGACCACTGCAACTGGGGGCCATTGGTTGCTCTCCAAAGATCACTAGTGTTGGTTCTTCACTGGTAGACACAGAGGAAAGAAAGCCCTCACCCTAGGATCACTGCCAGCAGGGCAATAGTGTTTGCTCAAGAGCAAAGCAGCTGCAGAGATGCGGTCATAAGTAAGCCATGCCCAGTTATAAATGTGCCTGCTCCTCCAGCTCAGGCCCACACCCTTCTCTCTTTTCCTCTCTCCCAGCCTGATGGGCCTTCCTGTGGTCCAAGGCACAGTAAACCATCCAGCCCGCCCAGCAGTGGGAAGACAACTCCATTGCTCTTCAAAGCATAATTATATGTGCCAAACCTTACATCAGAGAAATCCTCTCATAAGTGAGCCCAGCTCACCTCCCTTGAGCCACCCCATAGCTTCTCATCTCTTCTTCCTACATCTTCCATTCCAAGGCTTCCTAATATTCTGATTCCTCCAAGTCTCTTCTTGAAACCCTGTGCAATGACAGATGCATGTACCATAAATCAGATAGCTGAAAGGAACACGGAGAGGTAATTTGAGCCAAATCTTCCCCATGGCAGACACAAGCCTATTGAAACAAACGGTAGAAAATAAGAATTACTCCTCTTATATTATTTTAAGCCTTGGAGACAAAATTCCATGACTTTCTATAATAACCCAAGTTATAACAGTGGTGGGGGACTTACCGCTCATCACAGTAAAGAACACAATGCAGCCTGTGATTAAGGATAATAACATTAAAAGTTTAAAAAGTTTTTAGAAGCTTATATATAGAAAGCCCTTAAAAAATATGGCTAGAAATTAGGTCTGTATTGTGGAGGAACCTGATACCAAAGTACGTAGCTTGGGTTTTATTTTGTGGGCCAAAGAAGTGATCTCAAAATTGTTGAGTGAAAAAACAGAAAGTCAAGATTAGGACCGTATTTCAGAAGGAATATCCTATCAGTGATTTACAGATGGATGATGATGGGAAATCAGACAACTGAATGACCTAAGAGGCTATAGTAACAACCTGGCAAATCACATCGAGGGCTTGAGTTAAGTTAATAGCAGTGATGCAAGGGAAAATAAAAGATGCATTTTGTAGGAATTTGGCAACCAAATGTAGGATATGAGGGATTAGGAAGAGGGAGGGATAGAAGATGACTCAGAGCTTTGAAGTCTCAGGGGCTGAAGGAATGGCGGCATTCACATGAAAGGGGACATCAGGAGGAGCTGCTGGTTTGCTGGTGGGAGTAAGGAATTTACAACTAACTTCTTAAAACTGTCCTTGGCCAGAACTGAGATTTCTAGGACAAGACAGCACAGCAAAACTAGAAAGATTGGTGCCAGAACTGCTAGAGAAGAAATGAGCTACTTATGCTTCTCTACCTTCCCAAATCTGTTCTTGATTGCCTTCCCTTGGTTCCTTCATTGATTGGCAACACCTCAATTAGAGGAGGGACTAAAACAAAAAGAGAAGATATAATTTAAATAAGTCCATTTAGGTACCTTTCTCTGAAGGGAGGAGAGAACTTCCACTTTGATTATGGCCTTGTCGAAATAAGATCAAAGTCGGCGAGCTCAGGGGGCTTCCATGGCCTTGGCAACTCATAACTAGAGCCTGGGGAGATTGCTGATGCCTTAAACAAGAGTGTCAATTTGTTAAGTCAACAACAGGAGTCACTGTGCACTTACTCCCCATGTAGGATCTCTGTCCTTAATGTATAGTTCAATGTGAATTAATGATATGACTAGTGCTCAAACAGTATTTGGCAATTTGTGTTCCGTGTGGGGGCAAACTGATGAAATCTTTACTTAATATTTACTAAATTGATCTTCTGTATATAAAGATAATCGAAAATGAATCTTGATGTGAATGGACTGGGAGAGGGAGCGGGAGATGAGAGGGTTGTGGGTGGCTGGGAAGTTATGGGGGGGAAAAAAGCCTTTGTAATCCATAAACTGTACTTTGGAAATTTATATCTACTAAATAAAAGTTTAAAAAAAAAAGAAAAAATAAATAAATAAATGAGTCCATTTTGTCACTTAAAACAGGTTCGACTATAGGAGGCACATGCCATAAGAAAATTTAACTGAAGGAAACTGAGATTCATAAAAATAAATTGGTGAAAGTCCTACAATATACAAAAATATATCTTTCCTCTCAAAACAGTTGGCCCCAGAAGCTCTTTTTAATACTACCCTGCCAAACATGGTTTAATTTATAAACACATATAAAAAAAAATGTTACCTGTATAGATAGAACAATACTATCTTTATTTTATAGATTAAAATTTGCTGAGATTTTACTTCTCCTTGTTCTCCTCAGCTACTATGATCAGTGTTAGGAAAATCACAATTTTGCTACTGTGACTCCTAAATTTTAACCTAATTAACCTAAATCTTCCTTTTCTTGCTAGCTGCTATCCATCTCCTGCAGCCATTCTCAGATCCTTTCCATGTGGTTCCAGTAAGCATTTCATAAGATTATGTCTGCTTTCTTCCAGGCCAGCCACAAAGCATCTTTAGGATTTCCTCTTTAACATGATGGGAGAACCTGCAAGGTGATTGTGTCAAGTGAAATAAGCCAGAAACAGAGATATAAATTTCACATGTTCTCTCTCATATGTGGAAGTTAAAAAAAAATCTGAACTTGGAATAGTTATTACTAGAAAATGGGAAGGTTGGAGGGTGGGAGGGAGTAAGGGGGAGGGTGGATGACATGGACAAAAACATAGTCTGACAGAAGTAATAGGTTCCAGCACTCCACAGCACAGAGAGACAACTATAGCTCACAATACTGTATCATACACTGCATAAGAAACTGGAAAAAAGGAGTTGGTGAGCTCTAAATACAGAACAATGTTAGGAAATGAAATTGCTGACTACTCGATATGATCAGCTTACATTCTGTGCATGTGTTAAAATATTGCACAGTGGCCAGCACCGCGGCTCACTAGGCTAATCCTCCACCTGCGGTGCTGGCACCCTGGGTTCTAGTCCCAGTCAGGGCGCCGGATTCTGTCCAGGTTGCTCCTCTTCCAGTCCAGCTCTCTGCTGTGGCCCAGGAGGGCAGTGGAGGATGGCCCAGGTTCTTGGGCCCTGCACCCACATGGGAGACCAGGAGGAAGCTCCTGGCTCCTGGCTTCGGATCGGTTCAGCGCGCCGGCAGCAACGCGCCAGCCGTAGGGGCCACTTGGGGGGTGAACCAGCGGAAAAAGGAAGACCTTTCTCTCTGTCTCTCTCTCTGTGTCTAACTCTGCTTGTTAAAAAAAAATAAATACTGCACAGTACATTGCACATATCCCATAAAAATGTACAAATATTACATGTTCATCAAAAATTTTTCAGTGAAAGAATTCCCTCTCCTATTGTCAATCAGGAAAACCCTTTGCTTTTAAAGAATTCATGTGATTAGCATGGTGCCACCCAGATAATCTCCCTGTTTGGACATCCACTGACCAGTGGCCATTGTGACATCTCCAAAATCTCTTTGCCATGTAAAACCAAATAATCAGAAAAATATTGCAAGAAGGCAGAGGTCATGGGGCTATCTTAGAATTCCGGCACCCCACATGCTAATAGCTATGTTATCTTACCACTGTCTACTTTTAGCCATTATTTGTATTATTGCTTACAATAGCTATTATAGCCATTATAAATTCCTAATCAAGACTAAGTTACATTGTTACTTATTATCCAATACACAGATATATTTTCGTTTCTCTTTCCTGACTTTTAATTTTATTTGCCTCTTATTAAGATTTGCTTATTTATTTTAGAGGCAGAGTGACAGAGAAAGAATAAGAACTTCATTCCCCACGTGAATGCAATAGCTGGTGCTGGACCAGGCTAAAACCGGGAGGAAGAAACTCCACCCAGTATCCCACATGAACGGCAGGAACTCAAGCACTTGCTGTTTTCCCAGGCACATTCGCAGGGAACTGGATCAGAAGTTGAGCAGCTGGGACTCAAACCCACACTCTGATATGACATGATAGTATCACAAGCAGTGGCTTAACTTGCTGCACCACAACGCCTGCCCCAATATTTTTCTTTGTTATACTCTACTGTTATACTTACTTGTTTCTATTTCCCTTCATTTCTTCTTCCTTACTCATCTCTTCTCCATCCACCTCTGTATAAGTCTCTTCCTCTGTCTTCAGGAAAAGATATGGTCATTTTGGGTGTCTTTTAGAGACGAGCACACTATAATTAGTTATAATAATATGTTGTAGTTCTACAGTGTCTCTAATCAAAACCTCAAAGCTTATAAGCATTAATTAGGCCCCACACTATGCTTGTGCGGATGAGGATGGTGATTATTCCATTTTACAGATGGGAAAACTAAGGCTCAAATGGTGGAATGTGTTCTCTAAATAACCCAGCTAACAAAGAAAATAGAGACTGAAGACTGCTAGTGTGTCTTCTCCTGCCTCTAAGAATTCTTAGGGTAATTCTGAAGATCCCTCCCCATGATTCTCACTTTCCAATGGCTCTTCCTTCTTTGCTGGTGTTTCTGTTTTTTCACACCAGAATTCTTGCATGAATGGCATGCCCAACAGAGAGCCACAGGGGGCTCCTAGGCCTGGCAGAGAATGTAGAGGCAAACCCTAAATGATAGGACTTCTCTGGGGAGTAAGGAGTCAACGGGGAGTAGAGTCAAGAGTTCCCAAACTCCTGAACTCAAAGGGACCATGGACACAATCTGTCCTCCCTTGGTGAGTAATAAAAACAAGGCTCAGAAAAGTGAAGCTGCTAAACTTTATGGTAAAATGAACTCAGAGCCAACCGGGAACCAAAGCCTGGGTATTATGGGTGACAGAACAACATTTCCACTGGGTCTACAACATCCATGCTCTGCCTGTCTACCCTGTGCTACCCCTCTGGTGGCATTATGGATTAAGTAGCATTTGTGACCCTAAAACTCATGCAGATGTTTAAACTCTGATGTCTTAATGCTAATGGTGGCAGATTAAGCATGGAGATTTAATCTAACTGTGATGGTTAGGAGGTGTTTAAGTCATTGATAGCATGCTCTCAGGTGGTGGTTCTCTAGAGTTGATTATTACTTGAGTTCGAATTCAGCCTAGGTTCTCTCTCTATTTCCTGAATCACCATGTGATTGTGACTCTACAATCTCTATGACCAGCCTCCACAGATGCCGGACTATAGAGGCATCCAGTCGTGGCCGTGGCAGCCACCTTGGGAATGAACTAGCAAATGAAAGGTATCTCTCTCTGTGTCTCTCCCTCTCTCTGGATCTCTGCCTTTCAAATAAATAAATAATTTTTTAAATGTATTTATTGTATGTGAATAGCAATTGTGATGCCTGCATTCCATATCAGAGTGCCAGTTTGAGTCCCAGCTGTTTTGCTTTCCATCCAGCTCCCTGCTAGTGCGCCTGGGAAGATGACAGAAGATGGCCCAAGTGCTTGGGCCCTGCTACCCATGAGGGAGATTTGGATGGAGTTCTTGGCTCCTGGCTTCAGCTTGGCTCAGTATCAACTATTGCAGCCATTTAGAAGTGAACCAGCAGATGGAAGATCTTGATCTCTCTCTCTCTCTCTCTCTCTCTCTCTCTCTCTTCCTTTCAAATAAATAAATAAATCTAAAAAAAATGTACTTCAGATTCTTACATACCTGAGATGCTTCCTAGAGATCTAGGAGAAAACTTTATCTTCTGACCATCAATGCTCACGAAGGAAAGTAGCCCTTAGTTCTTCATTTGTGGCTTAATTCTGGTCCCTATTCCTAATAAAAGGAGCTGGCCTTACTTTTCTGGTTTCTATCATCTGTTTATCTTAAAGTCTTTTTCTAATTTCCAAACTCCTCCTGTTGCAAATTGCCATGTCCTAAAACAGAAACTTTATGGACAAGAGAAAATGACCAGATTCACAATCAGAATTAGTCTCAGCTTTCTGAGTTTCTCAATCTCTTCCATTCTTCTACAAAAGAGAACTGACATTGGTTATAAGTTGATATATCTAATAATTGGAAAGTTATCTTTATTATATAAGGAAGTTGGGGCCAGCGCTGTGGTGTAGTAGGATAAGCTTCCACCTGTGGTGCCAGCATCTCATATGGGCACCAGTTCGTGTCCCAGCTGCTCCTCTTCGATCTAGCTCCCTGCTAATGGCCTGTGAAAGCAATGGAAGATGGCCCACATGCTTGGGCCCCTGTAACTGCACAGGAGACACAGAAGAAGCTCCTGGCTCCTGGCTTCGGATTGGCCCAGCTCTGGCCATTGTGGCCATTTGTGGAGTGAACCAGAGGATGGAAGACCTTTCTCTCCATCTCTCCCTCTCTCTGTCTGTAACTCTGCCTATTGAATAAACAATAAAGTCTTTTTTTTAAAAAAAAAAAGGAAGTTTCCCTTAAGGTATTTTGAAGATAATTTTTCACAAAAGCATACAAACACACACAACTCGTCCTGTGGAAAAGCAGCAACTGAGTAAACATTTCATGTGCACAGGTGGAAACACAGTTATGCTCTCAAAAGTTTACAGGAACATAATAATCAAACCAGAAAATTACAGAGCAGCATGAAATGACAACATTTGTAGTTTTACTGTGTTTGAAGTCTTCTTTTGTACTATTTTTATTTACTTATTTGAAAGGCAAAGTTGAAGAGGGACAGGGAGAGAAAAAGAAAGGGAGAGTGTGTGTGTGTGTATGTGAGAGGGAGAGAGTTAGTGAGAGAGAAAGAGAAAGAGAGAGAGAGAGAGAGAGAGAGAGAGAGAGAGAGAATTGTCCATCTGCTGGTTCATTCCCCAAATGGCTGCAACAGCAGGCCAAGCCAGGAGCATGAAACTCCATAAAGTCTCCCATGTGTGTGGCAGGGGCCCCAATCAGGCCATCTTCTGCAGCTTTCCTAGGCATATTAACATGGAGCTGGATTGCAAGTGGAGCACCCAGGACTCGATTGGCAGTCATGTGGGGTACTGGTGTCGAAGGTTAACCCACTATGCCACAACACCAGCCCCATGTTTCTGAAATGTTAATGTGAGCCTATCAGTGACTTCTCGTGACATGATTTTACAACTCTCCTTTCCTACTCGGAGAGCTGAAACATGAAGCCTGTGAAAACCTAGAAAGTTCTTACATGTGTCCCCTTTAAAATTTTGTAAAAGTAAAGCTCCTTTCTAGAATGCTCATCATTTTGACCATAAAATATCTTCTGTCTGCATAAATCTGCATTGTTACAACTACAAAGGGTTCCTGAAATATGTTCCTAATTGAATTTGAAAATTTAATGTAGGCAAATGATCTTCATGAATGAATTTTTTTCATTGAAGTAAGTTGTCAAAATTTGATGGCAATTACTTTCAAATTAAAGCCTCATGGAGGCCCAGTTCTACTTAAATAGACTTTCAAAATTAGGTAAACAGGATCCAGCATCGTGGCATAGTGGTTTTAGACAGCTGCTTGCAACAAAGCATCCATATCAAAATGCAAGATTGAGTCCAGGATCTAGATTCCAATCTCACGTCCTGCTTTCATTCCAATCCAGCTCCCTGCTACTGCACCTGGGAAGTAGTGGAAGACTACTTCCAACGGCTTGACCTTGCCACCCATGTGGGAGATCTGGATGGAGTTCCTGGATCCTGCCTTCAGCTTGCCCATACCAGCCTGATGTAGAGGTTTTGGAGTAAACCAGCAGATGGAAGATCTCTCCCTCTTTCTCTCTGCAGTTCTGCCTTTAACATATATAAATATTTTTTAAATGAGGTATAAAAACTCATCTATAGTTCTAAGATATATAATTCATAGTTTTTACATATTATTTTGGTTATAATTAATTAAGTCCTCATTATTTGTATGTTTTTCAATATGACAAGAGCAAAACCTTTAGGCATGTTTGCTAGAATGCTCTAAATTATACTAAAAAGTCATTAATATCGGGGTCCTATATGAAAAACAGAATCAGAAAATAAGTTTATTTTGGTGCAAAAATATTTTAAATGCATTCATAACTTTTCAAAATACACATTTTCCATGAACCTTTTGAAGACCCTTCATATTTGCAAGTACAAAAGCAAACTTCTGTAGGCTTTCTAATACAGAAGACTGTTTAGAAATATAAACAGAGGAGATGAGTATTCTGGCCTTGAATGACACTTCACATAATTAGTGCTGAGATGAGGGACCTGAGCACTTATGGACTAGTGAGTTATCTCTGGAGTGGCTTTGTTATCAAGGCTCTGGGGCTAGTGCACTCCACCTTCACTTGATGTTCTCTGCTGTTTTGATGCACCAGGAAGACCTCATCAGATGCCACGAAGATGCCAGTGCCAGGCTCTCGGACTGTCCAGCCTCTTGAACCATGAGCTAAATAAACTTCTGTTCTCTAAAAATGACCCAGTATCAGACATTTTGAATAGAAACTGCACTAAGACATCACAGTTTCAAACTACTGGAAGACATGGGAGAACTAATGACAATCTCCAGTAAAAAGATAAGGATAGCTTTTGAGGGTTTCTGGATTGAAATCAACTTTCTCCTCTTCCCCTACCATCCTGAGCAAAACAATAATTGTTATGTTGGAGTACTTGAGAAACACTGATATATTTCAACACTGCCTATGGTTGTGTTTTTCTTTCATACTACCAAATGAGCAATAAAGGGAAGCTTCCACAGGTTGAGCTCTAAGTAAAGACAAAATGACAAGAGCTTTAAGGTTTAGAAAGGAAAGGTGCTACTGTGATTATTTTCAGATTCTATATATATACATATATATATATGAAACTTGCAAATTAAATGATTAGTACTAATAAGAGAGTTGAGAAATATTGTATCTAATAATCAAGCTATGACCTACAATAATTTCTCTACATGGCAAGTACTTATTTTTAAATATTTTAAAAGGCCATGTCCAGGGGTCAGTATTGTGGCATAGCAGGCAGAGCTGCTGCCTATGATTCCAGCATCCCATGTGCGTGCCAGTTCACGTCCTGGCTGCTCCACTTCTGATCCAGCTCCCTGCTAACAGCCTGGGAAAGGCAGCAGAGGATGGCCCAGGTGTTTGAGTCCCTGATGCTCTTGTGGGATACCTGGATGGGGCTCCTGGCTCCTGGCTCAGCCCTGGCTATTATAACTATCTGGGGAGTAAACCAATGGATGGAAGATCTCATTCACTTGCCCACCCCCTACTCCCTGGCTCTGGCTTTTGAATAAATAAAGAAATCTTTTTATAAAAGAAAAAGGTCATCTCTGTTAGAATTTTTTTAAAAAATCTTTAAGTGTCTAGGAATTAACAAAGAATCAATAATAGCTGCATAGAAAGATGTTAAAATTATATTTAAAGGTATAAAGGAAGATATAATAGAGAAAGCTTTTCATGAACTTAGAGGGATGATATATCATTAAAATTCTGTTTCTCCCTTTCCCCAAGACCTCTAGAAATTCATTTATAAATACAGTCCAAATGTTAATTTCAGCTCCCTTTTTCAAAAAGAACTCAATAAATTTATTCTGAGATTTATACCGAAGGAAAAATTTTTATGAAGATCTTAATCAACTTTGAAAAAAATTAAGAAAGGAGTGCAAAATGCCTTGTCAAGATAAACACATACCACAAAGCTGTAACAGTAATAATACAAGCACAAAACCCAGTGTAGTAGAACTAAAGGATCAGAAGCAGAATCAGATATAAATGAGAGCTTAATGTACAGTGGAGGTGGCAGTAACCATGAGATACTGTGTAATATGCTAAATGGTACTGGGAAAACTGAAAGCAAAACTCCCTGTTGGATTACAGATCTAAATATGGAACATTAAATTATGAAATTAATTTATTTATACATTGATTCAACATGCATTCACTGAGCACATACTTTGTGCCAAACACTGTACTAAGGTGCTAAGCACACATCAGTTTACAAAACAGATCAAAGTCCTCTACCATTGAGGAGCTTGCATTCTGGCAAGAAAGATAGAGGCTCATAATAATACTCCAATGAGGAAGAATGGAAGATTAAGGGTGGGGTAGGAACTGAAAGGGTGTGGAACTATAATTTTATAGGGGGTGCCCAGGGTGGGATTCAATGAGAAAGTGATGTCAGAAAAAGGACTTAAAGGTGAAGGAGCTAGCCAAGCAGGTATCTGTAGGAAGAGGATTACGGGAAGAAGAAATAGTGCAAAGACCCTAAGGGAAAATGCACACAGCATATTCTAGGAACAGGAAGGATGCCCGCATGGCTGAGAGCTGAGTAAGTTTGGGGATTTAAGTACGAAGTCACTGGAGGATTTTGAGCAGAGATATGACATCATCTAATTTACACTTTTAAAGAAATCCTCTAGCCACTGTGGTGACAAAGCCAATTAGGGGGCAAGAGTAGTTCTAGTAATCCAAGTGAGAGCTGATGGGATGGTGGATTGGATGCTAGCAACAGAAGTAGGAGAAAGTGTTAGACTCCACATATACTTTGAAACTCAAGTCACTGGATTTCCTAACCAATTGAGTGAAGGATGAAGAGAATTAGTCCCAGATGACCTGAGTTGTCAGTCTAAGCAACTGGAAGGATCAAGTTGTCATTGATGGAGAATACAGAGCATAATTTAGACTACAATATATATTTGAACAAATCATGGGGAAGTACTTCTTAGATAAAACCCCAAAGTACAAAGCAGGAAGACAAAACAGATGACTTCAATTATCATGCAAAAAGTATTCATTCAAATGAAGATCATGGAAGAAGTTAGCAAACAGATGTGAGGACAAATTCTTCAAAATTTCTAAAATTAGCAAGTGGCTAATATCTAAAAGTCAGGAAGACTTACAAATCAACAAATGATAAGAAAATTTTAACAAACAAAAAATTAAAAAAGGCAGACTACAATTAGAACATTCTCAACAAGTTATAAACCAAAAAAATAGTTATATAAAGAAATGAATAGGGCCGGCATTGTGGCGCAATAGGTTATCGCCCTGGCCTGAAGCGCCGACATCCCATATGGGCACCATTTCGAGACCCAGCTGCTCCACTTCCAATCCAGCTCTCTATGGAATGGGAAAGCAGTGGAGGATGGCCGAAGTCCTTGGTCCCCGGCACCTGCGTGGGATACCTGGAAGAAGCTCCTGGCTCCTGGCTTCAGATAGGCGCAGATCCAGCTGTTGCAGCCATTTGAAGAGTGAACAATCAGATGGAGGGCCTCTCTCTCTCTCTCTCTTGGCCTCTCTCTCTGTAACTCTAACTTTCAAAGTAATAAATAAATCTTTTAAAAAAAGAAATTGTTAGAGTCATTTAAAAATTATAGAAATTAGATCAAAAAGTACATTTTATACCAATTGTATTGGCAAAAATCAGAAAACACAATAATAGTTGGTGATGTTGGAGATATGGGATAATGAGGACACTGTGCTTTTGATGGTAATCTATGCTATGGACCAAATGGTCCTAACTGATATCTATATAACCTTTCATCTCACATTTGCAGAACAAATTCATTTCATCAGTGCATGGAACTTTCTCTAGAATAAACAATAGGCTAGGCCATGAAGCAAGGCTAAGTAAATTCCAAGAAACTGAAACCCATACCACACATCTTTTCTGAAGACAATGGAATGAAGCTGGAAATCAACAACTCAAGAATCAAAAAAGCATATTCAAATACAGGGAGACTGAACAATATGCTCCTGAATGAACAGTGGGTCATAGGAGATATCAAAAAATTTCTGGAAATGAATGAAGATGGCAATACAACACACCAAAATTTATGGGATACAGCAAAAGCCACATTGGAAGTGTATAGCAATTGATGCCTACATCAAGAAATTGGAAAGGCACCAAATAAATGAGATATCAACGCATCTCAAGAACCTAGAAAAACAACAAGCCACATCCAAAATGAGTAGGAGGAAAGAATTAAAATTAGAGAAGAAATAAACTAAATTGAAACAAAAAAATACAAAAAGTTAGCGAAATGAAGAGCTGGGTTTTTTTGGAAAAATAAACAAAATTGAATTACCATTGACATGACTATCCAAAAAAAGGAGAGGAGATCCAAATCACTAAAATCACAGATAAAAAAGGAAATGTACCAACAGATCCCACATAAGTAAAAAGAATCAAGAATTACAACAGGCCAGCGCCACGGCTCAAGAGGCTAATCCTCCGCCTGCGGCGCTGGCACCCCGGGTTCTAGCCCCGGTTGGGGCACCAGATTCTGTCCCAGTTGCTTCTCTTCCAGTCCAGCTCTCTGCTGTGGCCTGGGAAGGCAGTGGAGGATGGCCCAAGTGCTTGGGCCCTGCACCCACATCGGAGACCAGGAGAAGCACCTGGCTCCCGGCTTTGGATCAGCGTGGTGCGCCGGCCATTGGGGGGTGAACCAACAGAAAAGGAAGACCTTTCTCTCTCACTGTCCACTCTGCCTGTCCAAAAAAAAAAAAAAAAAAAGAAGTTCTATATGCCAACAAACTGGAAAAATCTAGAAGAAATGGATAGATTCCTGGACAGATTCCTGGACACATACAATCTACCAAAACTGTGCCATAAAGACATAGGAAACCTAAACAAATCAATAACCAAGATGGAGATTAAATCAGTAATAAAGATCTCCCCAACAAAGAAAAGCCCAGGACCAGATGGTTTCACTGCTGAGTTCTAGCTACCTTAAAGAACTAATTCCAATTCTTCTTAAGCTGTTCAAAACAATGGAGAGGGAGGGAATCCTCCCATACTCCTTCTATGAGGCCAGCATCATATTAATTCCTAAACCTGAAAAAGATACAACACAGAAAGAGAACTATAGACCAAGAACCCTAATGAATATAGATGCAAAAATCACTAACAAAATACTATCCAATTGAATCCAACAACACATCAGATCATTCATCTGGACAAAGAGGGATTTACCCCTGGTATGCAGGGATGACCCACATATGCAAATCAATAAATGTGATAATTACATTAATAAATAAAGAACAGAAACCATATGATTATCTCAATAGATACAGAGAAAGCATTTGATAAATTATAATTCTTATAATTTCATTCATGATGAAAACTTTAAGAAAATTGCATGTACACTCTGGCCTCAGAATCAGCCCTGGCCGGCGCAGTGACTCAATAGGCTAATCCTCCGCCTTGCAGTGCCGGCACACCGGGTTCTAGTCCCAGTCAGGGCACCGGATTCTGTCCCGGTTGCCCCTCTTCCAGGCCAGCTCTCTGCTGTGGCCAGGGAGTGCAGTGGAGGATGGCCCAAGCCCTTGGGCCTTGCACCCCATGGGAGACCAGGATAAGCACCTGGCTCCTGGCATCGGATCAGCGCAGTGCACTGGCCGCAGCGCACTGGCCGCGGCAGCCATTGGAGGGTGAACCAACAGCAAAGGAAGACCTTTCTCTCTATCTCTCTCTCTCTCACTGTCCACTCTGCCTGTCAAAAAGAAAAAAAAAAAAAAAAAAAAGAATCAGCCCTTAAGGCATTAGAATCTGGCTGAAGAGCCCACGAGAGTATTTCAGGCATGGGAAGCCAAGACACTCTGTCAAACAAACAAACAAACAAAAAAGACCTAAATGAAGGATCTCTGCAAGTGAGATCCCAGTGGAAGGAATGGGCCATCAAAGAAGGAGGTACCTTTCTCTGAAGGGAGGAGAGACTTCCAATTTGACTACAACCTTGTCTAAATATGATCGGAGTTGGTGAACTCAAAAGGCTTCCATAGCCTTGGCATCTCATGACAAGAGCCTAGGGTGACTACTGATGCCATAAACAAGAGTGTCAATTTGTTAAGTCAACAACAGGAGTCACTAGTGCACTTACTCCTCATGTAGGATCTCTGTCCTTAATGTGCTGTACATTGTGATTTAATGCTATAACTAGTACTCAAACAGTATTTTTCACTTTGTGTTTCTATGTGGGTACAAACTGTTGAAATCTTTACTCAATATATACTAAACTGATCTTCTGTATATAAAGAGAATTGAAAATGAATCTTGATGTGAATGGAAGGGGAGAGGGAGCGGGAAAGGGGAGGGTTGCGGGTGGGAGGGAAGTTATGGGGGGGGGAGTCATTGTAATCCATAAGCTGTACTTTGGAAATATATGTTCATTAAATAAATGTTGAGAAAACAAAAAAGAAAATTGCATGCACAGGTAATGTTCCCCAACATGATCAAGGCAATTTATGACAAATCCACAGCTAGCATCTTATTGAATGGGGAAAAACTGGAAGCATCTTCACAAAGATCTGGAATCAGACAAGGATGCCCACTCTCACCATTGCTATTCAACACAGTCCTGGTAGTTTCAGCCAGAGCCATTAGGCAAGAAAAAGAAATCAAAGGAATACAAACTGGGAAGGAGGAAATCAAACTATATTTATTTGCAGATGATATGATATATATGCATATATATGATATATGATATATATTTATGATATATATGATATGGTATATATTTATGATATATATGATATGATATATATGATATATATATATATATATATGGGATCCAAAAGACTCCACTGAGAGACTTTTGGAACTCATAAAAGAATTTGACAAAGTGGCAGGATATAAAATCAACACACAAAAATCAATACCCTTTGTATATGCAGACAATGGCATGGCTGAGAAAGAACTTCTAAGATCAATCCCATTCACAATAGATATTAAAAAAACCCTCAATATCATAGAATAAATTTAACCAAGTAGGTTAACGATACCTATGATGACTGCTCCAAAATATTAAAAAATAAATAGAAGACACAAAATACAGAAAAATCTTCCATGTTCATGTATTGGAAGAATTAGTATCATCAAAATATCCACAATACCAAAAAGTATTCACAGAATAAATGTGATCCGAATCAAAATACCAACAAAAGTCTTCTCAGATCTAGAAAAAACTTTTCTAAAATTCATATGGAAACACAAGAGACCCTGAATTGCTAAAGCAATCTTAACCAACAAAAACAAAGCCAGAGGCATCATAATACCAGATTTTAAGACATATTACAGGGCATTTATAATCAAAACAGCCTTGTACTAGCAAAAAAAAAATGGTATACAGACCAATGGAACAGAATATAAACTCAAGAAATCAATCCATGCATATACATCCAACTTATCTTTAACAAAGGAGCTGAAATCAATCCCTGGAACAAGGACAGTCACTTCAACAAATGATGCTGGGAAAACTGGATCTCTGCATGCAGAAGTATGAAGCAAGATCCCTACCTTATGCCTTAATCAAAAATCACTCAAAATACATTAAACACCCTGAATCTAGGACCTGACACCATCAAATTACTAGAGAACATTGGAGAAACTCTGTGTGACTTTGGCATAGGCAAAGACTTCTTAGAAAAGACCCCAGAAGCAGGCAATCAAAGCCAAAAGTGACAAACAGGATTACATCAAGCTGAGAAGCTTCTGCACTGCCAAAGAAACACTCAGGCAAAATGAAGAGGTAACTGACAGAATTGAAGAAAATAATTGCAAAATATGTAACTGATAAAGGGATACTATCCAAAATCTATAAACTCAGTATTTCAAACTCAACATAACTGAACTAAAATATCTTCCTGAATCCTATAGTTTTTCAAGTGGTACCACCAAACTTTTAATTTGCATAAGCCACCAGAGTATGGTAATATAACCACTGTCATTGGTCAAAATAACAAATGCACAGAGCAGAAGAAATGTTGAAGTTTCAAGTGTATATGGAGTGCATCGGAGATTTGAATTCAGACTTTAAGGTGAGGAATATTGGTCAGATATGGCAAGGCTGAAGTACGTTATGTATCTGGGGACTGTCAAGCCACCAATTTGACTACATAATCTAGTCCATCCAGGGATGGACTGTGGTTACAGAAGAGCCTAAAGCAAATCTAAACAACACTCTGGCCTCAGAATCAGCCCTTAAGGCATTCAGATCTGGCTGAAGAGCCCATGAGAGTATTGTAGGCATGGAAAGCCAAGATACCATGGAAAAGAATAAAAGAAGAAGACCTAAATGAAAGATCTCTGTGAGTGAGATCCCAGTGGAAAGAACGGGGCCATCAAAGAAGGAGGTACCTTTCTCTGAAGGGAGGAGAGAACTTCCACTTTGACTATGACCCTATCAGAATAAGATCAAAGTCAGCGAACTCTAAAGGCTTCCATAGCCCTGGCAACTCATGACTAGAGCCTAGGGAGATTACTGACGCCATGAACAGGAGTGTCAAATTGTTAAGTCAGCAACAGGAGTCACTGTGTACTTACATCCCCTGTGGGATCTGTCCTTAATGTGTTGTCCAATGTGAAGCAAATCTAAAGGTTTTATAAGTCATATAGAAGGCATGAACTTCATTTTTTAAAGACCTATTTATTTATTTGAAAGGAAAACAGTAGAGAGAAATAGAGGGAGAGTGGAAAGGAGGGAGGGAGAGAGAGAGAGAGAGAGAGAGAATATGACTGAACCACATACTTGTTCAGTCCCCCAAATGGCTGAAATGGCCTGGACTGGGCCAGGCTGAAGCTAGGAGCCTGGAACTCCATCCTTGTTTCCTATTTGGGTGGCAGAGGCTTAAGTATTGGGCCATCTTTCACTGCTTTCCAGGTGTCTTAGCAGGGAGCTGGATCAGAAGCAGGAGAGCCAGGTCTCAAAACATCACTCTACTGTACAACACAGGCCTGAATTTCATTTTTTAATGGCAAAGAATTACTAATGAAATTTTAGCTAATAAATGGAATAATTTAATTTATATTTTAAAAAGATATGCCCAGCTGTTAGTGTTCAAGACGGTTTGAAGGGAAAAGTGGAGGAAGAGTGAGTGTGCTACTGGAGCAGTCCTGGTCAAAGATAGAGCCTAAAGTAGGACTAGAGGGGAGTAAGTGGGTTCAAGAGCAATCTGGCATGTACAAGTGATAGGACATGATGACTAAATTCAGTGTAATTGAGAGAAGTAAAAATGACAAGGATGATTACGGGTTTTGACCTGGGAGCAACTATGTAACCAACTAGTAGCATTAATCAAATAGTTTTCCTTGCTCCTTCCAAATGTAGCCCACACTCACTCTTACTTCTCTGGCAATCCACATAGTTTAGGCTCTTATTTCTACCTTGCCTACACTAAGAACTTCTAACTGGTATGCAAGATGTTTCTTCAGGCTTTGAATCCACTGTACCTATCCCAGCTAGTACAGTCTTTAAAATACAACTAATCAAGTCATACTTATTATTGCTTCCAGCAATACCATGTTAACTGTTTAGCATGGTGTTCCACAATCTCATCAATAAGATAACAACTTCTACTTTCAATAACATTTTTCATGCATCCTAATCATAAGCGAAAGTATGGTTACATTGGATCTCATTAAAATTAAGAATTATTCTTCTTCAAAAGACATCAAGATAGTATACCAAAAATTCACCCACATTATTGCCACGTTGCAGATTATTCTCATTTTAAAGACTGAATAATATTTCGTTCTATAGATATAGCTCATTGTCTTTATCCTTTCATTTAGCATTTGGCATTTTAAATTATTTCCACATCCTGGCTTTTGGAAGAGAGCCACAATAAATATAAAATGCTAGCATTTTGTTAAGATCTACATTTCAATACTTCTGGATAAAAACCTAAAAGTGAGACTGCTGAATCGTACAATAGTTCTAGTTTTAACATTTTGGAAAGACCACCACACTGTTTTCCCATATTGACTGTACCATTTTTATTTCCAGCAACAGTGTCCAAAGGTCTCAACTTCCCTGTATTCTCACCAACACTTCTTATCTTTTGTTGTTTTGATAACGGTTGTCCTAACAGGTGTGAGATGATATCTGACAGTGGTTTTGATTTGCATTTCCCTGGAGATAAGTGGTATTATTTATTTTAAGTGACATCATTAAGAACATAAAAAGAAAACTAAAAGAGTAGAAGGAGAAGTTTATAACACATAAATTTCTCATATCTAGAATATACAAGGAATATTAAATCAATTTGAGAGATAATTTCATAGGAAAACACTGTTTTTCACATGAAATTCATTCAAAAATACCCAAATTGCCAATAATCAGGAAAAGATGCTGAATCCCATTAGTTATTAGTAATATATTAAAGTCATATAACAAAAACCAAGATTGCTGAAGATGAGGAGCCATTTAAATTTTCATATACTGAATATGTAAATTTGTTATAACCATTTAGCCATGCTCAACTAAAGTTAAGCATACCCATATCTAGGAGTTATTTTTGGGTACATAACCCAATAGAAGTACATACATATATAGGTGTAAAAAGACACATTCTGAACTATTCATAGTATCATGGTTTAGAATAAACCTTGGAAGAACAGAACATAAGACAATAAAATCAGTGAATAAATTATGGTAAGTTCATATACTGAAATGCTATGTAGTTCTGAAAATGAAAACATTTTAAGAAGCAGCATGGATAAACTTGGGAAATATAATACTGACCAAAACAGCCTAACACCAAAAAATAATTACTCCATAAAACCTGGTATGTAAGGTTCAAAGACAAGTAAAATTTGTTTATAAAGTTAGAAGTCAAGATGGTGACTATCTTTTAGAAGGATAGAGAATTAATAATTGGGAGATGATGGCACAGGAAATGTATCTGATATTCTGATATTTTATTTCTTGATCATAATGGTAATTATAAAAAGTGTTCAAATTGTGAAATTCATTAAGCTAACCCCCTGATATTTCTACATGTGCAATAAACCTTGATAAAATGTTTTATTTGAATATATTTTGTTATTTAGCAACATTTAATAAAAAGAGATATAAACTGTTTTCGTATGACAGCACATATATCACATATAAAGGAAATCATGACATGTGTTTCAAACATGGTACAAAAAAGAAATTTTTCTCTATGAAGCAGGGCACTTCACATTACACTAAAAATTATGTTAATGATGTAATTTCTCTTGGACAGAGAACGAAAGAAAAATGCACAGTTCCACCATATAGAAGAACATGACAGTTTGACTAGATTTAGAAAACTCAAGCTACCATTCCAGGACTCTACACAGAAGCTTTGTGAAAACATCATAAATTCTGAAAAATTAAGATTAATGAGACAGCTTAAACAGGTTTAGAATGATGAAACAGAAACCAAAGACTTTCCCTTTAGAATAATTCCTGGGAAAAATATAGGCCGTCTTTGCAAAAAAAAAAAAAAAAAAAAAAAAAAAGTCAGTATAGTAGCTATCAGAATCCTGGTGGTCTACACCCTGCCCTGTGGGCTGATGTACCTGTAACATTTATTAAGCATCATTAGGTTTAGGATGAGCTTCCATATGCTATGTTGTTCACATCCTGCTCCTGGCAAATTCATAGAATGGCAAGCCATCCAGCAGAGGTTTTGAAGATGTCACAACATGACTATGCCACACATACACTCCCACATCTCACCCTGCCCTGGGAATAAATTAAGATAAACACAACCTATATATATCTTTATATATATTTAGATATATATATATATATAACCTATATATATAGGTGTGTATATATATATATATAGTAATTGAATTGTAACACACACACACACATATACATATTACAGCAGACAGGCCTCAGGCAAATTCCATTTTCCTTCTGGGGTTGCACAAAACTTCATATGAAATATGAAGCTCACTAGGTGAGAACCTTTGAAATTTTTACAGTTGACTTGTGTGTGAAATATGGTGGATATGAAACCAAAATACTTAAGAAGAAAAATTTTTATGGAAGTTCTCCTACTTAAGTTCTGCCAAAATAAATGACTTATTTCATGACCAGTCTCATGCCCTGCTTAATAATTATGTTCTCTGTTACAATTAAAAATCAGCAACAATTTGGGTGGTAGCTTCCCAGCATCCTGAGTTAAAACTGTTACTTGGAAGATTTGATGTAAAATGCATGCAATGGATATGACAAAATAATTTCAGAATATCATAAAGGCACAGACCATAACGATCACACTTACTGAGCTAATGAGTAAATGTGTTCTACTGCATATACACAGAAGGCTCAAGGAGAAATATTTGTAATAAATTATAGCACAGTCTGTTAGCACATAGATCCTCCAGATATATAAAAACAACCCTAAACCTTGAAACTAAATAATGAGAAGAAACCAGTAGGTGGACGTCTGTATCAATTTCCTAGGAAACAAGTTTATAATTTACAGAAATACATAAATAAGAACCTATGGTTCCTTTTCTTGCATCTTCAGTGGCCAAACTGAAAAAGAGGTAATTCTTTCAAAATGTGTTCAAATTTTAAGAATAGAAATATTTATAACATTTAACACACATAAATGATTTATGTCAGAAGAATTCGCTTATTTTTGAAGAAATCTTTGCCACAGTGTTTTATATAAAAAACTCATATACAATGAAAAAAATTTCTTAATTGAGTAGCACTGGATTTTATTAAAAACTGTATTACACAAATAGATTATAATATATATTAATATGACATTGTATATTGAAAAATGCATGGAATTTGTTTAAAAAAACTAGTCAAAGTAAACTGAGACATTAAAAAGTTTCCCTTTATATATATTTTTTACCATTTTAAGCATTTTTAAGTATAAAGCTCAGTGCCATTTAGTGTATTTCCATTGCTGTACAACTATCACCACTATCGGTTCCCAAACTTTTTATCAACTGAATCAGAAACTCTTCAGCCATTAAATAACTACCAATTACCCTCTCCTTTTTCCAATTCTACTCTCCTGTCTATGAATTTGACCTCATACACATGGAACCTCATACAACATTTTAGATCTGTGTCTGGCTTATTTCAATTAGAATACATTTTTTTAAAGCCACAGATGCTGTGGCATATATCAAAATTTTACTCTTTTTTATGTATGCCTACATAATATCCCATTGTATGCACATGCTTCATGTTTATGTGTCCATCGATCAATGGACATTTTGGTTGTTTCTAGTTATTGGCTATTGTGAATAATGCCACTAAGAACACTGGTGTACAGATTTCTATTCTAGCCCCATTTTTAGATTCTTGGGGATGTGTACCTAAAAGTGGAATTTCCCGATTACATGGTGATTTTGCGTATTATTTTTTCAGGAACAGCTATACTATTTTCCACAGAAGCTGTGTTTTTTTTTAAGTTTTTATTTAATGAGTGCATTTTTCATAGGTACAACTTTAGGAATATAGTAGTTCTTTCCCCCATACCCACCCTCCCACCCCAACTGCCATCCCACCTTCCTCTCCCTCTCCCAACCCCTTCATCATTATGGTTCATTTTTAGTTTGATTTTATATACAGAGGACCAACTCCATGTTAAGCACAGATTTCAACAGTTTGCACCCACACCCACACAACATACAGAGTACAGTTTGTTTATAAGATTTGCAGTCGATTCTCATAGTACAAGTCTTTTTTTTTTTTTTTTTTGGACAGGCAAAGTTAGTGAGAGAGAGAGACAGAGAGAAAGGTCTTCCTTCCATTGGTTCACCCCCAAAATGGCCACTAGGGCCGGAACTATGCCGATCTGAAGCCAGGAGCCGGGTGCTTCTCCTGGTCTCCCATGCGGGTGCAGGGCCCAAGCACTTGGGCCATCCTCCACTGCCTTCCTGGGCCACAGCAGAGAGCTGGCCTGGAAGAGGAGCAACTGGGACAGAACCCGGCACCTCAACTGGGACTAGAACCCAGGGTGCCAGCACCGCAGGCGGAGGATTAGCCAAGTGAGCCGCGGTGCCGGCCGCATAGTACAACTCATTAAGGATGGAGGTCCTACATGGGGAGTAAGTGCACAGTGACTTTTGCTGTTGCTTTAACAATTAACATGCTTATTTATGATGGCAGTGATCACTCAAGGCCCTTGCCATGGGCTGCCAAGGCTATGGAAGCTTTTTGTGACCATAGACTGCATTGGTATTTGGACATGGCCATAATAAAAATGGATGTTCTCTCCTCTCTTCAGAGAAAAGTGCATCCTACTTTAATGGCCCTTTCTTTCCACTGAGGTCTCACAGAGATCCTTCATGTAGGATATCTTTTGCCACAGAGTCTTGGCTTTTCATGCCTGAAATGCTCTCATAGGCCCTTCAAACAAACCAGGAAACCTTAAGGGTTGATTCTGAGGTCAGTGTTACTGACAGCGGATGTCATTCTGGGAATCTGCTGTATGGACTACTTTCCATATTGGATTTTCCTTTCTTTTTAATTCTGTCTATTACTATTACCAAGAACTTGATATTATATATGATCACTTTTACACTTAAACCTATCTATATGTTGACTTCAACATTTAAGATGATCATTTTAACATTTAAGATGGCATTTATACCACCAATTTTAATGGGTTTGGAGTCCCAAGACAAGTTTTTAGGTTGTAGCCTTAGTAGTAGTCTGCAGGACTGTATGCAGAACTATACTGCTTTACAGTTATAGACTACCTCCTCCCTCTCTTATTCCCCCTCTTATTTTTTACTGGGATCTTTTTCCAAATGACTTAATATACATATGATTAACTCTTTGTTACATAGAGTTCAACATATAGTATGAAGAAAAGAAAATGAAAGAAAAGAAAAAAAAGGAAATACAAAATAAAAAGAAACAATAATAAACTGCCCCTCAACAGTCAGAACAAGGACTATTCAAGTCATTGATTCCAAAAGTGTCAATTCCACTTCTATAGCTTTCATTTTAGGAGTGCTATTAATTCTCCCAAATCAGGGAGAACATATGGTCTTTGTCTCCTTGGGACTGGGTTATTTCACTAGGTATAAAGTTTTCCAGCTTGCTCCATTTTGTTGCAAAAGACCGGATTTCATCATTTTTTACTGCTGTGTAGTATTCCATAGTGTAAATACCCCACAATTTCTTTATCCAGTCTTTGGTTGATGGGCATTGAGGTTGATTCCATGTCTTAACTATTGTGAATTGAGCTGCAATAAACATGGAGGTGCAGATAACTCTTTTATTTGCTGATTTTATTTCCCTTGGCTAAATTCCCAGGAGTAGTATGACTGGGTCATATAGTAGGTCTATATTCAGATTTCTGAGGTATTCCCAAACTGACATCTATAGTGGTTTTACAAGTTTGTATTTACATCAACAGTGGGTTAGTGTGCCCTTTTCCCCCACATCCTCACCAGCATTTGTTGTTTGTTGATTTTTGTATGAGGGCCACTCTAACTGGGGTGAGGTGGAAACCTCATTGTGGTTTTGATTTGCATTTCGCTGATAACTAGAGATTCTGAACATTTTTTCATGTGTCTGTTGGCTATTTGGATTTCCTCTTTTGAAAAATGTCTGTTTAAGTCCTTGGCCCATCTCTTAACTGGGTTGTTTGTTTTGTTATTGTGGAGTTTCTTGATCTCTTTGTAGATTCTGGTTATTAATCCTTTATCCATTGTGTAGTTTGCAAATAATTTCTCCCATTCTGTTGGGCACCTCTTCACTTTCCTGATTGTTTCTTCTGCTTTACAGAAGCTTCGCAATTTGAGGTAATCCCATCTGTTCACTGTGGCTTTGACTACCTGTGCCTCTGGTGTCTATTCCAGGAATTCTTTGTCTGTGACAATGTCTTACAGTGTTTCCCCAATGTTCTTGATTAATTTGATAGTGTTGTGGCATAGATTTAGATCTTTAATCCATACTGAGTGGATTTTTTTTATTTGACAGATAGAGCTAGACAGTGAGAGAGAGAGAGGGAGAGAGAGAGAGAGAGAGAGAGAGAGAGAGAGAAAGGTCTTCCTTCCATTGGTTCACTCTCCAAATGGCCACTATGGCCGGCACTGCGCCAATCTGAAGCCAGGAGCCATGCGCGTGCAGGAGCCCAAGCACTAGGGCCATCCTCCACTGCCTTCCCGAGCCACAGCAGAGAGCTGGACTGGAAGAAGAGCAACCAAGACCAGAACCCAGTGCCCACATGGGATGCCAGTGCCGCAGGTGGAAGATCAACCAAGTGAGCCGCGGCACCGGCCCCGAGTGGATTTTGTGTAAGGTGTAAGTTAGGGGTCTTCCTTCATACTTCTACATGTGGACATCCAGTTTTCACAGCACCATTTATTGAAGAGACTGTCCCTGATTAAGGGATTGGTTTTAGTTCCTTTGTCAAATGTAAGTTGGTTATAGATGTTTGGATTGATTTCTGGGGTTTCTATTCTCTTTCACTAGTCTATCCATCTATTTTTGTACCAGTACAAGGATGTTCTGATTATAACTGCCCTGTAGTATGTCTTGAAGTCTGGTATAGTGATGCCTCTGGCTTTGTTTTTTGTTATATAAGATTGCTTTAGCTATTCGAGGTCTGCTGTTCCTCCATATGAATTTCAGGATCATTTTTTCTAGATCTGAGAAAAATGTCTTTGGTATTTTGATTGGTATAGCATTGAATCTGTAAATTGCTTTTGGAAGAATGGAAATTTTGATGATATTGATTCTTCCAATCCATGAACATAGCAGATTTTTCCATTTTTTTGTATCTTCTATTTCTTTCTTTAATGTTTTGTAATTCTCATTGTAGAGATCTTTGACATCCTTGGTTAGGTTTATTCCAAGGTATTTGATTGTTTTTGTGGCTATTGTGAATTGGATTGATCTCTGAAGTTCTTAGCTGTGGCATTTTCTGTATACAAAGGCTGTTGATTTCTTTGTATTGACTTTGTATCCTGCTACTTTACCAAACTCTTCTATGAGTTCCAATAGTCTCTTAGTGAAGTCTTTTGGATCTCCTATATATAGAATCATGTCATCTGCAAATAGGGGTAATTTGACTTCCTCCTTCCCAATTTGTATCCCTTTGATTTCTTTTTCTTGCCTAATGGCTCTGGCTAAAACTTCTAGGACTATATTTAATAGCAATAGTGAGAGTGGGCATCCCTGTCTGGTACTAGATTTCAGTGGAAATGCCTCCAACTTTATATAAATTTTAAAAAATTTTCCAAAAAATATAGAGGGTTGGGTGTTTGGCCTAGTGGTTAAGATCCCACTTGTTACACTTACATCCCATATTAGGGGAGTGCCTGAGTCCAAGTCTCGGCTCCAATTATTATTTCAACTTCCAGCTAATGTGCACTCTGGGAGATAGCAGCTGGTGACTTAAGTCGTTGAGTTCCTGCTACCCACTTGGGAGACCTTAATGGAGTTCCTGCCTCTTGGCTTCATTCTGTCCTAGCTCCAAACAATATGATGTTTGAGGAATGGACTAGCAGAGTTTGAATGCAAGTTTGCTCTCCCTCTTTTTAGTTCTTAAAAAATGTTTTAAAAATGTAGAACTGGAGGAACCCACTGACCTACACAGGTAGAAAAACTAAATGTATTCATAATGTATATTATGATAAAAATGGTGAGAGAAATGACTTAAAATCAAGAATACAGAGATAACTTCAAAAAGTTCTTAACATTCCCATAACTAAACAGAAATAAAACACCCCTGAGGTCTTAGCAGATGCCATCAACTTGTACACCCCAAGATTTCCTGTAAAATTTTTTCTTGACAGGCAGAGTTAGACAGTGAGAGAGAGAAAGACAGAGAGAAAGGTCTTCCTTTTCCGTTGGTTCACCCCCCAAAATAGCCGCTACGGCCGGCGCGCTGTGCCGATCCTAAGCCAGGAGCCAGGAGCTTCCTCCTGGTCTCCCATGAGGGTGCAGGGCCCAAGCACTTGGGCCATCCTCCACTGCCTTCCCAGGCCACAGCAGAGAGCTGGACTAGAAGAGGAGCAACCGGGACAGAATCTGGCACCCCAACTGGGACTAGAACCCAGGGTGCTGGTGCTACAGGTGGAGGATTAGCCAAGTGAACCATGGCGCCGGCCTCCTGTAAGATTAACAGCAATCTTGGCAAGATATGATAATGAATCACAATCCTATCAGAAATTCCTTACTTAACCTAATGTCCAACCCATAATTAAATTCCATTTTTCTTTTTTTTAAGATTTATTTTTTATTTGTTTGGATTTATTGGAAGGCAGAGTTACAGAGAAGGAGAACAGAGAGAGAAAGACAGAATGAGAGACAGAGAGATCGTCCATCCACTGGTTCACTCCCTAGGTGGCCACAACAGACAGCACTAGGCCAGTCCAAAGCCGGGAGCCAGGAGCTTCATCAGGGTTGCCTACTCGGGCCACCTTTTGCTGCTTTCTCAGGTGCACTAGCAGGGAGCTAGATAGGAAGTGGAGCAGCTGGGTCTGGAATAAAGCCCATGTGGATGCATGCATTGCAGGCAGTGGCTTAATGTGTTATAGCACAATGTTGGCCCCTTAAATTCCATTTTCTATCCTTAGCAAGTAGAGAACAACTGTTCACCAACTTCTCTAATGCTTCCCTTTTCTCTAATAGCTCCCCCACTTTCCTTTTCAACCATTTAAATTTTTTCATGAAGTTTCTTTTAATTTTCTTCCTGCCTCATCTCTCAGATGCTATATTCACAAAGGTACTTCAAAAGTTTATGGAAAAATAGAGTTATTGGATAAGTTTAAATGCAAAACAATTTTGTACTTAAATTTTTTATAATACATATTTCCAACAACTTTTTCAAGACCCTATGTATATAAAATATATTTTTCAAATTATATTTTGATGATATAAAAGTTTATATATGAACAAAATTTGAAAATAAGAATATATTTAATATGGTAAAAACAAATAAGCCTTTACTATTATCCACAATTGACAAATAACAATGAATTCAAATGAAACATATAGGACACTCATAAGAAAGTATTGTTCTGAATGCTATACATACATTGATTGCCAACGACCATATGAAGGACTAGTTTATTCTCATTTCCCAATTGAGAAAGTAAGACATAAACAATACAAGTAACTTACTCAAACAAGAAGTTAAATGATTTTCCCAGGACTTTTGTTTTTTAAAGATTTACTTTATTTATTTGAAAAGCAGAGGTAAAAGAGAGAGAGGGAGAGACAGAAAGAGAAGTCTTTTCCATCTTCTGGTTCACTCCCTAAAGGGCCACACTGACTGAAGCTGGGCCATTCCATAACCAGGAGTCAGGAGCTTCATCTGGGTCATTCATCAGAGGCCCAAGCACTTGGGCTGTCCTCTGTTGCATTCCCAGGTGCATTAGCAGGGAGCTGGATCTGAAGTGGAGCAGCCGGAATTCCAACAGGTGTCCATATGGGATGTCCGCACTGCAGGCCATGACTTAACAAACCATGCTACAATGTCAGCCCATTTTTCCCAAGATGTAAGGGATATCCAAGACAGAGGTACAGTCAATCCAACATCTTCAAACTCTAGGGCAAGGCTCATCCACTAAACAACAGTGCCATTAGAATTCCTAAGATGGATCACACTGAATTTTATTAAATATTTTGATGGGGTTAAAACTTCATTTAAAATACAATATAATGATTATGGGACAAAGAAAGACCCAACTGTAAGAAAATTACCCCAAAAAAAACCTTTAAGATATAATGATATTGGAGCTGGTGCTGTGGCATTAGCAGGTAAAGCCACTGCCTGCAGTGCCAGCATCCCATATGGGCACTGGTTTGAGTCCTGGCTGCTCCACTTCCAGTACAGTTCTCTGCTATGGCCTGGGAAAGCAGTAGAAGATGGTTCAAGTGCTTGGGCCCCTGCACCTGCAAGGGAGACCCAGAGGAAGCTCCTGGCTCCTACTTTCAGACTGGCTCAGCTCTGGCCGTTGTGGCCATTTGGGGAGTGAATCAGATCTCTCTCTCTCTCTCTCTCTCTCTCTGCCTCTCTGCCTCTCTGCCTCTCTGTAACTCTGCCTTTCAAATAAAAAATGAATAAAAATACTTAAATATATATATGTGTGTGTGTGTGTGTGTGTGTATATATATATATAATGATATAGGTAGCTTAAAATAAAAGGATATAAAAATCTATACTGCTCAGGGGTTGGTATTGGGGCACAGTGAGTTAATCTACTACTTTCAATGCCATCCTCCCATTTGGGTGCAGGTTTGAGTTCCTGATGTTCCACTTCCAATCCAGCTCCCTGCTATTGTGCTAGAGAAATCAGCAGAAGACAGTTCAAGTCCTTGGGCCTGTGTACCCATGTGGAAGACCCATATGGAGTTCCTGGGATGCACCCATTTGGGAAGTGAACCAATGGCTGGAAGATCTGTCCCTCCCTCCCTCTCTCCCTCTTTCCCTCCCTCCCTTCCTCCCTCCCTCTCCCTCTCTGCCTTTCAAAGAAATCTTAAAAAAAAAAAGAAAAGAAAAAATCTATAAGGTTAAAAACTAATATAAAAAAGCTGAAATAGCTATATCAGCATTTGAAAATAAGCTATAATAATGAGAAATACTATTTGGATACAAGAATTAATGTTGCAAAAAAATTAAAATATTCAAAATGCATCAATGGAAAGAAAGAGCCTTAATAAGAGTGCAACAAAAATTAGAAAAAAAAAGGGTGGGGTGGGGTGGGGAGAAACAGGATTGCCAAAACTGTAATTGGAGACTTCAATATTATCTTGCCAGTAATTTACTAAATAAGTAGAAAGCAATCAATAAGAATATAGATGGTTAAAACCATAGTATATATCAACTTGATCTAACTGACATGTATAGAACTCTTCACATAACACCAGCAGAATACATATTCTTTTCAAGTGCACATGGTACATTCACAAAATATACCATATTCTGGGTCATGAAGCAAGTGTCAGTAAATTTAAAGAGTTTGAGAACATGCTGCTTTTGTCTTCTAACTACAACATAATTAAACAAGAAATCAATGACGTAAATACAGCTGGATAATTCGAGAGATTTGGACACTAAATCATGTGATTCTAAACAACCCATGAGTGAAAGTGAAAAACAATCACTAGGAAAAATTTAAAATATTTTGTTCTGAAAGAAAATATTATGCTGAAATTCATGGGATATAGTCAAAACAGTGCTTGGAGGTAAATATAGCTTCAAATACTTATATTAGAAAACAAAGCTCTAAAACCAATTAATTCTAGTACCATGGAAAATCAAAAACAAGAAGCAAACAAAAAAGTAATCAGGAAGAAGGTAATTGCTATGGATTGCATGTATGTGTTCCTCGAAAATGCATATGTTGGAATCCAATACCCAATGTGGTAACACTAAGAGGTAGGGTTTGTTTGGTTTTTTTTTTTTTTTTTTTTTTTTTTTTTGACAGGCAGAGTGGACAGTGAGAGACAGAGAGAAAGGTCTTCCTTTTGCCGTTGGTTCACCCTCCAATGGCCGCCGCGGTAGCGCGCTGCGGCCGGCGCACCGCGCTGTTCCGATGGCAGGAGCCAGGTGCTTCTCCTGGTCTCCCATGGGGTGCAGAGCCCAAACACTTGAGGTAGGGTTTTTTGGCAAGCAATTAAGTTATGAGTGTTCCACTCTCATGAATGTGATTAGTTCCCTTATAAAAGAAGTTGAAGAGATCACACTCACCCCTTCTGCATTTTTGTTGCTTCTACCATGTGAAGACATTGCATTTGTCCTTCTGAAGACATAGTAGCAAGATGTCATCTTGGAAATAGAGAGTGACACCAAGTCTGCTAGATCTCAATCTTGGACTTCCTAGCCTTCAAATTCTGTTTATAAATTACACATTCTAAAATATTCTGTTCTACCAAACCAAATGGACTAAGAGATTGTAAAACTTGTAAAACCACTATGGAAGTCAGTTTGGGGATACCTCAGAAAATGAAGAAGTAGTAAAACTGAAAATTGACAGGTAAGAGAGAATACTAGTGAAACCAAACTGTGATTTTTAGAAAAGACTCAGAGGGGCCGGTGCTGTGGCACAGCAGGTTAACGCCCTGGCCTGAAGCGCCAGCATCCCATATGGGTGCCGGTTTGAGGCCCGGCTGCTCCTCTTACGATCCAGCTCTCTGCTCTGGCCTGGGAAAGCAGTAGAAGATGGCCCAAGTCCTTGGGCCCCTGCACCCACATGGGAGACCCGGAGGAAGCTCCTGGCTCCTGGCTTCAGATCTGCTCAGCTCTGGCAGTTGCAGCCAATTGGGGAATGAACCAGCAGATGGAAGAACTCTCTCTCTCTCTCTCTCTCTCTCTCTCTACCTCTCCTCTCTCTGTGTAACTCTGCCTTTCAAATAAATAAATAAATCTTTAAAAAAAAATCAGAAAATTGACAAAACTTGTGGCACAATCTGTGCTGCCACTATCCCATATAAGCATAGATTCTTGTCACAGCTGCTCCTTCCAGTTCAACTCCCCAGCTAATATGAATGAGAAAAAGCAACAGCAGATGATCTATGTACTTGGACCCTGTACCCCAACATGGGAGACCTCAGTGGAGTTCCTGGATACTGGCTTCTGCCTAGTTCAGCCTTGACCACTGTGAACGTATAAGGAGTCAACCAGCAGATGGGAGATACCTCTTTCTCTTTCTATCACTGTATAACTCTGTCTTTTAAATACAAAATAAATAATTTTTTTTTAAAAAATTGACAAAACTCTAGCCTAACTAGTCAAAAAGATGAGAAACCACAAATTAATCAGTATCGGGAATCAAAGAGGGACTACCTATAGAAAAGCAAAATATGGGAATATTGATAATTTCTGGCCAATATAACTATAATGCTAAGTAAATTGGAGTTGTTTCTTGAGATAAAAGGAATGGACTCATAAAGAAATATAAAATATAACTTTGCTGACTTAACAAATATTCATTATTAAAAATTTCACAGTTAGTTGTTACCAGGGGTTAGAAATTATGGAGAGCAGGACATTGAGGGTAACCTTTAAGGATAGCATCAGACTAACCTTGTGTTAGTCTCCAGACCTAAAATTAGTGTCTAGACCTAAAATAAAATGTATGGAACTACATATGCTCATGTTACCAAAGTCCATTTCTGGATTCTATATTATAATATAGTTACATGAGCTGCAACCATAGGAAAACTGGGTAAAGGGTACATAGATCCTTGTTGCACTACTTCTGCAGCTTATGAATCTATAATTTTTTTTTTTTTGACAGAGTGGACAGTGAGAGAGAGAGACAGAGAGAAAGGTCTTCCTTTGCCCTTGGTTCACCCTCCAATGGCCGCCGCACTGCGGCCGGCGCACCGTGCTGATCCGAAGCCAGGAGCCAGGTGCTTCTCCTGGTCTCCCATGGGGTGCAGGGCCCAAGCACTTGGGCCATCCTCCACTGCACTCCCGGGACATTGCAGAGAGCTGGCCTGGAAGAGGGGCAACCGGGACAGAATCCAGTGCCCCGACCGGGACTAGAACCCGGAGTGCCAGCACCGCAAAAGGAGGATTAGCCTGTTGAGCCACAGCGCCGGCATGAATCTATAATTTTTATTGTAAAACTTTAAAGAATTTCTTTTTTACTTTATTTAAGGAATACAAACTTCATGCATTTAATATATACATATTTGGAAAAATGGTCATTCTTCCCCCCACCTCCCTCTCACACATACTCTACCATTCTACCTCCTCCATCTCCCTTTCCCACTCTTATTTTTACAAAGATCTGTTTTCAGGTAATTTTATACTCATAAGATTAACCCTACACTAAGTAGAGAGTGCACTGAATAATATGAAAAAAAAAGAAAAAAACACAAAAACAAACAAGAAAAGCATTGTTCCTTAACAGTCAGGACATGGGCTATTGAATATCATTTCATCTCAAGGTATCAGTTTTACTACTATAGGTTACCTTTTAGGTACTCTATTAGTGCTATTACAGATCAGAGAAATCATATGGTATTTGGTTTTTTGTGACTAGCTTATTACACTAAGTATAATGGTTTCTAGTTGCATCCATTTTGTTGCAAATGGTAGGACTTCATTTTTTCTTACTATAGTGTAATATTCCATAACGTATATATATATCATAATTTTTTCTTATCCAGTCTTCAGTTAATGGACATCTGGGGTGAATCTCTATCTTAGCTAATGTAAATTGAGCTGAAATGAACATGAGGATACAGATCACTCTTTCATATGCAGGTTTCATTTCCTTTGGGTAAATTCCCAGGAGTGGAATGGCTGGGTTACATGGAAGGTTTATATTCAGTTTTCTGAAGTGTCTCCGCCATACTGTCTGCACAGTGGCATTTCACTGAACGCTACTGATCCTGAGCATTTTTTCATATGTCTGTTGCCAATTTGGATTACCTCTTTTGAAAAAGTCTGTTTAAGTCCTTTGCCTATTTCTTCACTAGGTAGCTTGTTTTGTTGTTCTTGACATTATTAATCACATTATGTATTCTGGTTATGAATTCTTTATATATATATATGTATAAATATATTTATATATAATAGTTTGCAAATAATATCTCCCATTCTGTCAACTGTCTTTTCATTTTGCTGAGTCTTTCTTTTGCAGTACAGAAGCTTCTCATTTTGATATAATCCCATTCATGAATTTTGGCTTTGATTGCTTGTGCCTCTGGGGTCCTTTGCAGGAAGTCTTTGGCTATGCCAATGTCTTACAGGTTTTTCCCAATGTTCTATAATAATTTGATGGTGTCAAGTCATAGATTTAGGTCTTTTTTTAAAGACTTTATGTATTTATTTGAAAGTCAGAGTTACATAGAGAGAAGAAAGGCAGAAAGAGAGAGGTCTTCCTTCCATTGGTCAACTCCCAAATTGGCTGTAATGGCCGGAGCAGCGCTGATCCAAAGCCAGGAGCCAGGTGCTTCCTCCTGGTCTCCCATGCGGGTACAGGGCCCAAGCACTTGGGCCATCTTCCACTGCCTTCCCAGGCCACAGCAGAGAGCTGGACTGGAAGAGGAGCAACCGGGACTAGAACACGGTGCCCAGATGGGATGCCGGTGCCGCAGATGGAGGATTAACCAAGTGAGCCACGGCGCCGGCCCAGATTTAGGTCTTTAATCCATTTTGAGTGGATTTTTATGTAAGGTATAAGGTAAGGGTCTTGCTACATACGTCTGCATGTGGAAATCCAGTTTTCCCAGGACTATTTTGTTGAAGAGACTGGCCTTGCTCCAGGAATTGATTTTAGCTCCTTGGTCAAATGCTTGGATTGATTTCCGACATTTCTATTCTTTTTTTTTAAAGACTTTATTTATTTATTTGAGTTAAAGTTACAGACAGTGAGAGGGAGAAATAGAGAGAAAAGTCTCCATCCACTGGTTCACTCCCCAAATGGCCACAACGGCTGGAGCTGCGCCAATCTGAAGCCAGAAGCCAGGAGCTTCCTCCGGTCTCCCACAGGTGCAGGGCCCAAGGACTTGAGCCAGCTTCTACTGCTTTCCCAGGCTATAGCAGAGAGCTGGATTGGAAGAAGAGCAGCCAGGACTAGAACTGGTGCCCATATGGGATGCTGGCGCTGCAAGTGGAAGATTAACCTACTGCGCCACAGCGCCAGCCCCTGTCATTTCAATTCTGTTCCATTGGTCTATCCACCTGTTTTTTGTGTGTCAGTACCACAGTGTTTTGATTATAACTGCCCTATAGTATGTCTTGAAATCTGGTATTGTGATGCCTCCACCTTTGTTTTTGTTGTTTAGCTATTTAGGTTCTCCTGTGTTCCCATATTAATTTCAACAGAATTTTTTCTATATCTGAGAAGAACGTCCTTGGTATTTTGATTGGTATTGCATTCAATCTGTAAATTCCTTTTGGAAATATGGATATTTTGATGATATTGATTCTTCCAATCCATGAACTTGGAAGATTTTTCCTTTTTTTTTTTTTGTTTCTTCTATTTCTTTCTTTAATGTTTTGTAATTCTCATTGTAGAGATCTTTGATATCCTTGGTTAATTTTATTCCAAGCTACTGTGAATGAGTTTGAGCTTAGAAGTTCTTTCTCAGCTGTGGCATTGTCTGTGTATACAAAGGCTGTTATTTTTGTCTATTGATTTTATATCCTCTGACTTTACCAAATTCTTCACTGAGTCCCAGTAGTCTCTTAGAGGAGTCTTTTGGATCTCCTATATATAGAATCATGTCATCTGCAAATAGGGGTAATTTGACTTCCTCCTTCCCAATTTGTATCCATTTTTCTTGCCTAATGGTTCTAGCTAAACCTTCCAGGACTATATTTAATAGCAATGGTGACAGTGGTCATTCTTGTATGGTTCTGGATCTCACTGGGAATGCTTCCAAATTTTTCCATTCAATAGTATGCTGGCCATGGGTTTGTCGTAAGTAGCCTTGATTGTGTTGATGAATGTTCCTTCTATACCCAATTTGCCTAGTTTTCATCATGAAAGTGTGTTGTATTTTGTCAAATGCTTTCTCTGTATCTATCGAGATAATCACTTTTTTTTTCAGTTTGTTAATGTGATGTATCACATTGATTGATTTGCGAATGTTGAACCATGCCTGCATGTCAGGGATAAATCCCACTTGGGCCACGTGAATAATCTTTCTGATGTGTTGTTGGAATCAATTGGCTAGAATACTGTTGAGGATTTTCGCGTCTATGTTCATCAGGGAAATTGGTCCATAGTTCTCTCAATTGCATCTTTTTCAGGGAAGGTGATGCTGGCTTCATAGAAAGAATTTGGGAGGTTCCCTCCCTTTCAATTGTTTTGAATATCTTGAGAAGAATTGGAGTTAGTTCTTCTTCAAATGTCTGGTAAAATTCAGGCTATGGAAGCCTTTTGAGTTCGCCAACTTCGATCTTATTTAGACAAGATCATAGTCAAAGTAGAAGTTCTCTCCTCCCTTCAGAGAAAGGTACCTCCTTCTTTGATGGCCCATTCTTCAAAGCTCTTCATTTTGCTGATCTTTTTTATTGCATTTTGGTTTCAATTTTGTTGATTTCTTGTCTAATTTTAATTAATTCCTTTTTTCTGACTAGTTTTTGGTTTTGCTGGGTTTTTTTGTTTGTTTTTGTTTTTCTGACTAGTTTTTGGTTTGTTTTGCTGTTGTTTTTCTAGATGCTTGAGATGAATTGATAGATCATTTATTTGGTACCTTTCCAATTTCTTAATTTATGCACCAATGCCAATTGCTATAAACTTTCCTCTTAACATTCCCTTTCCTGTATCCCATAAGATTTGATATGTTGTATTGTTGGTCTTCATCTGTTTCCGGAAATTTTTGATTTCTTTAATGACTCACTCTTCATTCAGCAGCATGTTGTTTAGTCTCCATGTGTTTACATATGTTCCACGAATTCCTGAGTTGCTGATTTCCAGCTTCATTCCATTGTGATCTGAGAAGATGCATGGTATGATTTGAATTTTTTTAATTTCTTGAGACTGGCTTTATGACCTAGTATGTGGTCAATCCCAAGAAAGTTCCATGCAGTGCTAAGAATGTGTATTCTGCAACTGTAGGATGGAAAGTTTTGTAGATATCTGTTAGGTCCTTTTGATCTATAGTGTCGATTATCTCTGTTGTATCCTTTCTGATTTTCTGTCTGGTTGATCTGTCCATTGCTGAAAGTGGAGTATTGAAGTCCTCCATTACTATTGTATTGAAGTCTATGTCTCCCTTTAGATCCCTTATCATTTCCTTTAAATAGCCAGGTGCTTTTTAATGCAGTGTATACATATTTATAATAGCTACATCTTCCTGTTGAGTTGATCCCTTAATCATTACATAGTGCCCTTCTTTGTCTCTTTTAACAGTTTTTGTGTTAAAGTCTATTTTGTCTGATATTAGGATGGCTACACCAGCTCTTTTTAGGTTTCTGTTGGTATGGAATATCTTTTTCCATCCTTTTACTTTCAGTCAGTGTGCATCTTTGTTGGTGAAATGTGTTTCTTGTAGGCAGCAAATAAATGGGTTTTGTTTTTTTAATTCATTCAGCAAGTCTGTGTCTAACTGGAGAGTTGAGGTCATTTATATTCAAAGTGACTATGGATAAGTAATGACTTTGCCCTGCCATTTTTTGGTATTATTCCCTATTATTTGCTTTGGATTTCCTTTCTACTTTTACTGGGAGATTTTCTGCCTTTACCTTCTTTCATAGTGATGACCATGTTTCTTTGTTTTTGTGTGCAATACATCCTTAAGCATCTTTTGCAGGGTTGGATGAGTGCTGACAAATTCTTTCAATTTCTGTTTGCCATGGAAGATCTTTATTTCAACTTCATTCATAAATAAGAGCTTTGAAGGGCATAGTATTCTGGGTTGACAGTTCTTTTCTCTTAATATTTAGACTAAATCTCGCCTTTCTCTCCCAGCCTGTAGAGTTTCTGATGAGAAGTCAGCTGTGAATCTAATTGGAGAGCCTCTGGAAGTTATCTGGCATTTCTCTCATGCACATTTACTGTGGAGAGTTTGATTACAATTGTGTCGTGGTGAAGATCTTTTCTAGTCATGTCTACTAGGAGTTCTATGTGCTTGCTGTACTTGGACATACCTTTCTCCAGACTAGAGAAATTTTCTGTTATTAGTTCACTAAAAAGGCCTTGTCTCCTACATTTGGCTGGTTACTGGGTGTGGACATGAGCTGGCACAGTTGCTATGTATGTTCAAAATGGCATCCACTCTCTGTTACAGGACACTGTTCCAAGGTAATCTGGAAAAAAGAAACATGCCTCCTTATTTTTTTCTCCTCTAGTTTGGCAAGTAAACTATCCCCCAGGGGGCTCCAACCTGGATTACCTTTAGGCTTTTCCTGCAGCTTCATCACCAGTAGCATGGGCTGCTGCAGTCTGGTCTCACCTCACTCTCCAACGGTGGTGTACAGGCTCTTGGTTGCTGGGTTCAGAGTTGTGGGCATCCACGCCCTCCACATAGGTCTATTGAGTATTTTTAATCCTATCATCCAGTCTGTATCTTTTAGCTGAAGTGTTGAAACTATTTACATTCTTTTTTTATTATTATTATTTGACAGGTAGAGTTATAGACAGTGAGAGAGAGAGACAAAGAGAGAAAGGTCTTCCTTCTGTTGGTTCAACCCCCAAATGGCCACTACAGCTGGCGCTGCACCAATCCAAAGCCAGTAGCCAGGTGCTTCTTCCTGGTCTCCCATGCGGGTTCAGGGGCCCAAGTACTTGGGCCATCCTCCACTGCCCTCCTGGGCCACAGCAGAGAGCTGGACTGGAAGAGGAACAACCAGGACTAGAACCTGGCACCCATATGGGATGCCGGTGCTGCAGGCGGAGGAGTAACCAAGTGAGCCACAGCACTGGCCCCGAAACTATTTACATTCAAGGTAACTATTGATAAGTAACTACTTGGCCCTGCCATTTTTCCATGTATATTCCTATCATTTACCTTGAATTTCTTTGTACTTTTATTGGGGGTTCTTTCATGATGATGGTGTTCCATGTTTCTGTGTGTAGCACAGGCTGGATGAGCAGTGACAAATTCTTTCAATTTCTGTTTGTTATGGAAGGTATTTATTTCACCTTCATTCATAAATGAGAGCTTTACAAGGTACAATATTCTGGGTTGACAGTTTTTTGCTCTTAAGACTTGGACTGCATCTTACCATTATCAAAAGTCAGCTGTGAAACTAATTGGAGATCCTGTGAAAGTAACATGGTGTTTCTCTTATGCATATTTTAGAATCTTTTCTTTATGCTTTACTGTGGAAAGTTTGACTACAATGTGTCATGGTGAAGATCTTTTATGGTCATGTCTGTTAGTTCTATGTGCTTCCTGTACTTGGATGTTCTTTTCTTTCTCCCAATTAGGGAAGCTTTCTGTAATTATTTCACTAAATAGGCCTTCTAGTCCATTCTCTTTCCATATCTTCAGGAACTCCTAAGACCCATATGTTGGTTGGTTTAAAACTATCCCATAGATCTCCAACACTGTTTATAGGTTTTCTAATTTCTTCTTGTTATGTTTGATCTGACTGAATGATTTTCAGAGATTTGTCTTCTAGTTCAGCTATTCTTCCTTCTGCCTCAACAACTCTGTTGTTAAGGCTTTCCAATACATTTTTTTATTTGATCTATTAAATTCCTAATTTTTACTATCTCATTTTGATTTCTCTTTAAAATTTTAATTTCATGGGAAAAATTTTCTTTCATATAATGTGTGGTTTTCTTTAGTTTGTGGATTTGCTTCTGATTGCTTTGAGTAATCCTACAATTAATTTTTTTTTTTGACAGGCAGAGTGGACAGTGAGAGAGAGAGACAGAGAGAAAGGTCTTCCTTTGCCCTTGGTTCACCCTCCAATGGCCCGCCATGGTTGGTGCGATGCGGCGGGCACATCACACTGATCTGAAGCCAGGAGCCAGGTGCTTCTCCTGGTCTCCCATGCGGGTGCAGGGCCCAAGGACTTGGGCCATCCTCCACTGCACTCGCGGGCCATAGCAGAGAGCTGACCTGGAAGAGGGGCAACCGGGACAGAATCCAGCGCCCCAACCGGGACTAGAACCTGGTGTGCCGGTGCCGCAAGGCGGAGGATTAGCCTATTGAGCCACGGCACCGGCACAATTAATTTTTTAATTCCATTTCCAGCATATTCTCAATATCTTAATCATCAAATTCTATTATTGAAATGCTGTGTTCCTTTGAGAAGGTCATGATCTCTTCCTTATTCTTGTTTCTCGAATTTATGCATTTATTTATAGGCATTTATAGAATTAACTGCTGTTTTTTTTCTCTGTGGCTTAGTGGAATATCTGCACTTCCAGTGAATACCCAGAGGTGTGTGGTGGGTGTGGCCATGGAGCTCTGGTCAGTGCTCCAGGGTGGGGCAAGTATCCAGGGTAGCACCCAAGCTGGGCATGTAGCTCTCCTCTGGTTAATAGGATGGAGAGGAATAGTCACCTCTGTTAGTGTGGCTATCCCTTCACCTCCTCTTCTCCAATTGACAAATGCCCAGATTTTAGCCACCCATGTGCTCAACACTCATCCACTCCACCATATGAACCACAAAAATGATCGGTGCAGTCGTCCCTGTGAGCAGGGTTCTCTCTGCTATGAGCTATTTTCTATACAACCAAGGAGCTCTGCATATGTGCAGCAGCACTCAGTGGTTGTCCAGAAACCCAGCTATACCCTGCCTCTTCTCACACAGTCATAGTGTTTTCTCAGTCTTGGCACCCATGCTTCTCATTGTCAAGGAGTGCAAGTGGGACCACTCTGCCCCGCTATTCTGTCTCACCCATCAGACAACCTGGTGTTCCCAGAGCCACTGCCCTTGTGTGCTCTACCCCCCTGGATCAAACTCGATCTCCCCAGGCAGAATCAAAATCAGTGGGGTATGCGGGTTTTTCTCTCTGGTAAAATCCCTGGATCACTGGCACTCACAATATCCACTGGCCACAGCCCCACTCGCTTCACAATCATGCTGGGCTCATACAAGAGTCCCCATAGGCAGCACTTCCCTTCCGTAGGAATGGCTCCCCTCCCCACCCATTGCCAGGTGGGTGTAGTTGGCAAGGTGGAGAGCGTCCCTATCTGTTGTTCTTGCACTGCTGTGGTTGCCCCTGCTGGCTGGGTGGAGAGTGCCCCAGATAGTTGCTGGGTGCATGCGCAAGAACTAGAGTAGCTGCTACCTGCTTATGTCCAAAAATGGCACCAGCCCTCCCAGAGCTGGCCACAGGTTGCTGTTGTAGCGGGAAAAGGAAGAGAGAAAGACGCCCCCCAACCCTGGGTGAGCAGTCACCCTGCCACTCTGAGGTGCAGTCCACGAGGCTCTCCCGCCAGCTATATCAACAGTGACGCAGATCTGTGCAGGCTCATCTAACGTGTTTGCCAAGGACAGCACTTTTTCTGGATCCAAGCTGCTATGTCCTTTGCTATTTCATTGCTCGCTGCTGCATGTCTGCACCTTCCATACAGGTCTGGGCCATTTCTACTGCTTTCACAGGACCTCCCACTGCAGTTTCCCCTGCAGCTTTACCCTGAGTGTGGACTTCCTCCATTTTTGTTCTATTAATTTTGCTTAGCCTAGATCAGACTGCCCTGTCACTATTCCACCATCTTGGAATCCCCAAAATTTTAAAAAAATTTAAAAGAAAGTCAGGAACCATAGACTATAGAATGTACTCTAATAACGCTATAAACATCTCTACACAGTTTATATTGCTATGCTGCTTTTTTGCTGGTTTTCTTATTTTTTTATTAGTTTTTAAATTTTTTGACAGGCAGAGTTAGTGCTAGAGAGAGACAGAAAGAGAGTTATAGACAGTGAGAGAGAGAGACAAAGTGAGAAAGGTCTTCCTTCCGTTGGTCCATTCCCCTAATGGCCGCCATGGCCGGCGCTGCGCCGATTGGAAGCCAAGAGCCAGGTGCTTCCTCCTGATATCCCATGCAGGTGTAGGGGCCCAAGCACTTGGGCCATTCTCCATTGCCCTCCCGGGCCACAGCAGAGAACTGGACTGGAAGAGGAGCTGCCGGGACTAGTACCTGGCACCCCAACCAGGACTAGAACCCGGGGTGCCGGCGCTGCAGGCAGAGGATTAGCCAAGTGAGCCACAGAACTGGCCGATTTTCTTTTATATTGACTGTATCTTGGCTACATCTTAACGTATTTATAAAGAAGAATTATTAATAAAGGGATTTATAAGGCAGTTAAATCCTTACAATTAAAAAGAAGTCCACAGGAGAACTTCAGGCAGATGACTTCATTAGTAAATGATGCCAAGTATTTAAAGAAAAAACAACATAATTCCTTCACAAAATCTTTCAGAAAATAGGGGAGGGGTATACATTCCAGTTCATTTTATGATGCTGGCATCATGCTAAGACCTATTCCAGCCAAAGACATTACACATTAAAAAAAAAAAACAACAACAAACCAGTAATTTCTATCTGTGAATATAGATGCAAAAATGCTTCACAAAATAATATCAAACCAAATGTGACTACATGATATGAATAGCACATAATTAACTATACTTATTGCAGGATACAAGGTTGGTTTACCTTCAAATTCACCATATGAAGAGAACAAAAGAAAAAACACATGATCATTCTAAATGATGCAGATGATGTACTTGAGAAATTAAACACTCATGATAAAAATTCTCAGTAAGCTAGGAACATAAAGGAATGCCCTCAAACTGGTAGAGAGTTAAACCAAAATCCTACAGCTAAAATTATATCAAATAATAAATCTTGAAGTTTCCTCTTAAAATCAGGAACCATTCCAGAATAGCTATTACCATTTATATTTTGATGCTATAGACATTAGTCATTGCAATAGAGTAACCAAAAAAAATAGAAGGCAGTGGAAACAGGATAAAGAGACCAATATGAAACTCTGAATATGACATGGTTGTGCTCAAAAAAAAATCTAAAAAAAAATAAAATCAATAATACCTAGTAAATGAGTTTATCATTGGAAATATGTGAAATCACTATACAAAAATCAATTGTATTTCTACATGCTAATAACATACTACTGAAATTTTAGAAAATACCATTTATAGTAGCATCCAAAAACATGAAATACTTGGGTAGAAATTGGACAAAATATATAATACCTCCACTATAAAAGATTATTTCTGGAAGAAATGAAAAATCTAAATAGATGACTCTAATTCTTTTGAATTTGCTGAGACTTGCTTTATGGCCTAGTACATGGTCAATCCTAGAGTAGCTTCCATGCACTGCTGAGAATGTAAATTCTTTAAGTGTAGGATTGAATGTTCTGTAGATATCTGTTAGATCCATTTGGGCTATAGTGTCATTTAAATCCACTGTTTCCTTGTTGATCTTCTGTCCAGTTGATCTCTCTATTTCTGAGACTGGAGTATTGAAGTCGCCCAGTACTATTGTATTGGAGTCTACATCTCCCTTTAAGTCCCTTAGCATATCTTTTAAATAAACCAGTACCCTGTAATTAGGTGTATATATATTGATAATAGTTACATCTTCCTGTTGAACTGATCCCTTAATCATTATATACAGTGCCCCTCTTATCTCTTAACAGTTTTTGTGTTAAAGTTTATTTTGTCAAATATTAAGATGGCTATGCCTGCTCTTTTTTCATTTCTGTTGGAATGGAATATACGATGCAGCTTCTCAGACCACAGTGGAATGAAGCTGGAAATTAGCAACTCAGGAATCCCTAGAGTGTTTACAAATACATGGAGACTGAAAAACATGCTCCTGAATGAACACTGGGTCGCAGAAGAAATCAAAAGAGAAATAAAAACTTTCTGGAAGTAAATGAGGATTACACAACATATCAAAACTTATGGGATACAGAAAAAGCAGTGATAAGAGGAAAGTTTATATCAATAGGTGCCTACATCAAGAAATTGGAAAGGCACCAAATAAATGAGCTTTCAGTGCATCTCAAGGATCCAGAAAAACTGCAACAAACCAGACCCAAATCTAGTAGAAGAAGAGAAATAATTAAAATCAGAGAAGAAATCAACAAGATTGAATACAAAAAAAGCATTACAGAAGATCAGCCAGATGAAGAGCAGGTTTTTTGAAAAAATAAATAAAATTGACACACCATTGGCCCAACTAACTAAAAAAAGAAAAGACCCAAATCAATAAAATCAGAGATGAAAAAGGACATGTAACAACAGACACCACAGAAATAAAAAGAATCATCAGAAATTACTACAAGGACTTGTATGCCAGCAAACAGGGAAATCTATCAGAAATAGACAGATTCCTGGACACATGCAACCTGCCTAAATTGAACCAGGAAGACATAGAAAACCTAAACAAAAACATAACTCAGACAGAAATTGAATCAGTAATAAAGTCCCTCCCAGCAAAGAAAAGCCCAGGACCAATGGATTCACTGCTGAATTCTACCAGACATTTAAAGAAGAACTAACTCCAATTCTTCTCAAACTACTCAGAATAATCGAAAAATAGGGAATCCTCCCAAATTCTTTCTATGAAGCCAGCAAGACCTTAATCCCTAAGCCAGAAAAAGATGCAGCATTGAAAGAAAATTACAGACCAATATCCCAGATGAACATAGACACAAAAATCCTCAATAAAATTCTGGCTAATAGAATGCAACAACACATCAGAATGATCATCCACCCAGACCAACTGCGATTTATCCCTGGTATGCAGGGATGGTTCAATGTGCACAAATCAATCAATGTGATACACCACATTAACAGAATGCAGAAGAAAAACCATATGATTCTCTCAATAGACACAGAGAAAGCATTCGATAAAATACAACACCCTTTCATGATGAAAACTCTAAGCAAACTGGGTATGGAAGGAACATTCCTCAATAAAATCACAAAGCAATTTATGAAAAACCCATGGCCAGCATCCTATTGAATGGGGAAAAGTTGGAAGAATTTCCACTGAGATCTGGTACCAGACAGGGATGCCCACTCTCACCACTGCTATTCAATATAGTTCTGGAAGTTTTTGCCGGAGCCATTAGGCAAATAAAGAAATTAAAGGGATACAAATTGGGAAGGAAGAAGTCAAACTATCCCTCTTTGCAGGTGATATGATTCTTTATTTAGGGGATCCAAAGAACTCTGCTAAGAGACTATTGGAACTCATAGAAGAGTTTGGCAAAGTAGCAGGATATAAAATCAATGCACAAAAATCAACAGCCTTTGTATACACAGGCAATGACAAGGTTGAGAAAAAACTGCTAAGATCAATCCCATTCACAATAGCCAAAAAAAAAAAACAATCAAATACCTTGGAAAAAACTTAACCAATGATGTTAAAGATATCTACAATGAGAATTACAAAATCTTAAAGAAAGAAATAGAAGAGGATACCAAAAAATGGAAAAATCTTCCATGCTCATGGATTCGAAGAATCTAAATATCCATTCTCCCAAAAGCAATTTATAGATTCAATGTGATACCAATCAAGATACCAAAGACATTCTTCTCAGATCTGGAAAAAATGATGCTGAGATTCACGTGGAGACACAGGAGACCTTGAACAGCTAAAGCAATTTTGTACAACAAAAACAAAGCTGGAGGCATCACAATGCCAGATTTCAGGACATACTACAGGGCATTTGTAATCAACTGCATGGTACTGGTACAGAAACAGATGGATAGACCAATGGAACAGTATAGAAACACCAGAAATCAATCCAAACATCTACAGCTACCTTATATTTGATCAAGGATCTAAAACCAATTCCTGGAGCAAGGACAGTCTATTCAATAAATGGTGCTGGGAAAACTGGATTTCCACATGCAGAAGCATGAAGCAAGACCCCTACCTACACCTTACACAAAACTCCACTCAACATGGATTAAAGACTTAAATCTACGACCCGACACCATCAAATTATTAAAGAACATTGGAGAAGCCCTGCAAAGACTTCTTGGAAAATACTCCGGAAGCACAGGTAGTCAAAGCCAATATTAACTATTGGGATTGCACGAAATTGAGAAGTTTCTGTACTGCAAAAGAAACAGTCAGGAGAGTGAAGAGGCAACTGAAAGAATGGGAAAAAATATTTGCAAACTATGCAACAGATAAAGGGCTGATAACCAGAATCTACAAAGAGATCAAGAAACTCCACAACAACAAACAAACAACCCACTCAAGAGATGGGCCAAGGACCTCAATAGACATTTTTCAAAAGAGGAAATCCAAATGGCCTACAGGCACATGAAAAAATGTTCAGGATCTCTAGCCATCAGGGAAATGCAAATCAAAACCACAATGAGGTTTCACCTCACCCCAGTTAGAATGGCTCACATTCAGAAATCTACCAACAATAGATGCTGGTGAGGATGTGGGGAAAAAGGGACACTAACCCACTGTTGGTGGGAATGCAAACTGGTAAAGCCACTATGGAAGTCAGTCTGGAGATTCCTCAGAAACCTGAATATAACCCTACCATTCAACCCAGCCATCCCACTCCTTGGAATTTACCCAAAGGAAATTAAATTGGCAAACAAAAAAGCGGCTTGCACCTTAATGTTTATTGCAGCTCAATTCACAGTAGCTAAGACATGGAATCAACCTAAATGCCCATCTACAGTAGACTGGATAAAAAAGTTATGGGACACGTACTCTATAGAATGCTATACAGCCTCAAAAAAAAATGAAACCTGGTCATTTGCAACAAAATGAAGAAATCTGGAAAACATTATTCTGAGTGAAATAAGCCAGTCCCAGAGGGACAAATATCATATGTTCTCCCTGATTGGCGACAACTAACCGAGCACCAAAAACGAAACTTGTTGAAGTGAAATGGACACTATGTGAAGCAATGACTTGATCAGCCCTTGTCCTGACTGTTGATGTGAAGGACCCTTATGGGGAAGAGGGACAAGAAACTAGGCCTGGGCAGATATCAGGGGCTTCTTAAGAGGTTAGATGTTCCCCAGGGTCCAGCGGGCACGTTCTCTGGGAAGGAAAAGTCTATCCCCTTTAGAGAACCTCTAGGCATGCCCAGAGCAGAGCTGCCACTCCCCCTTCGAAGAGTCTCAGTACTCTCCTCAGCATTCTCTTCAGCTGGTTCCCTCAGCACTCTCCTCAGCATTCTCTTCAGCTGGTTCCCTCAGCACTCTCCTCAGCATTCTCCGGTATGCTAATTATCCCTCTATATAACCTGTGTGAAACTGCCGCTCAGGGCTCCTCACCGCCTTAGGTGGGGGCCCGTTTGCGCAAACGTACAATAAATACCTCATGCTTTTTGCATCAACTGGTCTGGAGTCTGGATTTTTGGGCGTCCTCTCGAGCAAGTGGGCATCTCTACAACTGAGAGGTCCAACATTTTGGCGCCCAACGTGGGGCTCGAGGTCGCCCTCAGACCCATTCTCTGCAGGACCAGTTGGAGGTATAATTAAGTGTTTTCTGTCTGTTGTTCTTTGTCTTGAGTATTCTGACTGGATTCTGACTGAAGTATTCTGACTGGCCAGTATCTGACCTGACTCTGTGGGACCAGTGGGGGAGGCAGGCGTGCCCTGCAACCCCTGGTCCGTTCCGGACCAGTGGGGGAGGCAGGCGTGCCCAGCAACCCCTGGTCCGTTCCCCGGAGGACGCTCCGGGGTATGAGGGGAAACCCTCGGTCTGTTCCCCCGGAAGACGCACCCGGGGTGGTCTGGAGGTGGGTCGGAGACCAAGTCTCCCTCCTTCCCGGGGAGGGCTGGTCAGGTAGCCACTCCCAAAATTAGCGCAAGCCATGGGGTTTGTCTTGCTTATTGTATATGTTTGTGCATTGGCTGTTCTTTTTGTTTGGGCTAAAATCCTTGCACACATGGGTCAACAAATAACCACCCCTTTAAGTCTCACTCTAGATCACTGGAAGGACGTTCGAGAACGCGCGCGCCACCTCTCATTGGAGGTTAAAAGGAAACAATGGGCAAAATTCTGTTCCTCAGAGTGGCCGGCCTTCGAGGTCGGCTGGCCAAGGAACGGCACTTTTAACCTCGATATTATTTTACAGATTAAGGCACAGGTCTTTCAGCCAGGATCAAATGGACACCCTGATCAGGTGCCCTACATTACTACGTGGGAGGATCTTTCACGTAATCCCCCTCCCTGGATAGAACCCTTCTCCTTCCCGACGGAGCCCATACGGACCCCGTTACCCCCTCCTCCTATCCCGGTTGTGCCAACCTCCTCCCTATACCCTCTGAAGGAGATTCGAGATCCAAAACCTGACAAGCCACCGGTTCTTCCGGCTGATCAGGACTTTCTGCTCTTTGACTCTTCCCCACCCTATCTTCCCGGCCAGCCTGCTCCCCCGCAGGAACTTCCACAACAACCAGAGCGGGGTGTGCAACCTTCTGCACCACCCCTTGATTCCACGAGGGCAGGGGAAGAAGTCTCAGCGCCTCCCCCGCCCTCCAGCCGCCTGCGCCTCCGTCGGGGGCAGGCAGGGGGCTCGGGAAGCGTCTGGAATTCGCAGGCTTTTCCTCTTCGCTCGGTGGCTGGCCAGATGCAGTACTGGCCATTTTCTGCTTCCGATCTTTATAATTGGAAAACCCATAACCCCTCTTTCTCTCAGGACCCCCAGGCTCTGACTGGGCTGATTGAGTCAATTTTATTGACTCATCAGCCCACCTGGGATGATTGTCAACAGCTCCTGCAGACCCTCCTCACTACTGAGGAAAAGCAGCGTGTCTACCTTGAGGCACGGAAAAACGTCCCTGGAGCAGATGGCCGACCGACCCTACTGCTAAATGAAATCGAGGAGGCGTTTCCCTCAACCCATCCTGATTGGGACTACACCACCGTTGCTGGTAGGGAGCGACTTCGTCTTTATCGCCAGATTCTCCTTGCGGGTCTCAGAGGGGCTGGAAAGCGCCCCACCAATTTGGCCAAGGTACGTGCAGTAGTACAGGGGGCTGAGGAAACGCCGGCAGGCTTCCTAGAAAGATTAACGGAAGCCTACCGTATGTATACCCCGTTTGACCCCCTGGCAGAGGACCGGCAGGGAGATGTAATCATGTCCTTTATAGGACAGTCAGCGCCGGACATCCGCAATAAATTGCAGCGGCTAGAGGGGCTTCAGGGGTATACTATACAAGATTTAATAAAGGAGGCAGAAAAGATTTACAACAAAAGGGAGACCCGAGAGGAGAAGGAGGAAAGGATCCGCAAGGAGCAGGAGGAAAGGGAAGACAAAAGAGACAAAAAATGTAATCGAGAGCTTAGTAGAATTTTGGCCACCGTAATACAGGATACAGAAAGGAGTAGACCAGGACAGAATAGGGACTTGGGAGACAAACGAAAGCCTCGGGTGGAAAGAGATCAATGTGCCTATTGTAAAGAAAGAGGACACTGGGTCAAAGACTGCCCGAAGAAAACACAGGGACCAAAGAGGAGATCAGTTCCAATCCTGTCCCTGGAAGAAGACGACTAGGTGAGTCAGGGCCAGGAGCCCCCCCCCTGAGCCCAGGATAACCCTTGAAGTGGGGGGCAGACCGGTAACCTTCCTGATTGACACGGGAGCCCAGCACTCGGTACTGACTTCAGAAAAAGGGCCTTTAAGCTCCAAGATTTTCCTCAGGCCTGGGCAGAGACTGCGGGAATAGGGCTGGCCGTCAACCGGCCTCCCTTGATCTGAAGCCCACGGCCATTCCCGTGTCAGTTCGTCAATATCCGATGGGCAAGGAAGCTAAGGAAGGTATCCGGCCACATACCCAGAGACTGTTACACCTAGGCATTTTAAAACCTTGTCGTTCACCTTGGAGCGCCCCCCCTACTACCAGTAGAGAGGCCTGGTACGGGTGACTGCCGCCCGGTACAGGACTTGCGGGAGGTTAACGGGAGAGCGGAGGATATGCATCCCACGGTGCCCAACCCCTACAATCTGCTAAGTACCTTGCCTCCGACCCACGTATGGTGCACTGTGTTGGATCTAAAAGGTGCATTCTTTTGTTTAAGACTGAGCCCTCAGAGCCAATCCATCTTTGCTTTTGAGTGGAAAGACCCAGAGACCGGGTTTTCAGGACAACTCACCTGGACAAGGTTGCCTCAAGGATTTAAAAACTCGCCTACCTTGTTTGATGAAGCTCTGCACCTAGATTTGGCCGACTTCCGAGTCAACCATCCGGACCTGGTCCTCCTGCAATATGTGGACGACCTTCTCCTTGCCGCTGAAACTGAGCAGAGCTGCCACTCTCCTCAGCATTCTCCTCAGCAATTCATTGCCTCGGGCACCAACGAGGAGACGACTCCGTAGCAAGGGGAAACAGGATGGTAGACGAGGCCGCTAGGGCGGCAGCCCTGAGCCAACAGGTGCTCCCGTTAAAGACAATTGAGCCCACCCAAGTATCGAGGGAACCACCTTTCCTCTATTCGGACCAAGACTTAGATACGATTCAGCGGCTCGGTGCAGAGTATGATGAACAAATAAGGGTTTGGAGGCTCGGAGAGAAAATAGTCTTGCCATACCAATTGGCTAAAGAAATAATTACCAGCCTCCATCAATGGACTCATTTGGGATACAAAAAGCTAAAAGCAGCCTTACAGGAAGATAGGCAGTCTTACTACTTGACTCTTTAGCCCAGCAGGTGACTGAATCCTGTGTTCCGTGTGCCAAGGTAAATGCCAGACACCTCAAGCTCCCGGAGGGAGCTAGGGTAAGAGGAGACCGACCAGGAATCAACTGGGAGGTCGATTTCACTGAGATAAGGCCGGGCAGTTATGGGAATAAGTATCTTCTAGTTTTTGTAGACACCTTCTCCGGATGGACTGAGGCATTCCCCACAAAACGGGAAACCGCCCAGGTGGTCGTCAAGAAGATCATAGAAGAGATCTTCCCCCGGTTCGGCTTGCCTAAGGTAATCGGGTCCGACAATGGCCCAGCGTTTGTCTCCCAGGTAAGTCAGTTGGTGGCCAAAGCATTAGGCATAAATTGGAAATTGCACTGTGCCTATAGACCCCAAAGTTCAGGACAGGTAGAAAGAATAAACAGAATAATTAAAGAGACCTTGACCAAATTAGCGTTGGAGACTGGTGTTAAAGACTGGGTCTAACTCCTCCCTATGGTGTTGTTCCGGGTCCGAAACACGCCCTCTCATTGCGGGCTGACACCATACGAAATCCTTTATGGAGGGCCCCCACCAGTAGTAGGCTTGCTTGACCTTGCCAGTGACTCCGTTGCCGATAAGTTACAGGCCCGGTTGAGAGCACTCCAGATCATCCAGAACCAGGTCTGGAAACCTCTTGCAGCAGCCTACCAACCCAAGACGACAACCATTCCACCTCCTTGATGCTGTGTATGTCCGGAGGCACCAATCTAAGACTCTAGAGCCCCGGTGGAAAGGCCCCTTCACTGTGCTGTTGACAACTCCCACCGCTCTCAAGGTCGACGGAATCGCTGCTTGGGTCCACGCCTCACACGTGAAGCAAGCACCACCTCCCCAGGGCCCCGAGGATCTGGATAGACCAGCCAAATGGAAGCTCCAGCGCACTCAGAACCCACTTAAGCTAAGACTTTCAAAAAAACTGTTTAATATTTATGATGTTCCTGGCCTTTCCCCATTGTTTTTTCCAATCCCCATGTTCCGCAATTGTTAACGTGGAACCTAACCCAGTCCAGTAAGAACAGAGTTTTCTCCCTCCAGTGAGGCAGGTTCTCCCCAGGCCGGTTCAATAGATTTTAAGATTAAAATCTTTGCAAAAAGAAAAGGAGGGAATGAAGGACCCTTATGGGGAAGAGGGACAAGAAACTAGGCCTGGGCAGATATCAGGGGCTTCTTAAGAGGTTAGATGTTCCCCAGGGTCCAGCGGGCACGTTCTCTGGGAAGGAAAAGTCTATCCCCTTTAGAGAACCTCTAGGCATGCCCAGAGCAGAGCTGCCACTCCCCCTTCGAAGAGTCTCAGTACTCTCCTCAGCATTCTCTTCAGCTGGTTCCCTCAGCACTCTCCTCAGCATTCTCTTCAGCTGGTTCCCTCAGCACTCTCCTCAGCATTCTCCGGTATGCTAATTATCCCTCTATATAACCTGTGTGAAACTGCCGCTCAGGGCTCCTCACCGCCTTAGGTGGGGGCCCGTTTGCGCAAACGTACAATAAATACCTCATGCTTTTTGCATCAACTGGTCTGGAGTCTGGATTTTTGGGCGTCCTCTCGAGCAAGTGGGCATCTCTACAACTGAGAGGTCCAACAGATGTACAACTTAATACTTTTTCCCTTTTAGTATTTTTTTTTGTTTACTTAATACTATTGGTTGAATGCTGTAATTAACACACAATTATTCTTAGGTGTTTAACTGAAAAGTGGTCCCTGTTAAATACAAGAGTGGGAATAAGAGAGGGAAAAGATGTAGAATTTGGGACAAGCTCAAGCTGACTTGCCCCAAATGGAAGAGTTAGAAACGTGCCAGGGGATTCCAATTCAGTTTCATCAAGGTGGCATGTACCAATGCCATCTCAATAGTCCAAGTGATAAATATCAGTTCACAATTGATCATAATGATAGGATTAAGAGTCAAAGGGATCACATAAACAAGACTAGTGTCTGCTAACACTAACTGATAGAAAAAAAGGGAGAGAATGATCCAACATGGGAAGCGGGATACACAGCAGACTCATAGAATGGCAGATGTCCTAAACAGCACTCTGGCCTCAGAATCAGCCCTTAAGGCCTTTGAATCTGGCTGAAGAGCCCATGAGAGTATTATAGGCATGGAAAGCCAAGACTCTCTGGCAAGAAAAAAAAAACCTAAATGAAAGATCTCTGTGAGTGAGATCCCAGTGGAAGGAACAGGTCATCAAAGAAGGAGGTACCTTTCTCTGAAGGGAGGAGAGAACTTTCACTTTGAATATGGCCTTGTCTAAATAAGATAGAAGTTGGCAAACTCAAAAGGCTTCCATAGCCTTGGCAACTCATGACAAGAGCCTAGGGTGACTACTGACGCCAACAACAAGAGTGGTAATTGTTAAATCAACAACAGGAGTCACTGTGCACTTACTCCTCATGTAGGATCTCTGTCCTTACTGTGTTGTCCAATGTGAATTAATGCTATAACTAGTACTCAAACATTATTTTACACTTTATGTTTCTGTGTGGGTGCAAACTGTCGAAATCTTTACTTAATATATACTAAATTGATCTCCTGTATATAAAGAGAATTGAAAATGAATCTTGATGTGAATGGAATGGGAGAAGGAGCGAGAGATTGGGAGGGTTGCAGGTAGGAAGGAAGTTATGGGAGGGGAAAGCTATTGTAATCCATAAGCTGACTTTGGAAATTTATATTTATTAAATAAAAGTGAAAAAAATCTAAATAGATGGAATAACATGAAATGTTCATATATTGGAAAACTTGATATTATTAAGAGTTCTTTTCAAGGTGATATATACATTAAGTGCAATCACAAACAAAATGCAGCAGGCTTTGTTTTGGAGGTGTAAGAAGGGAGGTTAGAAACTCAATTTGATTCTCAAATTCATATCAAAATGCAAATATAAAGAATAAAGAAAGAAATTTTGAAAAAGAACATGTTTCTGATTTCAAGATATATACAAGACATACTATGTGGACTGTGTTGTTAATCTAGAGAGCAACATATAGACCACTGTTTAGTGATGCATGACTATATTTATATACATATATATATATATCTACGATATATAAATAACTCTACTAACTCAATAATGAGACAAAACAGCCATTTTAGAAATGCACAAAAGATTTAAACAGGCACTTCATAACAAATAATAAATCACTAATGATCATATAAGAAGGTGCTCAACATCTTTTGATTTCAGAGAAATGCAAATTAAAACCACAATGAGATAATACTATCTACTAGAACGATATACTAGAATATAGTATGGCTAAAATGAAAAATACTTCAAGTAAGTCTTAGAAAGTATGACAAAAACTGAAATTCTCATCTATTTGCTCATGGGAATATAAAGTGTATATAACCCCTTAGAAAACATTTCATAAAAATTAAACACTGATCATATGACCTAGAAATTCATACTTATGCAAATGAAATAAAACCCAAGTATTTATGCAAGAGAAGTAAAAATATATACCCACACAGTTACTTGTGCATATTGTTCATAGCAGGTTGCCCATAGCTGATTGCTAAAATATCCACAACTTGAATCAACCCATAAGTTCATGAATAGGTGAACGAATAAATAAACGATGGTATTTTCATATAATTAAATTTTGCTTAACAAAACAAACTATTAGATACAGACAACGTGGATGAATTTCAAAAGCACTGTACTAGGGCCGGTTTGTGGTGAAGCAGGTTAAGCCACCATCTGGGAAGCCTGCATCCCATATTGAAATGCCTGGTTTAAGACCTGACTGCTCCGCTTCCAATCCATCTTCCTGTTCATGTGCCTTGGAAGACAGAGAATGACAGTTCAAGTACTTGAGTTCTTGTCAAACACATGGGAGACAAAAGTGGAATTCCCAGCTGCTGGCTTCAGCCTGCACAGCCCCAGCTACTGAAGGCATTTGGGGAGTTAACAAGCGATGGAAGATCCTCTCCCACCCCTGTCCAATTGCTCTCTCTGTGTGTCACCTCTCTACCACTCTACTTTTCATATAAATAAATCTTTTTTAAAAACATTATATTAAATGAGAAAAGCAAGACACAAAAGAGTGGATACTTTGAGCTTTCACTTAAATAAAAAAAAAAAACTCTTTAAAAGATAAATTGACCTACAATAACAGAAAGCAGAACTGTTCTGTTGCCTGAAGTCAGAAATGAGGTGGTAACTGATTGAGAGTGGGCAAAGCGTACCACATGGGTAAAGAAAATATTCTATACATTGATTGTAATAGTAGTTGCATAAACTGGTAAAGCCACTATGGAAGACAGTTTGGTGATTCCTCAGAAACCTGAATATAGCCCTACAACACAACCCAGTATTCCCACTCCTTGGAATTTACCCAAGGGAAATTAAATTGGCAAATAAAAAAGCTGTCTGCACCTTAATGTTTATTGCAGCTCAATTCACAATAGCTAAGACCTGGAATCAACCTAAATGCCCATCTACAGTAGACTGGATAAAGAAATTATGGGACATGTACTCTATAAAATAATATACAGCAGTCAAAAACAATGAAATCTGGTCATTTGCAACAAAATGGAGGAATCTGGAAAACATCATGCTGAGTGAAATAAGCCAGTCCCAAGGGGACAAATATCATATGTTCTCCCTGATCGGCGACAACTAACTGAGCACCTAAAAGGAAACCTGTAGAAGTGAAACTGACACTATGAGAAACAATGACTTGATCAACCCTTGTCTTGACTGTCAAGGAACAGCTTACTATTTTATTCTTTTTAGTATTTTCTTGTTCTTCTTAAGCCATTGGTTGAACTCTGTAATTAACACACAATTATTCCTAGGTGTTTAAATTTAACTGAAAAGTGACCCCTCTTAAAAATAAGAGTGGGAATAAGAGAGGGAGAAGATGTACAATTTAGCACATGCTCACTCGGACCTACCCATAATGGTAGAGCTAGAAACGTGTCATAGGATTCCAAATCCCATTAAGTTGGCATGTACGAATGCCATCTTACTTGTTAAAGTGATCAGTTTAAGCTCATAATTGATCATAATGATAGGATTAAATGTCAAAGGGATCACATAAACAAGAACAGTGTCTGCTAATAATAACTGATAGAATTAAAAAGGGAGAGAACGATCCAACGTGGGAAGTGGGATACACCGCAGACTCATAGAAGGGCAGATGTCCTAAACAGCACTCTAGCCTCAGAATCAGCCCTTAAGGCATTCGGATCTGGCTAAAAAGCCCATGAGCTTCTGAGGCATGAAAAGCAGAGACACTGTGGCAAAAAAAAATGACATAAATGAAAGATCTCTGTGAGTGAGAGCCCAGTAGAAAGAATGGGCCATCAAAGAAGGAGGTACCTTTCTCTGAAGGGAAGAGAGAACTTTCACTTTGAATATGGCCTTGTCTAAATAAGATAGAAGTTTGTGAACTCAAGAGGCTTCCATAGCCTTGGAAACTCATGACAAGAGCCTAGGGTGATTACTGACACCAACAACAAGAGTGGTAATTGTTAAATCAACAACAGGAGTTACTGTGCACTTACTCCCCATGTAGGATCTCTGTCCTTAATGTGTGGTACTATGCGAATTAACAGTAAAATCAGTACTCAAACAGTACTTTATGCTTTGTGTTTCTGTGTGGGTGCAAACTATTGAAATCTTTACTTAATATATACTAAGTTGATCTTCTGTATATAAAGATACTTAAAAATGAATCTTAATGAAGAATGGGATGGGAGAGGGAGTAGGAGATGGGATGGTTTGCGTGTGGGAGGGTGGTTATGGGGGAAAACCACTATAATCCAAAAGTTGTACTTTCAAAATTTATATTTATTAAATAAAAGTTTTTAAAAAAAGTAGTTGCATAGATGTATAGATTTGCCAACACCCATTGGGCTAAAATGCTTTAAATGAGCGCATGTTACTAAATACAAGTTATACTTTAATAAAAGTGATTTTTAAATTTTTCTACTCTAACTTAAAATATTTTAAATATTTCCATAAATAGTATTTATCATAATCAAATAGTGTTACCCTCATAAAACTTTCTAGAATTTCTCATAGAAACATTTTGACTCCCTTGAAAACATCATAAAGAGTTTACTCATAGAAATAGACCTAGTGATCTTTTATAAATTTTTTTGACATATCTATATTGCCTTTCAGCACCATGCCCAGTTACTAATAACAAAGTAAGGTAACATTACAGTGTTGCTGCAGCATGCTTTAGCTCTCACTCTGCTCTATACAGAATCAAATATGCTTTCCCAAAAGGAAATAAGAATGTTCGAGCAGGGAGAAATTTAGAGGTTATAAAATATGGTACTTTCAAATTTTTTCTATAGAAAAACACTAATTGTATTTCCTCTCTCTCTCCCCTTGTCTAACCTCCATAGGTGTGTATATATACACAGTCGTACAAAAATATGCACACATACTCACAAAAGCATATATATACAAATATATCTACATATATAGTCAAATGTCACATAATATTTCAGTCAATGACAGCATATACAACAGTGGTCCCATATCACCTGGTGATAACACAGTGACACAACCTTTAATTGAGTCACATGAGAAGTCAAATACATGAATCAGATTAAAAACCAAGCTTCTGGCCGGCGCCGTGGCTTAACAGGCTAATCCTCCGCCTTGCGGCGCTGGCACACCGGGTTCTAGTCCTGGTTGGGGCGCCGGATTATGTCCCGGTTGCCCCTCTTCCAGGCCAGCTCTCTGCTGTGGCCCAGGAGTGCAGTGGAGGATGGCCCAAGTCCTTGGGCCCTGCACCCGCATGGGAGACCAGGAGAAGCACCTGGCTCCTGGCTTCGGAACAGCATAATGTGCTGGCCGGAGCAGCCATTGGAGGGTGAACCAATGGCAAAAAGGAAGACCTTTCTCTCTGTCTCTCTCTCTCTCACTATCCACTCTGCCTGTCAAAAAATAAAAAAAAAAAAACAAGCTTCTTTGGTTTATTGAGAGATGGGGGACACTGGAGTCCATCCTACTGGCCTTAACATTGCCCACAACCATGCGTCTGAGGTCCCTCCAAGGAACCACCAGGATTTCAGAATCCAGGTAGAAATCATTGCTAGAATTCAGAAAGGACAAATTTTATTCCTTTACTGGGCCAGTAACACTCCTTTCCTGTTGTCATTGAGCTGAGTGGAGTACTCTTCTCATATTCACAGGACTGACCCCCCTCACCTTCAAGTTAGTGTATAAATGTTGTATCAAAGAGATGTACCCAGAACCCTCTATTCATATCATCACCAAACCTCTTCCCTACCAGTGCTCTATCACCTTTTACCCTCCTCTGTTTCCTCTTCCTTCTTTTCCAGGGTTCTATCGCCTTTAAAAGGTCATACTTATTATTATCTCTCCTATGAGAATATAAGCTCATTAAGAAGTATGATTTTTCTTTGTTCATCACTGTGTTGGAGAGCTTAAAATAGTATTTGAGAGGCGGATGTTTAGGCTATCAGTTAAGACACCCACATCCCAAACTGGAGTTCCTGGGTTCAAAGCTTGCCTGTGGCTTCTGAGTCCAGCTTCCTGCTAATGCATATCTGGGAGGCAGCGTTTTTTACGGCTCAAGTTCTTGGGTTCCCGTCACGCTCATAGGAGACTTGGATTGGACTCTCAGCTCCCTGCTTCTGTTGTTGGCATATGGAGGGAGTAACCAATAGATAGAAGCGCATACACACTCTTTCTACCTCTCAAATAAATGAACAAAAACAAAATTAAAAATAGCACCTGACACCCAGTTGTCATTCAGTATATATTGATTTTGAAATTGTTTTAAGTCATTTAAGATTCTAGCAGAGCCATTTGATTTGATGCATCTTGGTTTCTTGTGCACTTACCTATATCTAGTTCATTTTAAATGTTTTTATGTAGCAAAATGAGGAGGAAAAATGATTTTGTTTTTCGCGTCTCTCAACTAAGTGCAAGGCTAGTAGGTCATATGGCTGAAACTCTGAATCCATTAAACTTAGATCACAAAAACGTCAAAATTTGGGTGAAGACATACTCATAAGCTGGAAAAGTCATAGGATGACCACACATCAATATGTGTGTATATGCACTGTGAACTTGTGTATGCATTCGCATGTATGCATGAGAACGAAAATCTGCTACATGCTTAGGTGTCATTACCCTGTGGGCACCAATAAACCCACATTACCATTAATACCTTCTAGCCACCATCTTGCCATATGAGTTTACAATCAGCCATTATGCTCTCCAAGGCCTTTCAGCCACCCTATCATCTTTCCCCCATTCTATGTGAGGATATATGGATTTCAAAATTTTCTTTGCACCAAAATAAAGTTATCTTTTAATTCTATTGTCTACAAACTTTTTGAAGTAGCTCATGAAGACACACGAGCATCTTACAGTACCTCCCCTCTCTGTTCTGCAGTTCCTTCCCACAGTGCCCCCACTGAACTCCAATTGTTTCCACAGAAATATGCAGAGAAATTGTTTCCCCCTCTAAACTCCTCCTTTCAAACTCAGACACAGCCATCTTTGCATTCTAACCCTTCTCCAAGCCCAGAACAAAGCATAAAGATGGGGACTTTTCACTTTATAGTATTGACCTAAGCTTTAAGGAAAACAGTTGTGGGTGTGAACTAAAATATTACTTTCGAAGATCCAACATGGGAAGTGGGATACACAGCAGACTCATAGGATGGCAGACGTCCTAAACAACACTCTGGCGTCAGAATCAGCCCTTAAGGCATTCGGATCTGGCTGAAGAGCCCATGAGAGTATTGTAGGCATGGAAAGCCAAGATACCATGGAAAAGAAAAAAAGAAGAAGACCTAAATGAAAGATCTCTGTGAGTGAGATCCCAGTGGAAAGAACGGGGCCATCAAAGAAGGAGGTACCTTTCTCTGAAGGGAGGAGAGAACTTCCACTTTGACTATGACCCTATCAGAATAAGATCAAAGTCAGCAAACTCTAAAGGCTTCCATAGCCCTGGCAACTCATGACTAGAGCCTAGGGAGATTACTGACGCCATGAACAGGAGTGTCAAATTGTTAAGTCAGCAACAGAAGTCACTGTGTACTTACATCCCATGTGAGATCTGTCCTTAATGTGTTGTCTAATGTGCAGTGATGCTATAACTAGTACTGAAACAGTATTTTTACACTTTGTGTTTCTGCGTGGGTACAAACTGATGAGATCTTTACTAATTATATACTGAATCGATCTTCTGTATATAAAGATAATTGGAAATGAAAAAAAGAAAAACCTGGTGTTAAATTGGAAATGGCATAGAAAATTAATTAATTTTTTAAAAAAAAATATTATGTAGGATCTCTGTCTTTAATGTGCTGTACACTCTTATTTAATGCTATAACTAGTACTCCAACAGTATTTTTTTTCACTTTATGTTGCTATATGGGGGCAAACTGTTGAAATCGTTACCTAATATATACTAAACTGATCTTCTGTATATAAAGAGAATTGAAAATGAATCATGATGTGATTGGAAGGGGAGAGGGAGCGGGAAAGGGGAGGGTTGTGGGTGGGAGGGAAGTTTTGGGAGGGGGAAGCCATTGTAACCCACAAGCTGTACTTTGGAAATTTATATTCATTAAATAAAAGTTTAATTAAAAAAATAAAATAAAATAAAATATTACTTTCATTGTAAATGGAAGAAAATATGTAAGAAGAATATTTAAACTATTTTGTTACAATACATATGTACACATCTCATTAACAACACAGCCAAAATTAACCAAAACTCAGCAAACTATGACCTTAAATATCATGCATATGCTTCTGTACTCTGATAACAGACAAGTAGGGGGATAAAAAAAAATCAAACCAAAACATTATATTACCATGATTTGAGATAAAAATAATTTTCATTGTATGTTTTAAAACATTGCATATATGGCCGGCGCCATGGCTTAACATGCTAATCCTCCACCTTGCGGCGCTGGCACACCAGGTTCTAGTCCTGGTTGGGGTGCCGGATTCTATCCCGGTTGCCCCTCTTCCAGGCCAGCTCTCTGCTGTGGCCCAGGAGTGCAGTGGAGGATGGCCCAAGTCCTTGGGCCCTGCACCCCATGGGAGACCAGGAGAAGCACCTGGCTTCTGCCTTCCGATCAGGCAGTGCGCCGCCGCAGCGGTCATTGGAGGGTGAACCAACAGCAAAAAAGGAAGACCTTTCTCTCTGTCTCTCTCTCTCACTATCCACTCTGCCTGTCAAAAAAAAAAAAATGCATATATCTAATCCAGTTTGAAATTGTTGCTACTTTGTTTTAAGGGTCCCCACTATATGGGAAGGGACCTCAAAATCTGGTCTTTCATCTATTTGGTGTTGTGAAGCCAATAATGAAACTGAGGCTGAGCATCAACAGCACAAGCTTTATTCAGTGTCCAAAGAGTGCAGAAGCATGAGCCTAACTCACAAATCAACTTCTCAACCTGCTGAGGGTTGAGAAGTCATAGAGGACAATGGATGTGGGGGTGAAGGTTGGCGCTGTGGCACAGCAGGTAAAGCTGCCACCTGCAATGCCAGCATCCCATATAGGCACTGGTTAGAGTTCTGGATGCTCCACTTTCGATCCAGCACTCTGCTATGGCCTGAAAAAGCAGTAGAAGATGGTCCAAGTCCTTGGGCCCCTGCACTTGCATGGGAGACCCAGAAGAAGCTCCTGGCTCCTGGCTTTGGATCAGCCCAGCTCCAGCTGTCGCAGCCACTTAGGGAATGAACCAGTGGATGGAAGACTCTCTCTCTCACTCTCTCTCTCTCCCTTGCCCTGCCTCTAACTCTGCATTTCGAATAAATAAATCAATCTTTTAAAAAAAAATGAAAAAGAGTGGAGAAGAATATGCTAATAAGTAGGAAGAATATTCATCAATTTACTGAGAAAGGGTTGGGATAATTCCTGGAACTGGGGAGCTGCCTTCTTTTTGTCTTCCTACAGTCTCTCCTGCAGGTTGCCATGATGATTGCCAACTGTCATAGTGCAAATGGGGGTATTTTTAGCCTGGAAATGAGATTAAAATGAAGCTAAGTTTAACTTGAAAGCATGCTAGCAACCATCTTGGATGCCACCAATTCAAACCAGTTTACCTGAAGAGAAACTTCTACCTGTAAACCATCCTTGTCTCTGTTAGGGTGGGGGTTGATACTTTTCCAGACTAGACACAACTTGCCCTGGATAAAAGTATGGATACATTTGACAATGAAGAGTGTGTGGGAGCTGAGGGGAGGATCCAAGTGCTAGGTAGGTGATTTCTGTGGGTTCAAACTTGGGCTAGAGCAATTTAGAGAAAAATTGCCTGGGATACATATCAGGTTAGACCATTACATTAAAGAATCAAACTTCATACATTTACAATGGAAGGAAATATGACTAAGAGCACAATTAGAAAATATTTAGCCATTTGACTGTTCTTTAATGGCTAGCATTTATTGAATGACTACTACATGACAGTGTTATTCACCCAAAATTGTGGACCCACTTCCTGAAGAGTTTAATCAAGAAATGCAAATAGCAGCAGGAGGAAGCATTTGGCCCAATGAATGTAAGTCACATCTTGGGGCACCCATATCCCATATAAGAGTGCCTGACTCATGTCCTGGCTATTCTGCTTCCAATGCAATTGTCTGTGAATGCAAATCCCAGAAAGCATCAGATGATGGCTCAAGTGCTTCAGTTCCACCATCCATGTGTGAGACCTGGATGGAGTTGGAGTTGTAGGCTCCTTGCTTTGGCCTGGCCCAGCCCTTGTTGTTGATCACATGTTGGGAAGTGAACCAGCAGAGGGAAGATTTCTCTTTCTGTCTGTCTCTGTCTCTCTCTTTCAAATAAAATTTAAAAAATATATAAATAAGTGACTGGAAAAAAAAGGAGAAATGCAGAAGGAGCTGTCATACAAAATAAATTATTTGCAGCAAATAGAAGAGACCATGGGGAATCATTTCCAAAGCCATAATTCTCCAAGTAGGGGTAATTGATATCTTTTATTTTAGGGATAGATGAATATGTAAGAGGGAAAGTTCTTGCTGTCACACATAGAGGTGGGTACAAGTTCACACAGGTTGAATTCAGAAACATGATCCAATATAGGTTTTATGTTACAGTAATCAGATTTAAGCTCCTCCTAGGGCAGAAATTTAAATAAAATGAGAGCAAATGGTAACCTTTGGGTACTTTCTGAAGCATCCACACAGCTGTTGCTCTTACAGTAGGGTCTGGCCCAGTCCAGCACGGCTGGTGATTGCATCTCTCCCTAGAACATGACTGAAAACCAGAACTACAGCTTTGGCGAACATCAGCTACTTTTACGGTCTTGAAATAGAAGTGAGTCACTGTGAAGACTTTTGAACTGCTCAAGGCATTAACCAGTTACACCTGTGGGACAAGGGGGGAGGGCTGGGGGGAAGGGGAGGTGCTGCCTTAAATGTTTGACAGATATCAGTGTCAGGGCTGAGGAAATTCTACCACAAAGTAGCTTAACTGAGAGACATTGAGAGGGCCTCAGAGGCAAGGTCACTCTGATCTTCCCTAGACTTAATGTGATAACTGACCATAAAGGAATTCTCTGGGCTACCTCACCCAAAAATAAGTCATAAGACCCCCAATTCCAGAAGAGTCCTGCCACTTACTCAGAGGCCAAGAAAAACATGAACACATAAGCCTTGTTGGGTTCCCCTTTCCAGTTTGTTGCCTTTAATCATATCCTTTTTGTTGAGCCATACTTTTACATGAATTCCCATTCTTCATTGAACCTAAACATAAAAATACAACTTTCACTGGATATCTGAATCTTCATTTCTGATGTCTCCCATGTCATCTAATACTTTGGTTGAATAACTTGGTTATGATTTTCTTTTGTTTATCTGTCTTTTATTGCAGAGTATTAGCTGTGTACTTCAGGGTAGATAAGGGGAAAAAAAAAAACATGACTCTTATGGCCAGTGTTGTGGCATAGCACCGGCATCCCACATGGGCACCAGTTCAAGTCCCAGCTAATCCACTTCCAATCTAGCTCACTGTTAATGTGCCTTGGAAGGCAACAGTATATGGCCCAAGTGCTTGGGCCCACTGCACCCAGGTGGGAGACCTGGGTGAAGCTCCTGGGTCCTGGCTTTGGCCTGGCCCAGCCCTGGACTTTGTGGCATTTGAGGAGTGAACCAGCAGATGGAAGATGTCTCTGTCTCTGCCTCTCTATAACTTTTTTAAATAAAATAAATAAATCTTTGAAAACGAAAATGACTTTTTCTTTCCTAGGCTAGCTTATGCAATCCTGTAATTCTCTTAAAAACCTCATTAGGAAGACTATTTTTATCAATATTTGCTTTTTAAAAAAAAAGAAATTATGGGCCAGCACCGCTACTCCAGCGCAGGCACCCTGGGTTCTAGTCCCGGTCGGAGCGCCGGATTCTGTCCCCATCGCTCCTCTTCCAGGCCAGCTCTCTGCTGTGGCCCAGGAGTGCAGTGAAGGATGGCCCAAGTGCTTGGGCCCTGCACCCGCATGAGAGACCAGGAGAAGCACCTGGCTCCTGGCTTCGGATCAGTGCGATGCGCTGGCTGCGACGGCCATTGGAGGGTGAACCAACAGCAAAAGGAAGACCTTTCTCTCTGTCTCTCTCTCTCACACACTGTCCACTTTGCCTGGCAAAAAAAAAAAAAAAGAAATTATACAACATGGGGAGGTGAGGAGTAACTTGCTGAAGTTCACATACATAGTAAATGGCAAGTGGAATCTGAACTTAGGCAATCTGCCTCTGGAGTTGACAAAATTCACTATTTTATATTTGCCTTCTTGTAAGTTGAAAGTATGATGGAGCATTCCAAGAAAAGCTCATTGAAATTGGGTCTTCATTCACTGAGTACAATGAACTGAACAGGTCAAGGGATCACTTCACTTTACTATATTCTGAAACTACAGGTTAGATTAAGGTTGAATTTATACTGGATATAACTTAGAGGACTGAATTTGAGAATATTGCTGAAACTAAAGTGAAGTGGATTATAGCTCAGTATTGAACTAAATTGGTAATGATGGTCATGCAAATATGATGGGGTTAGCTCTACAACAAACACGTTTTCTACTCACTGAGAGTATGCAAGTAAAGGATGGAAAACCAAGTGTGAGAATATTTTTAAAGGAATTCAAATATTAAATGTAAGAACATGAGCAGAGCATTGTTCTGGGAAACTTATTTACTGGTCAATCCAATATTACCTTGGCTTTTCTAAGAATGTTTTGCTCCTAGTTATGTATAAACTATTAAAGAGTTGAGGAGAATGAGTGTAGGTTATTTGAATTGTGTTAATGAAGTAAAATGGAGCAAAATTTAGTTAGCATTCCTTGTCTGACTCATCATCACTCTTCTATTTAAAAAAATGTATTTATTTGAAGTCAGAGTTACAGAGACAGAAGTGGAGACAGGGAATGAGATCTTCCACCCACTGGTTCACTCCCCATATGGCTACAAAGGCCAGTACTGGTTCAGGTCAAAGCCAGGAGCCAGGAGCTTCAATTGGGTCTCCCACATGGGTGGCAGGGACCCAAGCACTTGGGCAATATATCACTGCTTTTCCCAGAACATTAGCAGGGATCTAGGAAAGTAGAGCATCCGGAACTTAAATTGGTTTCCATACGAGAAACCAGAATTATAGGCAGCAGCTTAACCTGCTATGCCACAACACCAGCCCTACGACTCAAATTCTACCCAATTCTCTCTCCCAGTCTTCAAAATGCCATCTCACTGCCATCATAAATTGCTACATTAACAAATAGTAATTTCCCCCAAAATTACAGGTTGATTTCATAAGGTGATTGAGTTTATCAGACATTCATTCAACTCAATTCACATTGCTTGGGTAACCTGAAGGAAGAACAATTATTGCCATTCTGAAAAATGTCAAACAACTAGGTCTCTGAAAAAATTAATCTCTATTTTGTAGCATTTCCCAATGTCATGGACAGAACTACTCTCATTATGGCCAATATCAACACACCAACATGATGTCAACGAATGTAGAGTCTGGAGGTGCAATTTGTTTTCTATTACTTCCATTAAAAGTTTAGCACCAACTTAATGACTTAGAACGACATATGACTATTATCTTCTACTTCTGTAAGTTGGTAGTTTACCAGGTGAAACTCAAAGTGTTGGCAGCACTGCATTTTTTTTCTGTAATCTATGGGGAGAATCCTTTCCTTGCCCTTTCTATCTTCTAGCCATTTACATTCTTCAGTTCATGGTCCCTCTTTCATCTTTAATGCCAACAGTGTTAAGTCAAGACTTCCACATATCCCAATGTGCTGAGCTTCCTTCATCATCACATCCCTCTATGCTACTCAACAGAAAAGACTCTGATTAATTAGATTGGACCTACTTAATTCAAGATAATCTTCCCATATCAAAGTCCTTAACATTAATCACATCTGCAACAACCTTTTTCCCATGTAAGGCAGCATTCCATAGGTTCCACAGATTAGGATGTAAACATTTTTGAGGGCCCATTACTCTGTCTGCCATAGGAGGGGATGCTTGGTTCTAATGAGTCAGTAAGCACTAGTTTCAGAACACCACTGAATTCCTCTCTGTTTCAGTATTTTCAAGATATATCTCAAAACAACAAGTTTATTCTCTTTTCATCAACTATGAGTTACACTTTCATTGAGTTTAAATATTCTCACAGGGCCAGACAGGGCAAGGGAGAAGCAAAGTCAAATTAATGTGCAGCTGAAAATTAAAAACACACTATAAACAATTTGAATTGTCTTACATGCTGAGTCTCATATTGACATTTAAAATAACACGAGAAGATTAATTTACAACACTTTAACCACTATTAGCATGTAGTGGTACAAATGAATCATGGGATGATAATGATAAGAATTATAGGGGAAAATTCAAAAGCTCATTATCACTTGCTTCAATACTGCATAAAAATGTTTTATTATTATTATGTTTATTATAAGTACTATATATTACTACTACTACTGCTACTACTACTATTACTACTATTTTTACTCATAATAATGATAAATGATTATTCCAGGAAATAAAAGGTAATTCAGCATTCTAAAGCCAAAGTCATCTGGTCAAACTGAACAAGTACAGCATCAGAAATGACAAATCATGGATACTCTTTCCCTGCTTTTCTTTGACTTGCTGTGTGGTCTTTTTTGCAAGTTGCTAAATTCTTTGTAACTCAGATAATTTATCTATTCAATAAAATGGGCCTGGTGATACTTATCTGCTGCCTTAAAAGGCTGTTAAATAATAGCACTACGCTTTGCAATAGAAAATAATAACCCTTGCATGGTAATATATTAATGCTAGTGCTATGAAGTGCAGGCGACTTGCAATCACTGGTTTGTTGAGCAGTTAGGCTCTATACAGTCAGTTCAGGCAAAGCTCATTTGTTGCTAACTCATAGCAAGTAACCCTTTGTATGGTTAGAACAGATTTTGGCTCTCCCAACTCCTGCAGATATTTAAACTCCGAAGAATTATGGTTAACGGATTATGGGTAGAAACTTGATCTAACTATCGCATCTAGGATACGGGCCCAGTGGGAGGTCTTTAAGTCAGTAGGAAATATTTCTTAGAAGGCAGTTCTTAGAAGGCAGTTTTTAGAAGGTAGTACCCACAAGGTGATTGGTTATTTAAGCCAGCTTCAGTCCCACTTCTCTTTGCTTCCTGATTCAAAATGTCATTGCTAGCCCCCACCAGATGCCAGACTAATGGAACTGCCTGTTCCTGGACTGTGAGCCTTCAAACCATGAAAATTAACCTTCTTCCTTCATGAGTAGCTTCTGTTGAGTATTTTAGTTAAACTGACTATATCAGTTGACTGATATAGTCACTATTCAAGTGGACAAAAGTTCATTTTTTTTTCTTTTAGCATCTCTGCCTTCAGTGGATCAAAGCTCTAGCAGTTCATGTGTTTCTGACGACCTGACAAAACCACAAGAATACGCAAAATAACATATCCAGAGATCAAAAAGAGAAAACAGATTCTCCTTTTCCTCAGGTTGCTAAGCTAAAGCTGCAAAAATGTTCTTCAGCGCACAGAGAGGAAGTAAGCATTACACCAACACAGAAAGAGAACCAGAGTCAAGCAGAGGAAAGATGCAAAATTCTGGGATTCTCGTCCCTCGGCGCCTGGTTCCTGCAGCAGGTATCGCAATATCTTTCTAGGCTTTTCTTCCCTGGGTGTATGAATAAAGAAAGTTTTCTTTGACTGAACTGATTTCTCCACTTACAACCAGAAATTGCAATTAATACATCTGGTGTAAGGGGAGCACTTGGTCTAGAAAATAAACTGCCTTCCAAATTGATACGAACTATGACCTTCTTTTAAGAATATAAGAAATGAGGCACATGTATGACACTTCTGAAATGATGTAAGACTTATGTGGTTATTGTTTTCATGGAAAATCAGTGTCAGGAAATGTGCAGGACCTGAAATTTTTACTTTACTTGTAAGTGAACAAGTTAGCCTATTACAGTTGCTGGCAAAGGCATGACACTCCAGGATCACAGACAATGAATAGTTTGTTACAGCCACAATTGGAATATCAGCAAGTTTTCTGGTTCCCCAAACCACAGTTCCCGTCAATTGACCCTTATCCATTGGTTGTGTTGCAAAAGAAAAAAAACATCTCCTCTATAATGGGCCTGCTTGACATTTGCTCCAGGAAAAGGTATTGTTTTTATTTTATCAGATAATAAACAAACTCACTGAATATTTTTAAATAAAGGTGATCAATGCCTACATTCCTATGACTTGAAGGAAACCCATGGAAAATTGTAGGCCAAAAATCAATAGTGAAAGAAGGATACAAATTTACATATGCAATTTCAGTAACTATTGAGAAGCTACCTTTTGTCTGCCACAAAGAACCTTGGATTGCTCTTTTAAGCTTATTATAACATAAATATTTAAAGCCATTATGAAATAGAATAGTTGATATCATGTTTCTAAGATTGATTATTTAGGGCTATATTATTTAGGAGTATTCAGTATTCACATAATTGTGAACACTTTTATTTCTAGAAGTCTAACAGAATATCATCCTTCAAAGACAGTGCCCTGTAGTGACTCCGTTAACAGAATGAAACATTAAAAAAAAGAAGAAATATATCTCCACTAGGTGCTTGAAAGTCATCAATCTTATTAAGTAAACAGCAAAGTGATTCTCAAAAGTCCTAAAATCTGATAGTCCCAAGGTATCATTTGCATATCAAGATGACTTTATAAACCAAAATGAGTTTCTAATTAAAACTACCTGGGAGAAATGCTTCTAAGGTAGATGAGAGAGTGGATTTCCATTGCTCTATGTTGCAGCTCTTTTTCCAATCCAGTTCTCTCTATATGTTTACATCACCAGGATCTTACGGGGGAAAATGGTTGAAGTAGAAAATCAGGGTTCTCAGGTTCTGTAGTGGCATCTCCATTTCACTCAATCTATCCAAAAAGCCTTGCAAATGGCCTTCTGGGAGCTCCATGACCAGTCTCAATTTGTCCCTTGACTCTCTGACTTCTTCCAGCCCAGCCCCAATGACACCTTTGCATATCAGGCACATTCTTGCCTTAGAGCCTTGGCACTCTTCTTACTATGCTCAACTTGCTGTTTTCCCTAACACCTACACAAACAACTCTTCCTTTCTTTAAACGTTTACTCAATCACTTTTTTATTGAGACACAATCTGAGCTTTCTATCAAAAAATCACTAGTCAAATCCCCACCCCCTCACTAGTTCCTCTTTATCTGCTATACATCTTTTTTCTTTTTCCATAGCACTTATCATCTTCCCAAATACAACTGGTTAATTTTAATATGTCTATTATTTTCTGTCTCCTCTTTCTAAAATGCGAGCTACATAAGTATAACAATTTGCTTTGTTTTGTTCATTGGTGTATTTCAAATATCTGGACTATGTCCAGTACACAGTAGGCACCCAAGTTTACTGAAGGATGACTAGATGAGTGTGGATTCGTTCACTTCAGTATTAGAGTGTTCCCTAATAGATACTATGGAAACTCAAATAAGTTCATTATTTCTTCTGAATAAAATAAGGGCAATAACTGTACCAGATGCATTGCATTATTTCATGAATTAATTATGTAATTATGTAATTAAAACACTTAGCATACTGCCTGACAGAGTGAGAATGCACTGTTGTTACTAACATTAAAAATCCTTAAGCAAATTTGAACCCCAATGCAGAAGAATTACAAACACCATCCAGGGCAAAACCTCTCTAGAGGTCTCTCCTCAGTTCTGAGAGCTCAGAGCCTTAGAATTGAGAAGATATTTTTTCCTAAATGCATTACCAAGCCCAACATTATAGACTTGAAGTTTATAAAGCTCCATCTTACTGTCTAGGAGAATTTTGTTATCCACAAACTTGGAGACCTCATCATTTACTTTCTTTTTCTCCTACACAATTAAAAGGGGAAAAAAAGCTTAAATAAATCATTCCAGTGCTAATTCCTAAGATCTGGTGATTTGAACTCATTCCTACTAAAAAGTAATCATTTATCACTTTTCCTTACAAAACACACAAACACATGGAATTTAGTTTGGCCAAAGACTGTCTCAGACTTAGGAGAGGAAAGGGAGAGGTTAGAGACGAGATTCCAAACTCACCTCTGCTTCCCCACCCTCTTATAGGGAACCTCAGAGAAACAGACTTCAGCCCCCTGGTGCAATTATTGAGCTTGTAATGAACTCCAAGAATTTGAACTGTGTACAACAAACTCAGTGCTCTAGAAAAATCAAGAACAATAGAACATGGTTTGAAAACACTTATATAAATAATAAATTTAAAAATGGCATGTTATGAATTGACTATATTAATGCTAACTGAATGCAGAAGAAAGGACCAGCAGAAAATAAAAACTCTAAAGGAGGATTAGACTCCAATACTTTAGTTTTGCAAAGGTAGACGCAGGGGCCCTGAATGCTGCTCCCCTTTTCTTAGAGAACGACTTAAGAAAGCTTTATCTGAGAGTTTATTGAAATGATACAGGTGTATTATGTGGAATTCAAGGATGGCAGGGCCTCTTAAAGCGCTAGAATCAGGAACCAAACAGAAAATTTTCAAAGTCCTAGAAAGCGTGTATCCTCTTAGTCACTCATTTCTCTTCACAAACTCATCCCTTTTCTGTCCACTCCTCAGCATGCTGAAGATGGCTGCCCCAGCACTCCCCAGTCTACCTCATCTCACTTCCAGTCCCTTCAGAGACTAATACCACTGCCTCTGAACTAGATCTCAAATTCTTGTAATAAAAAACTAACTTGATCAGGTTGGATTACACCTATTCCCTTTCCTCTTGTTCTCTTCACCTGCCTCTCCTAATCAACATGGCCCACTCAGATGTGGCTGAAAGGGAGAGGAAGGTAGAGGTGTGATGATGTTGAATTTTGATGGATTAGAGTTACTGCAAGCCACAAAGTTACTTAAAAGCTTTCTATTCTCCCAGTCTCACCCCTAATCTACAGAGCTCTGTGCTCCTTTGACCTGTTCTCCTATGAGCTCTCTAAATACCTCATCATTGATTGGAAAGGTGACATTATTCAAATCCTGGTAGGCTTTCTACAGCTGCTTCCAAAATCTCAGCTGTAACCTGTCCACACAACAGCAGAATTTCACTCATACCCTGAACCTCTTGTTTTAATCTAGGTATTGAAGGAGGTTGGCATCATGTCCTTTCCCTCAAAGGAAATTTCAAGTGAAAAAGATCAGGCATCACACCAGCACCAGTATGTATGGAAAGAAAAGATATGGTCAGTTGCCTTGCTTTGTAGAAAAAGATATGTAAAGAACCAAAAAATCATGGCTGACACTGTGGCATAAAGGGTAAAGCCACCATCTGCAGTGTTGGCATCCCATATGGGTGCTGGTTCAAGTTCTGGCTGCTCCATTTCTGATCCACTCCCTGCTATGGCATGAGAAAGCAGTAGAAGATGGCCCAAGTCCTTAGGTCCCTGTACCTGTGTGGGAAGACCTGGAGGAAGCTCCTGGCTCCTGGCTTCGTATTGGCACAGCTCCAGCCGTTGCGGCCAACTGGGGAGTGAACCAGCAGATAAAGACTCTCTCTCTCTCTCTCTCTTTCTCTCTCTCTCTGCCTCTCCTTCTTTCTCTGTGTAACTCTGACTTTGAAATAAGTAAAATCTTTAAAAAAAAAAATGCAAAACTATCAGAAGCATAATCATGATAGCAAAAGTGACAGCACAAAAGAGGAAATCACTAGCTCATGTTAACACTCTAAAAACAAAACAACATTCTTCTTAAAAAACACCAAATGGAAAGCAGCAGTTATTGGTATTGTGTGGACAAAACACAAAACCATTCAAGGAAGAAAAATGGAAAGTAATTAAATAAAATGGATTCTCTAGAATGTGACTTGAGGCAGCAAGAATGAATTTCTCTTTGCATATTATAGAACCCTGTAGGAAAGAAAACAATTAAGACTGAGCCTTCTAAAACTCATGAGTGTTAGAATTTTTCCCAAGTTTAAATTGATAGATGATTTTTGGTTCATTTAGTAGAGAAATTTAATGATCCATCTTTTGAATGAGTTAAGTGTAAATTAACCAGAAATACTTGTGCTTGGCAAAAATTGTGTTCATAAAATAATTTAGTTTTGTTAGGGTGATGCTAATTTAAACAAGATGATCTACCCCACACATGACATTCTTGTAGTACTAGCAGATTCTTGGCTAATGGAATCATAATTTCCAAACTATATTCCAGAAGACAAACACATAGTAGTAACATTATCATAACAGGCTCTGCAGCCATCACTCGCCAAGACCATCCTGATCCCTCTACTCTTTCATTCAGAAACTAGTTTCTGGAAGGAATAAAAGATTAAGTGATGAGGTTGAAAACATAATTGGAATAAATGACAAAAACTGAACATTTGTGTTTCTTAGAATCACCACTTTTCTAGTTTTGGTGGACATCTTGATTTATTATATTATCTTTAAGTTCATGCTGTCTTGGGTGAGAGTCATTTCCATCCTTCCCTTTGAGTCATGTGGAATGGTCACTAATTGGAATGATGACAACACAGGATTAAGTCACACAGTCAAGTGGGAAAAAGAGCTGCTGCAGTGGACTGTCGTTTCTAAAGACATCATGCAGAGCTAAAGTAGCACTGGCTATAAATTACAAGTGCAGATCCTTTCCTAAAGCTGCAGCAACATTTAACAGAGGAAATCAATGTACAACTCTGCACTCAGTGTTTATTGTGTGAGACACACAGTGGGGTTACAGAGAGTTGCAAGATATCTTCAAGGAACCGGCAAGCCTGCTCCAAAGAGTAAATAAAAATTTAGAAACACAACCTTGGTGAGGTTCACCATGAAGAATAAGGAAGGAATTACTTGATGGATAGGAGGGGTTTAAATTAGACTGATACAGAAGTTACAGAATCTTTCCTGTCATCATTTCATTTAATCCTGACAATCTAAGGATGTGGTGTTGGTATTTCTATATATGAGGATCCAATGTCTTGGCAGGTCCAAGTGTGACTTTCTCACAGTAACAGGAATGAAACAACCTCCACTATATTTTAGTTCTTATGAATTTGTTGGGTTACAGACATGAGGCTGAACCAGAATAGGCATGGGTTGAGTGATCTCCCTTCATGGATATGGGCGTTGTCAGAGTCAAACAACCACAGAAAAGGTCCCCACACAAGAACCCAGAGTTCTCGTTTTGGGTATGCAGGGGAAGTATCCATTATTCCTTCGGGCCTCCTTGACTCTCTTCTTCAGTAAGAATGGAGACTCGTTATAACTGGTATAGAACATGCCTATCATGAGATCAGACAGCTCAGGCTCAGCCAGTCCTAGACAGCGCAGAACTCTTTGGAAACCTTACTATCTCCTTTCGTGTATTCCCTGGGTTGCCTTTTCCTCCTCTTTCTTTTTGGCCGTCTCCCAACTATAGGTTTCAACATGTCACATAAATGTGTTGTTTCACTCTCAGTTCAGTTACAGGGAAAGAGGGAGAATTGTGCATCCTTATTCATGTCTCCCAAACCTTGCTGCTAGTGGTTTTTGGTCAGGTGTCACTACTATGCCCAAAGTGGAAACTCTGTTGATGACTATAGTGTGTTTATGATGATCTCATTATGAAGGGAAGCAGTAGCTTCCTGAGTGCCAGACAGGTTAGCAAGTAACAAAGGGAGAGTATCACTGTCCTTTACAATCATTATTCTTTCTAATGTCACATGCAGTTGAACACAGAAGAGGAATATGCAACCACACTTTTTTTTTTTTTTTTTGACAGGCAGAGTAGATAGTGAGAGAGAGAGAGAGAGAGACAGAGAGAAAGGTCTTCCTTTTTGCCATTGGTTCACCCTCAATGGCCGCCGCGGCCTGCACATCTCGCTGATCCGAAGCCAGGAGCCAGGTGCTTCTCCTGGTCTCCCATGCGGGTGCAGGGCCCAAGGACTTGGGCCATCCTCCACTGCCTTCCCGGGCCATAGCAGAGAACTGGCCTGGAAGAGGGGCAACTGGGATAGAATCCGGCGCCCCAACCGGGACTAGAACCCGGTGTGCCGGCACCGCAAGGTGGAGGATTAGCCTGTTAAGCCACGGTGCCAGCCGCAACCACACTTTTCATGATGCATGGATGTGACTAACACTCCTCATGAATGTTTGATCAATGGAATACAATCTACTTAAATGTAGTCAGAGAAGTAAGAAAGGAACTCTAATGCTGTATCTCGATAATCACCCAAGGTGAATTTCAAAAAGCAGTAGCAAGAGTCCAATGCTGAGTTAACTCATGGGCTTCTTTATTCAAAGGCTTGTGTCTGCCAATCCTATCTCCTCCATTAATAAGAGACACTAGAGTTTAAAATTCTTCTTCACCATCACTTCCACTGTTCCCTACAGCCCTGTTTGATGTAAATAAAGAAATTCTACAATTCACCCACACATATCAAGTCCTTTTATGTAACAGTCACAGCTGTATGCCATTCATGGTTGTTAACTAGGACTTGTTATTGCACTCCTTGCTATCCTTAGTCTTTCCAAGAAGTCCTAAAAATCCTTTGCTCACCATGACTGACCTCTAAAGGAGAAAAAGGTTGGGGTAAAAGGTTTGTTCCCATCGATAAGTCACCAAAATCTAAGTTTTACATTTGTCAGTGTGATTGCTCTTGAGCAACTGTGACAAGAACAGATACACTGCACAATCTGAAATCAATGCCTAATGTATAATTTTGGAATACTCATGCAAGACAGCAACTCACATTAGCAGAAATACCTGAGGTTAGAGCTATCTTAAATATACTTCTAGAAAACATGATCATTTACTCAAAGGCAAGTGTTTCCCACAACTGATCTACAATTAGCCCTATGTTACTTCCCCAGATAAAGATGACCTTAAAAAGAAAACAGTCAGGGTCAGGGGCTGTGACATATCAGGTTAAGCAACTACCTGAAATACCAACTTCCCCTATGAGAATACTGGTTCCAGTCCTGGCTGCTCCATTTCCAATCTAGTTCCCCGCTAATGCATCTAGCAAAGCAGCAGAGATGCCTCAAGTACTTGGGTCCCTGCCACCTGCATGGGAGACCTGGATGGAGTTTCAGGATCCTGACTTTGGCCTGGCCCAGCTCCACTCATTGCAGCCATTTTGGGAGTAAACCATCAAAGAGAAGATATGTGTGTGTGCATGTGCAAAGAAAACAGCAATGAAGTAAGGGTCTCATCTCCCAAGATTTTCAAGAGCACAATGCCAGCTTTTCTACAGGTATTGAGGTGTCAGTTTTAAAAATTCAATTGTGCTATGCAAAAGTTGTACATACTCATCATTCACTTAAAATAGACCAATTTTCAACAATAGGTACTAACTCAATTGTCCTCAAAGAGCCATAATTAAAAAAAAAAAAATACACCAGAATGTTACCAACTTTAATCCTAAGGGAAGAAATGGAATGGGATTACTGTATTTTTTGTCTCCTTTGGAGTTTGCTGTATTCTCTTTACATTTTCTACATTGAGAATGTACTAGTTTTGTAATCAGGAGAAAAATTAAGAATTATTTGTAAAATATGCTTACCCCCATTGTGCTCTGAGGGTGTTAAGCCACACTATTATTGTTTCTTAGAAAAACCAAAATTTCCTTTTAGAAGGAAAAAATAAAATTTATATAAGAATTATACAACCAAACCCTGGTTGGCATCCTATTGAAAGAATTCTCTTTGAATGATTTTCACGATCCAAAATATTAATTCAGCATATTTCAATTTGCTCTGCTCTGGGTGGCACAGTAATTTCCTCTAATTGACTTCCAAGGAGTTGTGTGTGTGGACAAGCTTTCCAAGGAAGAAAACTAAGACCTGGCCAAGCAGGCAAGCAGCATCTTCTTTCATGGTTTTCTTCATTGTTTGCATAGCATAGAATTATTTTTGGCCAAGAAAGCATTTGTTTATTAAATTTTCCTTAAAATGCCCATGGGTTTAAATTAAGAACTTCATTTAGAGAAAACACATGTAGGGGGTTTTCATAACATAAAGAACACAAAGCATTTGAGAAAATAATCAAATATGCTTAAGATATAATGTAGAACATGAGGACTAAATAAAATTATATTAGGAATTTTTAAAATAAGTATATTTTAGCTGTTTCTACGTGAAAAAGTATGTGACATATAGATACGTTAACCTACTTCACTGTAGTAATCATTTTATTATCTGTATATAGCCCATAACATCAAATTATAAACCTTAAATCTACACAATAAAATTTATCTAAAAAAATATTCATCACATATGTTTCACACATTCAGAGTAATGCCACTTGTCCCACTTGGGGCACAGGCAGCATCTTTTAATTTTTTAAAAAAAATATTTTAATTATTTATTTAAAAGGCAGAGTGACAGAGATGGAGGAGAGAAGAGAGACTTCCATCTGCTGGTTCACTCCTCAAATGGTCTCAGCAGCCAGGGCTGGGCCAGGGTAAAAACAGGCACCAAGAACTCCAACTGGGTTTCCCATGTCAGTGGCAGGAACCCAAATACCCATTATCCACTGCTTCCCAGGCATATTAGCAGGGTCTAGAAGTAAAGTAGCCAGGACTCGAACAAGAACTCCAATTCGAGATGTGGGCATCACAAAAAGCAGCCCAAACAACTGTACCACAACATCGACCCCATCTTTTAATTTTTTAAGGTTTTTTTTTAATAAGTATCATTAAAAATTATTCTACATGTTTAAAAGTATTCGATATACCTTTTAAACTCCCCTGAGGACCTTTTTATTCTTGCCGACATTGATTTTGCTGGTTCAGTTAACAACATAAAACCTAGTTTTCACTGTTGTGCACTGATGAAAGTTAAAAAAAGATTTTGCTGGTTTTCATAGTTCCCTCCCTTCCCCAGCTGCATAGGGAAATTATTACAAGATCAATGAGCACTATTTCTCCAAATATGGGGTTCTTTTTTTAAGATTTATTTTACTTGAAAGGCAGAGTTAGAGAAAGTCAGAGAGAGAGAGAGAGAGATCTTCCATCTGCAGGTTCACTCTCCAAACAGCCACAACAGCTGGTGCTGGGTCAATCCGAAAGCAGGAGGCGGGAGTTTCTTCTGGGTATCCCACATGCATGCAGGGGCCCAAGCACTTGGGCCAAGTGCTTGGGCCGTCCTCTGCTGCTTTCCCAGGTGCATTAGTAGGGAACTGGATTGGAAGTGGAGCAGCCAGGACTCAAACCAGCACCCATAAGGGATGCCAGTACTGCAGGTGGCATTTTACCTGCTACTCTACAGTGCCAGCCCCCAAGTATGTGATTCTGTGTTGTCTTTTTTTTTTTTTTTTTTTTTTTTGACAAGCAGAGTTAGAGAGAGAGACAGAGAGAAAGGTCTTCCTTCTGTTAGTTCACCCCCTAAAATGGCCACTATGGCCAGCACGCTGCGGCCAGTGTGCTGCACAGATCCAAAGCCAGGAGCCAGGTGCTTCCTCCTGGTCTCCCATGATGGTGCAGGACCCAAGCACCTGGGCCATCTTCCACTTCCTTCCCTGGCCAAAGCAGAGAGCTGGAGTGGAAGAGGAGCAACTGGGACAGACCCGGGGTGCTGGCACCGCAGGCAGAGGATTAGCCTAGTGAGCCATGGTGCTGGCCCTGTGTTTAAAACATGCAGCCGGCGCCATGGCTTAACAGGCTAATCCTCCGCCTTGTGGTGCTGGCACACCGGGTTCTAGTACTGGTCGGGGCGCCAGATTCTATCCCGGTTTCCCCTCTTCCAGGCCAGCTCTCTGCTATGGCCCAGGAAGGCAGTGGAGGATGGCCCAAGTCCTTGGGCCCTGCACCCGCATGGGAGACCAGGAGAAGCACCTGGCTCCTGGCTTCGGATCAGCACGATGCGCTGGCCACAGCAGCCATTGGAGGGTGAACCAATGGCAAAAAGGAAGACCTTTCTCTCTGTCTCTCTCTCTCTCACTATCCACTCTGCCTGTCAAAAAAAAAAAAATCATGCATTATCAGATTGACACTAGACATGAAAACCTGATTATGCTACAGGATATTTGTTCAGTAATAAAGCAAAAGTAAAAAGAAAATTTTCTCATGTGATATTTGATTAGGCAATGGTCACTAAGCTTCACTTTAAATTTTTAAGTTTCTTTATTTTTATTTATCTCAGAGATTAACAAAGAGACAGAGAGAGAGTCCTTCCATTCAATGCTTCACTCACCAAATGCCTTCAACAGCTGAGGTTAGGCCAGGTCAAAGCCAGAGGACGCCAACAACTCTATCGGGTGACAGGAATCCAATTATTTGAACCATCACTTGCTGCTTCCCAAGGTGCACATTAACAAGAAGGTCCAATCCCAGGCACCCTGATATGGGATGCTGGAATCTGAAGCACCAGCTTAACCCACTGTGCCACAGCACCCATCCCTGCTATATGTTTCAAGGAAAACTTACCTCCATTTTATTTTATGCACATGGACATTAATATCCATCTAGTCAGCAAGTATGAAATGGTATCAGTTAAGATATTAGCAACCAAGGGTATCTTTCATAATACACAGATTTTAAGCTAGTCTCACTTTCCTAGATTTATATTTATAGATAATTATCTAAATGCAAATATCTATGTGCAAAAATGGATATAGTACATATATTCACCTGTTTTATTGTTACTGCAGTGAATTACTTGAGGCAGGCTACATTGTAATGAAATTTTTGGCTCATATTTCTGGAGGTGCAAGGTCAAGGGAATCAATTTAGTGATGATCTTCTTGCTCCCAGAGTCCAAGGGGGACCAGGACATCACATGGCAGAAGGCAGATAGTGTATGTGTGCATGTGTGTGTCTGTATGCATGCATGCATTGTATTCCCCTCCCTCTTCTCATAAAGCTACCAGGATTCAATCATGGGGGGGGAATCTATCATAAAACCTTAACTAATCACTTAATTAATCTATCATAAAATCTTAACTAATCACTTCCCAAAAACCCTACCTCTAAACATCGCAGTTGGATTAATTTTTCAATCTCTTAAAACCTCACAATGGGGACTAAATAGTAACACATGAAGTCTTGAGAGACAATCAAACCATATCCAAACCAGAGCAGTCTAACAGATAAACCCACTGTGATATCATTTCCTTATAAAAGTGCTAATTAAAGTTAAGAAGATAGAATATTTTGAAATCACTCTTCAACATAACTGGAACATTCAAGATTCTCATTGGATGATTCTAGAAATTCACAGCATCACTGATTTCAGAAACAATTTCCTACTCTCTTGAGAAAGACAAACCAAAAAACTTACCCAACATACCTGTTAGGAACCTAGCACTTCTCTGAGTAATAATCACATTACCAGCAGAAATGCCTTATGGCAGGAGTCTATTAGTAGAGCCTATTAGGTGTCCTTCAAGCCAACACAAATACATAAAAATGTCTGAGGCTGTCCAGTAACAAATAATTCCAAACCAATGTGTTTATGAAGAAAATTTAACAGCATATCAGACAGCATGCTAACATCCTAAAGGCTTCTAACCTACTTCCCACTCCCCCATTATATCTCTCTGCCCTAAAGGGAACCCTATTTTTGGTATTTGAGGGGATATCTGCCAGGCAGATGATGTTACACATAAGCACTATGAAGCTAACTGAAAAGCAGGGTTTCAGGGAATACAACACTGCTACGTTTCACAACATATACTGAAAGCAGCACTTGTATGTTCTTCTTCTGGATCTTTATCAGATGTCCAAAATGTTTCATGCTTTCAGTTTACATATATTAAAAAGTTTATCATTATTATTTCACTAACTTTGGATATGACAATCAAAGAAGTGTACATGGATTCATAGGCTCTTACTTCCTCAAATAAGAGAACATTTTTAAAAAAGAAAAAGAACTCTCCCAAAACCATCTAAAGGTAGAGAAGAAATGTACAACTGAGAGAATGGTATAGCAATGACTTCACAGAAAATTCTGAAATGTTAAGAATTTGTTTTTAATTTCCTTGGATAAGGAGATCTATTATGTTACAAAATTGCTTTCAACATATGTGGTAATTGGATAGTACACATTTATTCTGCAATTTAGATGTTATCCTACTTCATACATTCTAATGAAAATTGAGTTTTTGTTTTCTTGTGTTTATTAAACATGCTGTCAGAAGCACTCTATTCAGTCCCACCAAGTCACATACCCAAGAATTGCTTTTAATTGCAGCTAACAGGATGGAATACCAGTTATTTGCAAAAACTTTTTACTACTAACAAAACCCTGACTGGTTCACATTTTAATATTATTGTATGTCAATTTAAAATTCAGAAATTAATGCCCATAAAATTATAAAAGCAACCAGACTTACAGGCCAATATGTAATTGGTTTAACCTTGGCCACAACTATTCTGCAACTAGTATGCACCAGGTGCTACACTGTGCCAAGCCCTATGATAGGCACCAAAAAAATAATGTAAGAAAAACATTATCTCTGGTTTGCCTATGATCTAACCATAACTGTCATTTCACCAATAATAATCAAGAATAATGGGTTCTATTAAGGAATGTGGAATCCCACAAGGGAAAAATGGTCTTGACTAGGATTTTTAAACACTCTCTGGAGGAATTTATGTTTAACTGGAGACCTAACAGCAGCTGTCCTCCTATATTGGTTTTCTTCTTATTCCACAGTGCTATGATTTGAATAGGATATGGCTCCCCAAACCATTTAGATGTTTAAACCCAAAGTCATGAGTTAATGGTGCTAAGAGGGTGAGAACTTCATCCAATTAAGGAGATTAGATGTGAGACATAGTGGGTGATCCTTATGACCTCAGAAGACAGTTCTTGCAAGAGAGTTGGATATAAAAGCATAGTGCAGCCCAGCCACTCTCTTTGCTTCCTAACTCAACATGTGATCCTTCCTCTGCTTGTGCTCTGCCATTGCCTCCCATTACTCTCCCAGAGGCCCAATCAATGGGCTATAACATCTTAGACTTGAGCCTCCAAACTGTAAGCTAAATAAATCCCTCTTTCCTTCCTAAGTATCTTGTCCAGTATTTTGTTGTAGTAATGAAATATAAACCAATGTGCACAGTAATGGATATTTCCTGGATACACAGAGACAGAGAATAAAGACTGTCCTCTTTTGTTATAGCTAAATGAAGTCAAATAACTAATTTCTGACAAATGAAATAATAGAGGAACATGTGGAGCCTCTGAACTGTACCCTGTGAGGGAAAGTGCATGATCTCATTTTTCCTTTCCTTACTTTCTATTGTCTGGAATGCAGTTGTAGTGAAAAGACATCCTGGACAGAGTGAGTAAGGGAAAGTTCATAAAGATAGAGTAACAAAAGAAAGCAGCCATACCAACACAGCGAGAAATCATATTCAATCGTGTCTAAACCATTGTTATTTCTACAGTTGGATGTATATCTTAAGACTTTTTTGAGAGAAGAACCTAAGTAAACCCAAAAAGGAGAACAGCATCCCAGATGAAGTTATTCACATAACTAGAATGAAAATAGGAAAGGAAAGATTTGTCAAGATTAAGCTGCAGAGTAGTACAGTAGACTGCTGTCTACAGCAGACTCTTGGCCCCCAATTTGTTCAGGCCCCTGGATATTCACTCTGGTGGGAGGCCCTGAGAACATAGCAAACAGACATGGGGGTGGCCCTGTGATTCCCACCTCCTGGTGTTCATGTCTTTGTGGGGTCTTCTTCCCTGAGTGTTGGTAGGACCTCTGTTATGCTTCTAACAAACCAAACAGCAAAGATGATGGGAAGGATGCCATTACATGTACTTGATTACTTAAGATTAGAAAGGCAAGCTTGAGAAGACACACTCTCTACCTTGCTGGCTGAAGCAAGCCACCAAGTTGTAATCTGCTCTACATCTTGAGAGAGGTGACAAGCCACTGATGAGGATCTCTGGACAGAGCAAACAAGAAACAGAGGCTTTCCATCCAACAGCCACCAAGGAACTGAGTGCTATGAATGACCACATGAGTTTAGAAGAGGATAACGGCCCCAGTCTTCGTTGAGACTGGTGCCCCAGCCAACACCTTTAGAGCAATGTGGACAGACTGACATTGAGCCTGTATTCCTAACTCATAGAAATTGTAAGATGATTCAAGTGGTTTTTAAGTTTCGCTAAGTTAGTGGTGATATTATTGCAAAGTTTATATGAGGGTACTTCTGAAAGTTCATAGAAAACGGAATTAAAAGATATTTATTTTGGTGCAGAAAGAGTTCTGAAATCTATGCAGTTTTCCATAATATGCATTTTCCATGAACTTTTTAAATACCCCTCACATAACTAATGCTGAGATACCACCCAAGGGAGAAATGTCAGATTAGAAGTGAGGACAAAGTGCAAGCTGTTAATTATCTCAGTAGCAGGTGGAAGAGGTGGTGTGAAGGAAGGGGAAACTTAAAGAATCATGATGTGTTGTCATTTCCAGAAGTTACATATGAAATGAACTTCAGATTTTAAAGACACACAATACAAACACATACTGAGAAATTGAAGTAGTGCATGTACAAAAAATATTATTTTGATAATGAGAAAATAAGTGCAATAATGAGACAGCTGTGTTTAAGACAAAACAATAATCATTGGCCAGTTCATCTGGAAGCAACACAGTAAACTGATTGAGCATGGTGCTTGGTCATGTCTGTGTATATACAGCTCTATAACTTACTAGGTGACCATGGAAAGCTTTCTTCACTTCAGTGAGTTTTTATTTCTTACATATAAAATGTACTGTTGTCACTGTAGGATTAATCATAAATGCAGAACACTTACCACTGCACTTAGCAAAAAGTAAAGGTTCATATATCACTCTTCCTATACAATTTTCACTGGCTTTCTTCTATTTTATAAAATAACTTATCAAATTTATCAAAGATTAGGGGGGAATGTCACATAAAAGGTTGAAGCCAGAAAGCTTGTAGAAGAACCTGTTTAAAAAATCCCAGCTACGTAAGTAGGATGACATAAAAAGAATTGAGAAATTCACTATGTCCCAGCAGGGATGAAGAAAGAGGAAAATCTTAGTTTTTAAAAGGAATGATGTAAGGCTTGATTACAAACTTACAGAATGCCACACTGAATTTCAGAAATATGATCTCATATTCCCCATGAGAAGATACTACATTGACATCCTTCTCTCACAAGATCAACACATTTTTAAAAGTTTCTTTTCCTGTGGGTGAAGACTTTATTTCAGGATGATGTTGTATCCCCAGATGGTCTGTAGTTGGTCTCATTTGTCAAGACTCTCACTTCTTCAGGATCAAGATGAAACTTGGCTTTCTCAGGTAACTATTAATCATCTTAAATTATCCTTTAAAAGCAATAAACAATGCACATACGGTGATTAAGGTAAAATTATTTTTCACAGGAAAATAAAGTCTGGCTTAGTATATTTTGGATTCATACAAAAAAAAAAAAAAAAAAAAAAAAAGAACTCACATTGTAGGTCTCCATCCCTTCACCAAGAGAGAAAGATTGCTTAAAAGGATATGGAATTCTAATGTTTGAGCGAATTTACACTTAAAAATCATTCAAATATATTCCAAGAACCAGTCGATGTTTGAGGGTATATTTTTCAGATATTTTAAATAGAGAAATCACATTTTATGTAAAGTAAACAAACCAAAACACCAAAGGGTTGAATCTCAGGTCATCTTTGTATGAAATACAAATAGATTTTAAAGTTAGAAAACTTTCTCTTATATCCAGCATTTTTCTAAATTAATACATATAAAAATGTCTGTAATGTCTACAAAATGCCCAGGTGTTTACAACTCTTAATAAATGAAAATGTTTACAGAACTTCATGCCCTTGGGCAGGACATAAAATTTAAATATATTTCCAACAGAAACTGAAGAATTTCTTTATAGGGAAACCACATATTTTTTAAATAAAATGCATACAATGCATGAATTTTAGAATAAAGCAGAATTTGTAATCTTTAACCATGCCACACAAGCAATTTTCTAACTATACCACATGCTATTAAATTAGATATGTTGTTACCTTAGCTTTAATGATTTCTTTGTTCCAAAAATTAAAATACTCAATATTTGTTTGTCAGGACTTTCTAAAAAATTGTCCCCCTCCAGACCAAATAGCCAAAAGACTATTGCAAATCTGTATTTGCAACTTCATGATAAAGATTATCATAACCTGGCATTTTCTCCAGGCCAATTATTTGTAAGTGATGCATTAAATGTTTATTTGATAATGTTTAAATGGTCATATATTTAGTTTGATATAATTATAGAGTATATGATAATTATCTTTCAATCTAAGCTTCGTGTCTTTGAGGATTAGTTCTGTATCTTGCTTAAGGTACCTCATTTTGAATAAAGCCTTAATATTTTTGTGTTACTCCTGAATTTAATTCATCGAAAAGTATAGCGCATTTTAATTCAATTATTAGTAAAAATTCATTTGCATATTTTGTTTAGGTGGTTTAGTTGCTAAACATTTAACTGAATGATAAATATATATTCATTGAGGAATTAAACTTTCCTACAGGGTGGTCTTAATATGAGTCAAAGCCAAGAAATTAATGCTTAGTTTCCAAAACACCTAATGCACACAAAAGTAATTAATTCTATAGCTGTGTGGGCTTTCAATTATGTGAATGTATAATGCCTTCCATATTTTACTCATTGTTTACATACCTAAGGTATTATATTTTCTCAATCATTTACATAGGGTTGAGATACAAATGAGTTAATTTAATTGATGTGATCATTAATTACTGAATCATCTCAGTTGTGATCATTCTATTTATGAGGTAATTTCATGATGTAGACTGTTTTCCATTATTTTGTAATTAAGGACCATTTCTGCATACCCTCTGTTCCCGTTAGGTCACCCTAATGGGAAATCCTATTGAAAGAAAATGCATTACGGAATTTAACCACTGCAGTTTATTCAGGCATTATAGGAAATTGCCATTTACTAAAGAAAAACTGTAGCTTGTATTATAAAAACAACAATTTCAGTTCTACCACTAAATAAGGCTATTTTCTTTAAGTGGGTTTGAACAGACAAGATGCAATTCTAAGAGACACAAGTTCCAGTCTTCATGATGAATCTGCATGAAACTACTATTACAAGAATCTGTGACCTCCCTCCTAATTTAGTCTTTCTCAATGTGCAGAGGGTGATTTGGTTCAGTAGGGACTCAATAGAGTCCTGAAGACTCAAAAACACCTATAAGATATGGAGCTTGCCACAAAAAGAGGTTATGGTGATAGTGGCAGGTCACAGTAGCTGCAACTTTAGCCAGATACAGTGAGCGCTACAGATAGAAAGTTCCATGATGGTAAGCCATATTAAGAGCCAGTTATAGACAATAACACCAACTCTCCTTAAGGGAACTCAAGTCAATATCATGTGCTAATTGGCACTGTTGCTTTAGGGAATTTCTATTTAGCCATAAAATATTATTCTATAGAATTAAGTAAATATAATGCATACAATCTAATGAACAAGGCATAAATACATAATCTCTAAAATCATCTTTATAATTAATTATATAATAGCTGCAATGAATTATGAATGAATTAAATATAAACAGGATAGAATCAAAATAAATTATAGAATTACAATTATAGTTTATTGAATTAACCATAATCATTTACAAGGAAATGTCAGAGGAATGAAGCTTGAAAGCCAATACAACCTGAACATTCAATAATTTGTTTCCACAAATCTATAATTGATATATTTTAAAATATAACTTTGTTTTTCTTCCAAAAATCATTGCTCTCTTTTCCTAGATCCCTCCCCCTGAGTCCCTTGCCCTGGAATCAAAATTCCTGGGCATGACCTTGAGCGTGGATATTGCCATTGTTGATGTGGCCCTTTAAAGACCCCTCAAGACTCTTTGGTTCTTAGGACATGTTTTCTTTCACATCATTATATGTCATCATGATAAAATAATCCTGCTACCTACCTGTATATCAGCAGTGCATCAACTCATCCATTATTTTCAATAAGTGTGCAAATAAAATTTTGTACCTTCTCTAACTCAAGAAGAACTCTACTTTAGAAAATACCCAGCCCTTATAAATGTTAAGTAAATAAGTCAACAGAGATAAGGTAATAAAGACTCTTTCATATCTTTCCTACAGAATTTGAATTTTATTCTTTTTTAATGCTGTTGATTCACATAAAGAGAACAAATTTCACATCTTTCATATATAGTTGGAACATAACAATATTTCTCATTTTACCCTCCTTCCTCCTTTCTTATTTCACTTTTAAATTTTATAATGACATACTTTCAATTTTCTTTATAATCATAAGCTTAACCCTCCACTAAATAAAGAATTCAACAAATAGTAAGTAGAAAAACCACTGTTCCTTAGGAGTATAGACAAGGGCTATAAACAATAATAAAATCTCAAAAAGTCAATTTCACTCATATATATTATTTTTTTGTATTCAGTATATTAGTTATCACAAATCACAGAAAACATGACATTGGTCTTTTTGGACTGGCTTATTTCACTAAGCCCAGTGGTCTCCAATTGCATCCAATTTGTTGTGAAAGACAGGATTTTATACTTTTTTTTGGCTGAGTAGTATTCCATTGTATATTTACATTCTCTTTATCCAGTCATAAGTTCATGGGCATGTGGGTTGATTCCATATCTTGGCTACTATGAGTTGATCTGCTATAAATACAGATAACTCCTTCATATGCTAATTTCATTTCCTTTGGGTTAATTCCCAGCAGTGGAATGGCTGGGTCAAATGGTAGATATATTTTCAGATTTCTGAGGAATATCCATACTGTCTTCCATAATGGTTATACTAGCTTACATTCCCACCAAATTTATTAGGGTACCTTTTCCTCCCACATCCTCACCAGCATGTACTGGTTTTTGGTTTTTGGATGATAGCCATTCTAACTGCGGTGAGGTAAAATCTCATTGTAGTTTTATTTGCATTTCCCTGATGGCTAGTGATCCTGAGCATCTTTTAACGTGCTTTTTGATCATTTGTATTTCATCCTTTGAAAAATGCCTATTCATATCCTTAGCCTATTTCTTTACTAGATTGTTCATTTTGTTGTTGAGCTTCTTGAGCTCCTTATATGCCCTGAATATTAATCCTTTATCACATGTGTAGTTTGCAAATATTTTCTCCCATTCTGTTGACTACCTCTTTGTTGAGAGTTTCCTTTGCTGTACAGAAGCTTCTTAGATAGATTTAATCCCATGTGTCTATTTTTGCCTTTCTTGCCAGTGCTTCTGGGGTCTTAGTCAGGAAGTCTTTGCCTAGGTCAATGTTTTGCAGTGTTTCCTCTATATTTTTCCCTAGTATTATGTCTTAGATTAAGATCCCTGGTCCATTCTGAGATGAATTTTTTGTATAGAGTGAAAGGTAAGCGTCTTGCTTCATACTTCTGCATGCAGAGATCCAATTTCTCCCAACACCAATTGTTGATGAGACTGTTTTATCAGAGAGTGATTTTTGTCAAAGATCAGTTGGTTGTAGATGCATGGATTAATTTCTGGGGTCTCTAATCCATTCTACTAGTCCAAATGTCTATTCTTGTGCCAGTATTAAGCTGTTTTGATTATAATTACTCTACAATATGTCTTGAAATCTGGTATTGTGATACCTCCAGCTTTATATGTATTGTTCAGAATTGCTTTAACTATTTGGCAGTCTCTTAGGATTCCATTTGGATATAAAAATCCTCAACAAAGGGCCAGCACAATGGCTCACTTGGTTAATCCTCTGCCTGCGGCACCAGCATCCCATATGGGCACTGGGTTATAGTCCTGGTTGCTCCTCTTCCAGTCCAGCTCTCTGCTGTGGCCAGAGAGGGCAGTGGAGGATGGCCCGAGTGCTTAGGCTCCTGCAACTACATGGGAAACCAGGAAAAAGCACCTGGCTCCTGGCTTCGGATAAACGCAGCACCAGCTGTGGCGGGGAGTGAACCAACGGAAGGAAGACCTTTTTCTCTGTTTCTCTCTCTCACTGTCTATATCTATTTGTCAAATAAATTACAAAAAAAAAAAAAATCCTCAACAAATACTAGCTAATCGAATCCAACAACATATCAAAAAGATCATTCACCCAGACCTTCTGGGATTTATCCCTGGGATGCAGGGATGATTCAACATACACAGATTAATGAATGTGATATATCACATTAACAAGATGAAGAATAAAACCAAATGATTATCTCAATAGATGCAGGGAAAACATTTGATAAAATACAACGTCAAGATAAAAACCTTAAGCAAATTAGATATAGAACAAACACATCTCAACACAATCAAGGCAATACATGAAAAAAAAACCACAGCTAGCATATTTATTGGGGAAAACCTGTAAGCATTTCCACGAAGAACCAGACAATGATGCCCAGCCTTACCATTACTATTCAATATAGTTCTGAAAGTTTTAGTCACAGCCATTAAACAAGTAAAAGAAATCAAGGTTGAGGGGAGCACTATGGCATACAGGTAAAGCTACCACCTGCAGTGCTAGCATCCCATAGGGCACTGGTTCAAGTCCTGGCAGCTCCACTCCCAATCCAGCTTCCTGCTAATGCTGTTAGGAAAGCAAAGAAGATGGCCCAATTACTTGGGCCCTTGCATCCACATGGGAGACCTGGAAAAAGCTCCTGTCTCCTAGCTTTGGATCGGCCCAGCTCAAGCCATTGCAGCCATTTGGGAAGTTAACAAGGAGATGGAAAACCTGTCTCTTTGTCTCCCACCCCACCCCATAGCTTTGCCTTCAAATAAAGTAGTACATCTTTACAAAAAGAAAAATAAAAAGGAAAGAAATCAATGGGATACAAAAGGGAAAGGAGGAAGTTAGATTATCTCTGTTCACAGATGACATAATCCTATACCTAGGGGAACCAAAAATCCCCACTAAGGGATTATTGAAACTCATAGGAGGCTTTGGCAAAGTTGCAGGATACAAAATCAACACACAAAAATCAATAATATTTGCATATACAAACAATGCCATGGCTGAGAAAGAACCTGCAGAATCAGTCCCATTTACAATAGCTACAAAATAAAAGAAATTAAACCCCTTGTTCCCTTGTTATACATTTAACTAAGGATGTGAAAGATTTCAATGAAAACCATAAAACGTTAAGGAAAGAAACAGAAGAAGACACAAAAAATGAAAAAATCTTCCATGCTCATGGGTGGGAACAATTTATATCATTAAAATGTCCGGGGGCCAGTGCTGTGGTGTAGTGGATAAAGCTGTTGCCTGCAGTGCTGGTATCCCATATGGACTCTAGTTCGAGTCCCAGCTGCCCCACTTGCAATCCAGCTCACAGCTATGGCCTAGGAAAGCAGTAGATGATGGCCCAAGTCCTTGGGCCCCTGCACCCATGTGGGAGACCCGGAGGAAGCTCCTGACTCCTGGCTTCGGATCAGCACAGCTCCAGCCATTGTAGCCATCTGGGGAGTGAACCAGTGAATGGAAGACCTCTTCTCTCTGCCTCTGCCTCTCTGTAACTCTGACTTTCAAAAAAAATAAAAATAAAAATAAAAAAATCCATACCACTGAAACAATTTACAGACTCAATGTTATCCCAATCAAAACACCAAAGATGTTCTTCTCAAATCTTGATTTTATTCTTTTTTAAGATTTATTTAGGGGCCGGGGCTGTGGCATAGCAGGTAAAGCCACTGTCTTCAGTGCTGGCATCCCATATGGTCGCTGGTTCAAGTCCCAGCTGCTCCATTTCCGATCCCACTCTCTGTTACAGCCTGGGAAAGCAGTGGAGGATGGCCCAAGTCCTTGGATCCCTACACCGTGTGGGAAGACCTGGAGAAAGCTCCTGGCTCCTGGCTTCGAATTGGGGCAGCCCCAGCCATTGCAGCCAATTGGAGAGTGAACCAGCAAATGGAAGACTCTCTCTCTGCCTCTCCTCTCTCTGTGTAACTGACTTTCAAATAAATAAATAAATCTTTTTTAAAAAACATACCAGGAGGATGTAATCCAATAAATCTACAATATAACAGATTCTATATTACAAATGACCAGTCTTTTTTTTCAGCAAATAAGCTGTAAAGAAAAGTAAAAGAAGATGAACCTCTCTAACCTGGAGGAGAGCCAGTAACCAAATATAAATAGAAAAGGGAGTAGTGACATGACGAGAGGAAGTGCATCAGTTGATGAACTCTTTCAACATCTTTCTGGAAAGTAGAAAGCCAGTGTAGAGTAGAACTCAACAAAGTAAGCTAGGGAAAGACAGAGTCCTGCACAAATATGGAGGAGCTGCAGCCAAGGAGCGAGCCACTCTCTTTCAGAACTTGGAGAGGTTACAGACTCAAGGATGCCAGGTGTAGCAGGCAGCAGAGCACAGCTCAGCACTGAAAACAAGAATATTTATTGCTGGTTTTCCCCTCCTTATATTCAGAATACACAGCAGCCAGGTGATGCCCTCGAGGCACGCACACACACACACACACGCATGCGCGCGCGCGAAAAGAAGGGGTTTTTTGTGTGTTTTCTAAATAAATTTAACACACTCTCTAACAAAAGAAGTAACTGTTGATATTGGAGAATTGGGGGTGTATGGAAATGGAAGGAGTAGGGAATAAGGAATGCTGGACACAGCTCTGGGGCAAAAAAAAAAGGCAGTGGACAGACCTAACCGGGCTTGCTATAAGACAAGGAAATGTAGTCCGGATCACTACTCACCACAAGGGCAAAATTGAGAAAAGCCTGAAATAAACTCCCACTTTGTGAAGCTATAGATAATATGAAACTATGCCTAATAATCAAAAATCCAAGTCAACAGGCGTTGGCATTGCGGCACATCTGTTAAATCACTGCCTGTGATCCCAGCATCCCATATGAAAGCTAGTTTGACTCCCAGCTGCCCCACTTCAGATCCAGCTCCCTGTTAGTGTGTCTTGGAAAGCAGCAGCAGATGGCCTGAGTACTTGGGCCCCTGCTATACACATAGGAGACCCAGGCTTCTGGCTTTGGCCTGGTCCAGCCCTAGTCACTGTGGCCATTTGGGGAATTATGCAGCAGATGGAAGATCTCTGTCTCCCACCTCTGTAACTCTGCCTTTCAAATGAATAAATCTTTTTTTAAAAAAAATTAAAGCTAACAATAAAAATCAACAACAAAAAATTGAAATAAATCACAGAGTGGCTTGGTGACTGGGTCTGTTATATTTTATATTTATTAAAGAAATCAAATTGGTTATTGCAAACCTCCTCATACACAAAGTGATATAATAAGACTTCTACTCTAGCAAACATGGAATAACAAGGACCAGGTTTAGCATCCCACCAGAAATAACTATCGTTAAATACTATAACAAGACAGCAATGGGAACAAAAAATTGGATAGGTCTTGCACATCAACTAAGCAAACAGAGGACACCAATCACTGAGAGAGAGAAAGCAAATCAGACTGGTCCTCAGACTGTCCCGGCTTATTGCCTAGATTTTCCAGGCTGTAGTGCAAGGGGCCGGGGGCAGAAGGGGCAGCCACAGCCAGGCAGTAAGCTTGCATTGAGTCAAGAAGTCCAAAGAGCCCAAAGGACTGGAGTTCAAAAAACTGAGTACTGGGGAGAAGACAGCTGCACAGAGAAAGCTCAGGAACTCCCAAAGGATACCCCTCATATCTTAACTGAGTGTTCAGCAGAATACACATAAGCAGGCATCACTTTTAGGAAAGAGAAAGAACCACTTGAAAGGAGGAAAGGGCAGGTCGTTGGAGCTCCCAGAGGTCTGAGAATACTCCATATTCCACACAGCTAGAGGGGAAAGCCTCATCATTCAAGTACAATCAGGTGGTGCGCCCAGGTTAGTACTGCTTCAACACTGAAAAAAATTAGCCTTGGATTCAAGGTGGTTCTGGTTTCACCTAACAAAGTTTAACAGCAGGCTTGGCTCAAACTGTTACCAACTAATTTAACTGCACTTCAGAGCAAAGCTCAAGAATATTTATAGGAATATTATATCAAGCACAAGCATCCAACAAAGTCAAAGTCACAATGTTTGATATCTCTCTTTAGTAAGTTTGGTCTGCTAGAATAAATAGCCATAGAACAAACAGGTGGCTTCAACAACATTTATTACTCCCAGTTCTGGAGGCTGGGAAGTGTGAGGTCAAGGTGTCAGCATGGTCAGGTGTTGGCGATGGCTCTCTTCCAAGCTGCAGACAGCTAACATCTTGTATCTTCACGCGAAAGAGACAGAGTGAGCGAGCTCACTGGGCTCTCTTTCCTAACAGCACTAAACCCTTTTATGAAGGCAGCGCCTTCAGGCTGGCGCCGCGGCTCACTAGGCTAATCCTCCGCCTTGCGGCGCCGGCACACTGGTTCTAGTCCCGGTCGGGGCACCGGTTCTGTCCCGGTTGCCCCTCTTCCAGGCCAGCTCTCTGCTGTGGCCAGGGAGTACAGTGGAGGATGGCCCAAGTGCTTGGGCCCTGCACCCCATGGGAGACCAGGAGAAGCACCTGGCTCCTGCCATCGGATCAGCGCAGTGCGCCGGCCGCAGCGCGCCAGCCGCGGCGGCCATTGGAGGGTGAACCAACGGCAAAGGAAGACCTTTCTCTCTATCTCTCTCTCTCACTGTCCACTCTGCCTGTCAAAAAAAAAAAAACCAGATGGAGTACCAGGCTCCTGGCTTTCCACTGCAGCCATCTGGGGAGTGAACCAGCAGATGGAAGATCTTGCTCTCTCTCACTCTCTTTCTCTCTGTAACTCTGCCTTTCAAATAAGTAAATATTTTTTTTTTTTTGAAAAAAAAAAAAAAAGGGGAGGGGGACATGAAAAACCAACCAAAGGACATTACATAAAGAGGAACAAAAGAAGAAGTCTAATATTTCACTTTAAAAATGTAATTAAAACAAGGTGGATGAATATCTTTAGGTACAGATGCTTCTTATAACAGGGTTCGATCCTGCTATCCATCATAAGCTGAAAATATCTTAAGTGGAAAATGAATTTAATACACTTCCCCTACGCAACATCCTAGCTTAGCAGCACAGCACACTGCAGGGTACAAGTTGTCTGTGAGACGCCAAGGCTGACTGGGAGCTGCAGCTCACTGAGACACTGAGCAGAGAGGACTGTACTGCTTATTGTCATCACAGGAAAAAGATCAAACTCAAACAGTCTCTTCTAAATGTGTATAATTTTCACAACATAGTAAAATTTTTTTAAAAATTGTAAGTAAAACCATCCTAAGTCAAGGATTGTCTGTACAGGAAAAAAGAACAAACCTGACAACCTAAAATTCTACACCAGCAAAAATGTCTCTTAAAAAACAAATGCAAAATAAAGACCCCTTCAGACATACAAAAGATAAAAATAAGACCATCACCAGCAGGCCCCTAAAACAGAAACTGTTAATACACATCCTTCAGGAAAAAGGAAAATCATACCAGATGGAAATCCAGATCTACACTAAGAAACAGAAACCATCAAAAATTATGTGGGTAAGTATAAAATAATTAGCCTTACTTTTTAAAAATTAACTTGAGAGGCAGTGAGACAGAGACAGAGACCTCCTACCCATTGGTTCACTCCCCAAATGCTCACAATACCTGGAGCTAGGCCAAGCCAAAGCCAAGACCCTGGAACTAAAACTTGGGCTTCCCCATGGGTGTAGGGACTCAACTTTTTGAGCTACCACATGCTGCCTCCTAGAGTGCGTATAGTATCAGAATTATAACCCAGGATATCAGAAACATACCCAGGACTTGAACCCAGGCACTCTGATATAGAATGCAGATATCCCAAGCAGCGTCATAACCAATGTACCAAACATTTGCCCCATTCTGTTTCTAAAAGATGTATATTTATCGAAAGGAAAAATAAAAACAATACACACTGAAGTGTTTAACATATACGCAGCACACCCACAAAGGCTGGAAGGGAAAAGAAAAGTACAGTCAGCCCTCTGTATCCATGAATTCTGCATCCACTGATTCGAACAAATGTGGATCAAAAACATTTGAAAACCTTGTACTTAACATGTTGAGATTTTTTGTTGCCCTTATTGCCTAAACAATATAGTATGACAGCTATTTACATAGCATTTACATTGTAAGTATCACAATTTAGAAGTGACTTTTAAAGTATACGGGAAGATATCGAAATATTATACCATTTTATATAAGGGACTTAAGCAGCTATAGGTCCTGGAACCAATCCCCCACAGATACCAAATGAGGACTATACATTTTGTTTGTTTGTTTGTTTAAAAATTTTATTTATTTATTTATTTATTTGAGAGGTAGAGTTACAGACAGTGGAAGAGACAGAGAGAAAGGTCTTCCATCTGCTGGTTCACTCCCCAAATAGCCACAATGGCTGGCGCTGTGCCCATCAGAAGCCAGGAGCCAGGAGCTTCTTCTGGGTCTCCCAGGGTCTCCCACGCAGGTGCAGGGGCCCAGGGGGCTGGGCCATCTTCTATTGCTTTCCCAGACCATAGTAGAGAGCCAGATCGGAAGAAGAGCAGCCAGGAGTAGAACCGGCACCCATATGGGATGCTAGCGCCACAGGTGGAGGCTTAACCTACTGCGCCACAGCACCAGCCCCTGTACACGTTTTAAGAGGCAGTTATGGGGCCTCTCTGTATTGTAGAGGGTAATACAGCCACTGCCTGTACAGGTTGAAATCCCGGCTTATCCACTTCTGATCCAGCTCCCTGCTAATGCACTTGGGAAAGCAGTGGATCATGCATGGTTCAAGTGTTTGGGCCCCTGCACCTAAATAGGAGACCTGGAAGAAGCTCCTAGCTCCTAGCTTCAGCCTGGCTCAGCCCTGGCTGTTGGAGCCACTTGGGGAGTGAACCAGCAGATCAAAGATCTTTCTTTCCCGTTCTGTCTCCGCCACTGCTTTTCTGTAATTCTGCTTTTCAAATAAACAAATAAATCTTTAAAAAAGAGACTCTTACATACAATGTTAACATAACTGAAGACACAATGTGACAAATTAAACCCTCAAGTACCTACTAAAAAGAAAACTGTATAGCTGATCTGAGAACAGATAAATTACATTGTGCCCCCCCCACACACACACACACACACACACATACACAATGTGGATGTCCTAACCCCTAATAGCTGTGAACACAGCCTGGAAATCATTATATCTGGAAATATGATCTTTGCAGATAACAAATTAAGACAAGGTCCCTGGATTCTCACAGAGAGCTCTCACAGAAGCAAAGCGCGGGGGTCCCCAGAAGCCCTCTGGGCCGGCGGGCTGTGGCCTCTGCCCTGCAGGCACCTGGAGTCCTCCCTGTGTCTGCTCCAACACCTTAGCCCAGCCCCTCCAGGAACGGCGCACCTCCCTCGCCCTACCTCTGTGAGGTGATGGCTCAGGGCCTGCCCGAGGCTCTCCCCCGAAGAGCGGCAAAAAACGCGGTGCCTCCGATACGCTGGCGGGCCGAGCAAAATGGCGGCCACAGCCAAATGGCGGCCACCTCCCAGGCGCGGAGGCCCGGAGGCGGGGTCTGTGGGCGGAAGTTCAGGACAGGACTGGGGCCATGCAGATCGGCGTGTGGGGTGAATGCTCTGTTCCAGTGAGAGAACACCTCACCTTGTGCTCACCACGGCCGACAGAGACCTTCAGGGCCAGCAAGTGAGCGATCCCCGGGCAGAAGCCACTTGGAAGGATCAGCAGCCCGTGGCCACTGGGCTTGGCTCCCTCAGCCCTTGGCGTGGGGAGAGAGAAACTGGCAGCCGGAAATCCCCGGTTAGGATCTCCTGACCCTTTTAGAAGGCCTAGGTCTATAACGTGAGAAAACTCTCTTGACATTCCCCTCAACCTTTTAAAAAAAATATGTTTGCTACATCTAGGTGGTCTAGGTATAAAGAGGTTGACGACTGTGACAGAGTTTAAAAAAAAAAAAAAAAAGCATGATGTCTTGTAAGTGCCTATTTTTTAAGTAGTTGGAAAAAAGGCCTTCTGGAAGCTACTTTTTAAAAATATCTTATTTATTTATTTGACAGAGCTACAGAGAGAGAGAGAGAGAGAGAGAGACAGACAGAGAGAAAGGTCTTCCTTCCATTGGTTCACTCCCCAAATGGCTGCTGCGGCTGTGCCGATCCGAAGCCAAGAGCCAGGTGCTTCTCCTGGTCTCCCATGCGGGTGCAGGGCCCAAGCACTTGGGCCATCCTCCACTGCCTTCCTGGGCCACAGCAGAGAGCTGGCCTGGAAGAGGAGCAACCGGGACTAGAACCCAGTGTCCATAAGGGATGCCGGTGCCGCAGGTAGAGGATTAACCAAGTGAGCCACGGCATCGGCCCCGGGACAAATAATTCTTAACATCTATTCCTAGATCCTGAAGTTGCCAGTGTATGACCAAAGATGAATTAAACTAGTAAATTTTGTGTTACAATTCCTGGGAAAGATCATCTGCTAAAAATGTGAATATTTTAGTTCACTGGGTTAATGGAGAAGGGAAGGATTCTAGGCCAAAATGTTCACATTTCGAAGACATGTTTCAAATAAGGACTTAACGTGTCTGCTATATACAGAGCAGTCTTAAACTATATAAGTAACAATAGTTATAATTTGAAAGTATCTTCAAAATATAAACATTTTGGCCTAATTTACTATATACTGTCTGTACTTGTTTATTGGATAGAGAGAGGTGAAAGGGAAGAAAGTGCAAAAGGTGTTTTGTTAGTGTGTGCTAGAAAATTTCAGCTTACCCATTGTTCTATCCATTACATACATTTCTTTTAACTTTGTTGTAATGTGTATATTATGTATATACTGGACAAAGGTGTCTTATTTTATAAAATGTACTTTCTAGATATCAAAGAAGTTTGCCAATATATGAAAAAAAGTAGAGTAAACTAACACATGTTGTATGCTTAGTGTTAAAATTCATAAAAAGGTTGTCTTCTGAAAAGGACTTTTTGAAGTGAAATTATAACATCACATCTTGGTGATACATGTACCCACATCTACCTGTTGGTGGTGGAGAGAAGGATTTGGAAGAACTGAAGGATTCTCTAGGCCTTCATGAATGTTCCTATTTAGAAGATATTTTTAGATATAGCCAGTTATACATGTGTAGTTTATTCAACACTATTGTGTATGTAGTAGACAAACTTAAGTCCTTTTTTGAAACATCTAGTCTTTCTAGATATTTAAAAGTGCACCAAGTGTTAGGAGTAACAAATACATTTTGTAGATGCCTTTTTCTGTTTAAAATTCACCAAATATCTAAGCTTTATAGACGTTCTAAGATGAAAATGTATGAGAAAAAATAGAGCTAGTGAAATAGTAAATTTATATGTATCTTTATTTAATAATTGACAGAAAAGATGCATCTTGGACCTGGAATTATTAAACCACCTCTGAGCAGTGTATAGCCATACTTAATGGATTGGCAGCAAAGGGACAAAAAGAAATACAAGAGATGTGTGCAGATGTGCTCATGTTTACATTTTGATGACAGCCATTGATGTAGGTGCACTGTGTTTGGCTGTGCTATAGGAATGCATTAAATGATTCAATGGAAACATACCTTCTTGCTAATATTTCAGTATTATCAAACTTATCATGAATTCCGTTTGAAACGTAGGCCAGTGCCGTGGCTCAACAGGCTAATCCTCCGCCTTGCGGCGCCAGCACACCGGGTTCTAGTCCTGGTTGCCCCTCTTCCAGGCCAGCTCTCTGCTATGGCCCAGGAGTGCAGTGGAGAATGGCCCAAGTGCTTGGGCCCTGCACCCCATGGGAGACCAGGATAAGCACCTGGCTCCTGGTTTCAGATCAGTGTGGTGCGCCGGCCACAGCACGCTGGCTGCGGCGGCCATTGGAGGGTGAACCAACGGCAAAGGAAGACCTTTCTCTCTGTCTCTCTCTCTCACTGTCCACTCTGCCTGTCAAAAAAAAAAAAAACAGAAAGTAAGGGAATGCAGGGTGTTCATCATAACTAGATCAAATTATCAAATTGTATTTATAGGCCTGTTGCCATTTTTTCTTTTATGAAATTTTTGTCCCCATGAAAACCAGAATTACATTTTTTCCTAATAGATTGAGTTGGTGTAGTGTCCTCTTGGTTAGCAAAATATTCATATTTTTGATTTTGAGCTTATAAAATTCATGAAGTGTCAAAAAGCATGATACATACATTCTGTATGAACTTAGTCACATAAATTAGATGTTGGGTTGCACACAAAGGATCCAGAAGAACAGGTTGAACTAAACTACTTGTGATTGTAATGTTCTTTTCTTCCTGTTTCTTTCAGTTTCCTATAATGCACTTAATTAGCTTTTTAAAAATAATGATTAAAAACCTACAAAATATTCAGGTAACTGGGGTAGGTATTTTGTGTTTCAGTTAAGATGTCAGTTGGGGGGAGGGGGCAATGTCAAAGTCTGCTCCACTTCTGATCCAGCTTCCTGCTAATGAGCCTGAGAAAGCAGTAGAAGATGGCCCAAGTCCTTGAGCCCCTGCACCCATGTGGCAGACCTGAATGAAGTTCCCACCTCCTGGCTTTGGTCTGGCCAACCCCTGGCATATGTGACCATTTGGAGAGTGAACAAGTAGATAAAAGATCTATCTCTTCCTCTCTCTCTGTAACTCTGCCTTTCAAATAAATAAATAAATCTTAAAAAAAAAAAAAAAAATGGTACCTGGGACAGTTCCATCCCATATTGAAGTGCCTGGGTTGGGTCCCTGCCACCCACGTGGGAGACATGGATTGAGTTCCTGACTGTAGGCAAATGTGGAATGAACCAGTGGATAAAAAGTCTCTCAAATAAAATAATATGAAGTGATTAGAGTGAACTCTAGTGACTTCTGTCCTTATAAAAAGGGGACATTTAAGATACAAAGACAGACATACATGAAGGGAAGGCATAGGGAGAACACTATCTACACATCAGGGTGAAGAAAAATGAAAAATGAAGACTACCAGAAGCCAGGGGAGATGCCCAGAGATTCCCCTCACATCCCTAAAAAGTAGCCAACCATGCAGACACCTTAAATTCAGACTTCTGGTTCTCTAAAACCCCAAGACAACATGCAAGTACTTCAAAAAAGTCTTTGGAAAATGAAATTAAAAGACAAGTTTATTTTGGTGCAAAAACACTGAAATCCATATATACAAGGGATCTTCACAAAGTTCATGAAAAATGTGTATTATGAAAAACCATGCATGGATTTCAAAACTGTTTTGCACCAAAATAAACTTATCTTTGGTTTAAACCACCCAGTTTGTGGTGCTTTGTTACAACAGCCCTGGGAAAAGAATACATCTGCTCAATGACTATTGGTTCTAGTCCCACTTTTTCTTCCAGCACATCTATAACTATTTCACCATTAGCATCAACTGGGCAGTGACACCATCTCCACCATTCCTCAGGGCTCTCTGGAAGCTTCTAGATTTTGTAGCCCTCCCCCTGCCACCCATTCTTCAATCTCTAGGATCAAAAACAGCTTCTTAGGTATCATTTCCTGCAGCTACTCTATTTTACTTCAGTGCTCTTTTTTTTTTTTTTTTGCTTTGATAGTTTCCCAACACTCATTTAAGCAATTCCTTGTATCTAAGTCACTCTGTAGAAATAGCTAGCACAGTTTCTTTCAGACAAGACCCAGCACCCTCCCCACCAAAAAAAAAAAAAAAAAAAAAATCTCATCCAGAGTAAGTCCAAAACATAGCAGGCAAGCTCCTACACAATCAGCCCTAGCTACATCTCTGCCCTCATTTCTCGTCATTTTCTCTGTCCCCGACTCTGCTCCAGCCATGTGGGCCTCCTTGTTCATCTGTGAACATACCAAGCATGCTTGCTTCATAGACTGTGGCTTGCTGTTCTCTATGTTTGCACTCAGCACCTGACTGTATACATAGTTACTCCTTAAAATCAGCCACAGCACCCCTCACCCCATGTTCCCTTTCTCTAAGCACTCCTGTTACCTGCTTTTCTTTGTTCCCAGTGCCCAGAGCAGCATGCAACACACAGCAGGTGCCAACTTTTCAAAGACTGAACTGTAGGGAAAAGTCCCACTAGCAGCACTATCGTAGTGTCAGTGTGCTTGACAATAGCCAACCTGATTTTTTAAAGATGCGTATTTATCCTTTGACTTTACTGGCTGCCCTTTCTCTGTGGAATCACACTTTTAGCAGCATGGCCTCCTGAACTCCTTTAGTGATGGCTCACTTTTTTTTAATTGCATTTAATTATTTGAGTGAGAGAGGGAGGGGGAGGGACAGGCAGAACTCTTCTCTGCTGATTCACTCCCCAAAATGCCTGTAATGGCCCCGACTGGGGCCAAAGCTGGAGCCAGGAATTCAATCCTATTTTCCTATGTGGGTGGCAAGAATCCAGTCACCTAAGCCATCATGGCTTCCTCTCAGGGTCAGCCTTTGCATTAGCTGGAATCAGGAGTGGAACTAGGTATCACACCCAGGTATTCCAATGTGGGACATGAGCATCTTAACCTCAAGCCAAATATCCTCCCCAAATACTGGCCCCACTGTGCATTTTATTTGTTCCCTCTGTTCACATTAAAAGGTTTTCAAAATGCAAGCATTTCCTCCACTTCAAACCTTTAAAAAGCAACAAGTCAAACAAGATGGGCCAGTCAGCAGCATTTATTGAGAGGCTAGTCACCGTACCATGTGACCATTATGGGACAAGTTACCTAGAATCCACAGACTGAAACACAGTGTGAGCACAGGTGTTGTGGTGCAGTTAGTTGAGCTGCTACCTGCAATGCTGGCATCCCATATGAGCACCACTTCAAGTCCCAGCTGCTCCGTTTCTGATCCAGCTCCCTGCTAACACTCCTGAAAAAAGTCAGTGGAAAATGGCCCAAGTACTTGGGCCACATGAGAGGTCTGGATGGAGTTTCAGGATCCTGGCTTCAGCCTGGCCCAGCCCCAGCCATTGTGAACATTTGGGGAGTGAGCCTGCCTTCTCTCCTTCCTTCTCTAACTCTTCCAAATAAATAAATAAGGATCCTTAAAAAAATAAAACTCGGTGTGGCCTCAAGCCTCTTCTTTTGCAGTTATCCAGGCATCTGTATTATTTTTCATTACTGCATACATATTGCTTAGTACAATGCCTGGTGCTTAATATATATTTGTTGAAATGGAATTAAGTAGTACTTACACATACACATACATAGAAAACACAATGCACGAATGAGGTGATATTTTGAGCTTTACATATGAAATTAATTTCAATATAGGTCAAATATTTCATCTTTTATAATAATCCTAATTTTTTCATGAGAAGCAAGGAATGTAACCCTAAGGAAACTAGGGTATAGGGGTCAGCTGATCATTGTTAACAGGAGCTCAGAAAAGTGCTTTGATGCCAGTGAGAAAAAGGAGCCTCATCCTCAGGTTAGACACAGCCAAGCACTCATAGGCACTTCTTGGTGAGTGGATCCCAGGCAAGATTTCCGCTTCCTTTCCAGGTGCCCGTGAAGAGGGTACAGCCTGTATATCAGTGGCGTCCTGGAGGAGGTTGACCAGGGATGCTGTGAGCAGTTCCCTTCTTTGCTTTTAGAAAAGGAGGATTTGGCTCATCTGGATGAGTTCCTTCAGGAAGGGGCTCCTTGTCACCACTTCTGATGGTTCAGCTGAAGAGGATGGCCTCCCTGATGGAAGATCAGTTTTCAAGTTCAAGTTTGCAGATGGCTATGCTCCCCTGCTATAGTCTTTCAAGGCTTAATCTTAATTAATAACCCGGTGTTAATTCTTGATTCTAAGGAAATTCTGCTGTCAGTCTGGCTGTAGGTGAAGCTTGCAATTTTCCCTCTGTAACAAAACAAAAAAATCAGAAGTTAGTCCACTTGCTTAACACTGCCTAGTGACTATTAAATTAATGTATCAGAGAAACTAAGAATAACCCCAGCTACCTCATAAGTGACTTTATTAACAATGTATTGGCTTTCATGATAAACAGTAGATGGAATCAATTCTGGCTCGATTGCATCAAAAAGCAACCAGCAAATCTCATCTCATGATTTCTTAACGATTTATTTCCTTGAAAGGGGGAGGAGAGGGAAAAACAGAGAGATCTTCCATCTGATGCTTCACTCCCCAGGTGGCTGCATCAAGCCAGGGTTGAGCCAGGATGAAGCCAGGAACCAGACACTCCATCCAGGGGCCTAGGCCCTTGGGTCATCATCAGCTGCCTTGCCATGTGCATCAGTAGGGATCTGCGTTGGAAGGTGAACAGACCCCAACAGGCACCCAGTTATGGGATGCTGGCATCACAATGCAGTGTCTTAACCCTGTGCGCCACAGCGCTGGCCCATCATTTCATAATCTTTTATAAACATTCTGCATCTTGAGACTTAGGGTTAGAGATCATAACAGATAAATAATTTTTAAACCAACATTAATTTACCTTAAAGTGTTCTTAGTCTTTTAGTACAAACCATAAAGAAGGCCTGTGCTGAAACTACTCACATGAATTTATCACTTAGAGTGGGAGCTCAAATCACTGAAATGACTACAGAAGGATTTTTATTTTGGAAAAAGAACACAAAACTGGCATTTGGAAATAAAGCCTTGGAAAGCACTCTACTTTAGGCTCTGGGTCCTAGTTTTCAAAATACCTATTTAGATGAAATTATGCAAGTGAATTAATTTTGATAGGATTCATCTTGGAGATTAAATAAGAGAGTTTAAAGTCTACAGCACTCTGATGTATTTTACATTAAAAGTCCTTAGGAAGAATGACATCTAGAACAAACTGTGGGAGCCAAGGTAGCATCTAGAATCACACACACACACTTCGCCCCTCGAAGAAATGCGAAGTATGTCGTCAGGGCAATTCTCTGTTACCTTTTGCAAAGAACAGGACCAAACACCCCACCAGATTCTTCTCTGTTATTCTTCTAATGGGTCACTCAGATGGGGCAAAACCTAGCTCCACGAGTAAAACTCAAGCTCAGGAAATCTAAGGGCCAGAGCCTTAACCCAGCAGCTGCAAACTGGTTTGATCACATTGGTTTGATCTCAGCGGCCCACCTCAACGGTCACCAACCTTCACATAAGCTGAGCGAATTCTGCGTCGGGGAACTGAAGCAAATCCAAATATGGTGAACATTCCTCCATTGCCAAAATGGGAAAACTGCCTTATCTCCTCATCAGAAGCCATCCACCAGGCCACCAGGCCCCCTGTTAAACACCCAAACGGGGTTAAAGCACATTTGGTATGCAAATCCACAGAGGCTCAGGATGCCGGCGTGCCGGGATCCAGCACACGTCAAGTCACGGCTCTGGATAACGTAGATATGTTTTTAGACACACTTTCTTGACGCAAACTTTGCCTAGCTGGGGGGAAAGGTTAATTTATTTGTATACTCGGGAGATGTGCAGGCACCCGGCTTCTGGACGCCCGCAAAGCTGCAACTAATTCTCCTTGCAGGGCTAACGCCTCCGTATTTACACCCCTGGGAGTGTCTCCCCGGGAAGTGCGCGCGTGTGTGATTTAAACTGATCACCGGAGCGGCGGCCGGCAGCTTCTCTCCGCCCACCTAGGGCCGGGGAACCTGCGTCCCCCGAAGGGCGCCAGCTGCGTCCCGCTTAGTTTCGGCCACAGGTGGGGCTCGGGAAGCAGAGGGTCCAACTTTTGCAAATGGGGTGGGGCGGGGCGACAGCAGCCTCTGTCCGAACCTGCTCGCCGATACCCGACCCACGCCGCGCGGGCATCCCTTCTCGGAACCGTCTCCCAAGCATCCAAGCCTACTCGGAGCCTCGCAGCACCTGAGTCTCTCCCCTTAACCACCCCCACCCACCCACCCCTGCCTCTACATTTAGTTCCCCCCCAGGAAGATCTTGCAATTCTCGCCGAAAGTCACCAGGACCAGGCGGCGTCCGTGCGGGTGGGAAAGGGAAGCCGCCCGCCGGCCGCTCCAGCCCCCGAGGGCACCCTCCCCCGGGGCCAGGGTGAGGGAGGCCCCGGCAGAGCCCCTCCCTTCCCACCTCCCGCAGTCCGCTCTTACTCACTTTCTCTGGAAGCCTCGGGTCGGCCGCCAGCAGCCCGTGCCGTGCGGAGGTGCTGCGGGCCGGAGAGAGAGAGGGGTGGCCGGGCGGCCTCCTCGGGACAAACCCTGGGATCTCCCCCGGGCCAGGGGCACCCGGGCCAGGGACGCCCCCACCCGGGCGCCGCGCTGGGCTCTGGCTCGCAGGCGCCGCGGGCCCACCTCCTGCGTCCCCGCCGCCCCTCCCTGCCCAGCCGGGCGGCCGCCCGGGCCTGCGGGACGCGCTCGCTGCGGGCCGCCCCCTCCCCTCTCCCCACCCCGGGCGGGGGCGCGCGAGCAGCGGTGACGTCAAGGGGCGCGCGGTGGCAGCACCTCCCCGCGCGCTAGTTAAAAAGAAGAAGAAAAGAGAGAGCGAAACATGAGAGGCTGTGTGAGAAGCTGCAGCCGCCGGCAGAGGAGACCCCAGCATCCTCTAGAGCCCAGCGCCGGCCCTGCCTCCGCCTGCCCCGCCGCCGCCGCCTCTGCCTGTGCGCCTGCTACTGTCCCACCTAAACAACTCCCGTTACACGGACAAGTGAACCTCTGTGGCCGTCTGCTCCTCTTCTTCCAACTCCTCCTCCTCCTCCCACTTGCCAGCCGCAGCAGAAAGCCCCCACCCCAACTGACACTGGCACAGCCGCGAGCGGTGTCATCTGCACAACTTTATCTTGCGCCTCCGGCTCCTCGCCGCGTCCGTGATTTTTTGCAAAGTTGCACCGCTCTGCACATCTGCGGCCCCGCCACCTCCCTGTGCGGCGCGCGTGTCCCGCCGGCCCCGCAGCCTCCTCCCGGAGCTGCGCCCTAGTGCCCCTGCCGGGCAGCGGCGTTCGCCCCCGTCCGCCCACGCCCAGCCCCTGCCGTGCGCGGCGGGCGATGCTGAAGATGCTCTCCTTCAAGCTGCTGCTGCTGGCCGTGGCTCTGGGCTTCTTTGAAGGAGATGCTAAGTTTGGGGAAAGAAGCGAGGGGAGCGGAGCGAGGAGGAGGAGGTGCCTGAACGGCAACCCCCCGAAGCGCCTCAAGAGAAGGGACAGGCGGATGATGTCCCAGCTGGAGATGCTGAGCGGGGGCGAGGTGCTGTGCGGGGGCTTCTACCCTCGGCTGTCCTGCTGCCTGCGGAGTGACAGCCCGGGGCTGGGGCGCCTGGAGAACCAGGTAAGCCATGCGAGCTTGGCATCCTGGCAGGGTGGGGGGGTTCCCCGGCGGCGGCTCTGGCAGCGCGGGGGAGCCGTGAGGAGGGCAGAACTTGTTTGGGGCAGTTTCTTTGGGTCGCTTCGCCGCAACGCTAACGGGATTCCGGCGTGTGTGTGTGTGTATGTGTGTGTGTGTCCGCGCGCGCGCGGGCGCCCCCCGGCCTGGGTCGGTGCTGGGGATGCTGTGCACGCTGGGCCCTTTCGGTCCCGCATCCTGGGCTGGAGAAAGATTCTAACAGAATCGCGATCACCAGTGTGTTTGGATGGACTCGGGCGCTGGCAGCGGTGAAACTGTAAATTAAGGTGGCTGTGGTTTCCGGTTTATTTTTCTAGGGTAAAAAGATTTGCGCCGTTTTCTCCACGTGCTCGGCTAGGGAGAGGAGTAAGTCGTAAAGGAGGTTGAAGCTTGGTTGGTTTATGATCTTCAGCCCCGTCAGAGGGTGGTGGCTTGCGTTTACAATAGTTCAATCAACGACAAGGAACTGCTGGTACTCTGGTTAGGAACCCGGAAAGCTGGAGATTCTGCCAGGAAGTATTCTTTAGACAAAACTGATTCTCCCTCATTTGGTAACGGCGTAGGTTCAGACTTTCACGGGTACTTGGATGTCCGGGAAGGTTTTTTTTTTTCTCTAGGAACTCGTTGTGAGAGTGATGACAGTTATATTTTCCTTGTGATAATAAACGTAACCACACACGAAAATAGCGATGGTGGAGACACGCTTCATTTTTGAGTTTGCAACATCTTTCTGGCCGTGGGGTGCAGTCATGTATGCCCTCCACTGTACTGCCAGTGAAGACCGCGGGATCACGTCATTAACAAGCGCTGCACGTGAAATAAACAATCAGGTGTCTTTGCTCCCCTTCCCTCTGCCCGTTTTAGGTTTAATTAAGAATTCCTCTGTTACAACACTGCAGTTGTCAAGGTCTGAGAGACTCTTGGAAAACTTGTGCTTCAGTCTTGCTGGCCCAGGCATAAAAAAAAAAAAAAAATACCCGGGCTGAATCTAATTTTTATGCTCAGTTCACGGTAGATTTCACTCTATTCTCATGTAAACAGCTCCTACGAATCAACATATGTGTCTGGGTGGTATCTCTCACTTTGTTTTGTAACAAAAAGCCATATTGCATCATTTAATTTGCTCAAGTCATGCAAATAGGAAAAAATCAATAGGACAAAAAGGGGTCGACTTATCCTCCTCCCCACTAAACTGCTGCCCACACACAGAGTCCTGTTGCTTATGGCAAAAGAATAACAACAACACCATTGTGTTTGTTAGTTGGTTCACTAATGGGTGAAACTAGAGAACATCATTCTCTTTCAGTCCCCAGCTCTGTCCAAATGTTCATGCCTTTTGAGGGAGCATTTGTCCAACTCCCTCTATTCCCAGATGAGTGAGAACTGTCTTGCTGCAGGTTTTCAGCTGCAACTCTCCCTTTATTCTTACCATATGCAGCAGTAGTCTGAGATTCAGGGAACAGATATTCCTGCATTTTATCCAAAACAATGTCATTAAGCTCCTGTGTTGTAATTGAATTAAGTTATAAAACAGCTCCATGCAGATCATCTTCGAGGGTTTTGCCAGGAGCCCCTTATAAAGAACCAGGGAATTCAGAGACCGGTTTAGAACTATTTGCTGGTAAGTGTGCCTGTGAGTTATATGTGGACTATCTACAGACCCCTGCCACACTGAACTCTTACAGGAACATGTGGAAGGAAAACCTTAGTCTTAACTAAATAGAGTGGGGAGAAAGGCAGGGGGGATGGGTCTGAGGGGAATTACAACCCTTAAGAGAAGTTATATAAATTTTTTTAAAAGAAATCACTCTTTAGAAAGCAATCTGCCACGTTAGCTATCCGCATTCCTTTCCGTTTTACGTGCTTCCAATCACCAACAAACCCCTACTCATTTGGAAAATGTCTTGAATTAAGTTTGGTGCACTAGACGCTGCCGGGTCCATTATAAGTGCTTTATGAAGCAACAGTACTCAAATTGTTCAAAACAGAGACTTGATATGGCTATGCATATGTATTCTTGACCCATGTTAGTTCTCAAGTTTTAATAGATTTTAAAACATGTTATTTTATAATAAACTTCAGTGTTTCCCTTTTTCCCGTAAGCCTTCCTGGATTAAAATATATGTTAGGGTCTTATTTCATAATGTGTATACAGGAGAGATGATGGTTATTTGAAAGGGCCCTTTTTTGTTTATGAAAGAAAAAAATTTTTTCCTCAGAAAGATTTCTGCAACTTTTCAAGAAACTGCAGTAGTAGTTTTTCCTGAAGAAATAAACTTAGACAAATAGATAATAACAAACAAGGTAGGAATATTGATTGAGCAAGCTCATCAGCTGTGCAATTAAACACAGTTTCTAAGCTAATACATTTTCTTTAATGAACTGGCATTGAGTTCAGTTCCTTGGCCATGTGTTACATTTTCCTATTTTATTTTTGTGTATATTTTAACTAATAATGCAGCAATATTGCAATGAAGTTGCTAAGTACCATTTCAGAGAAGTTCTGCCAAAATTTAGGAAGTTATATTGTGTTAGCAGTATTTTTGCAGCTCCTAAATACAGCATGCTAAAAGGATCTAATTCCCATTAGCCAAATTGAATCCTCAGCCAACTGAAATACCCCCATTTCTAAAACTTAACTTGTAGCCACAGAGGCATAGAGGCTCTCTCTACCTTGGGTGGTTTCACAGCCAAAGCTGTCAAGGAATGGGTGAAAAGTAATTGTTTTCAAGTGTGCCCTTTTACAATCATTTGTTTGCTCTGGCTCTTTCAGGGACAAAGGCTATTGTTGAACACATCCAACTAAACAAATAACTCATCCTGGGGTCCCTTTAACAGCTGCCTTAGTACAATGATCTATTTACATATTAGCCTAAAATTGAAACTGAACTCTTTAATGACATAATCCAGCACTATAGTCCAGCCACGCATGTGTTCCACCCGACAGCTGAACAACCTTGTAGGCATATGATTTTTAGAAATTACTTTCTGTGTACCAAGTGATCTTCAGGCAGCATCCTAATATGCGGTCATGTATTTTCTTCTTTTGTCCCCTCATCAAACCCATGTGGGTGTCTTTTTAATCCTTTGTTTAGTTACTTGATAAATAAAGAGAAATACAGAAGGTCTCTGTCACCCATCTTACTATTTGTTGATAAGCTATAGTTGTAGGCCACGCTTTTCTGTGTATTCCAGTATTTATCTTACCTTTCATCTATGGGTTTTACTTTCATGTGGCCAAAGATTAAACAATGACCTACCAGCTGTTATAAATTAGTCAGCGACAGCCACAATCATTACTAGGCATGCTGTAATAATGTTTCGAAGTTTTACATGATTTCTAAAGTATATTTAGTTTAAACCACTATAATTTGATGGTTTTGTATATGGCTTTTAAAAAATCGAAACAGGAAATTAGCTTAAATTTCTTCTTAAGATTGATGGCATTGTCAGAAGTAAAGTTAAGGACCCACACAGACACAGACACATAGGCAAAAAAGAAGAAAGAAATTACCCCCACACACCCTTACTCTTCTGTCTAAAACAGTGTTGCAGCTTTGGCTGAGTCAGTTTAATTGACTTCAGTAAGACTATTGGTTCATTGAAACCAAAGCCAGAATGATGGCTCTATCTATCTTCAAATAGGTATTTACACTGCAGACCTCACACAGAGCAAAATGTTACCATCCTGCTGGGCCGGAACAGCTTGAAACTTTACAAAGAATAATATTATACTTGATTTCAGATAATTTATTGAATCCTATTTCTGAAACTTTTGATGAGAGACCTTTTGGCCAGGACACATTCCAAAAATTGTAAAAGACGAAATTCTTTAGGCACTAAAATCAAGCCCTTCCTGGGTAGCAGCTGGGAGAGTACGTGGGGATCATTTTGTTTCAGCTATAAAAAAATGGAGGCGGGCATATTCCCCATAAAAGCAGAGGTAATGACATTCCAGTTTTTCAGCCAGCAAAAGAGGTCCCTTCAGCATCCTGCAGTTGTCTTGTTCTTAATGCCCTGCTCTATGATAAACAAACAGAACCAAGTTGAACACTACTAATATTGAATAGATCTGGTGAAGGCTGCCAGAGTATGGACAATAAAAGACATTTAAAACATTCTTGGAATGCAAATTCTATGTGTCTGCTGTATGTTTCCTTTTTGAAACTTTAACCATGTAAGCAATTGTCATTGAAATAAATTGTTAAAAAATAAAAGGTCAATATAATTGTGATTAAAAATAACTTGAAATTCTGTAGATAGTTGCAATCCATCTTACATCATACACACACACACACATTATCCCAAATGACAGAACTTCTATTGGACTTTCAAGCACTCATGTAGTATTTCAGTATTTATATTCAATGATGTTTTCAAAGTACTTCCTCTTTTAGATCCAAACCTTTATGATCACCTAGAACATCATTCCTCTGAAAACAGAGGCCAGACAGCTTACTCAATTAGAACCTCAATTTGTGAACACAGTATTTGCTTCAAACAATAATATAGACATGATAATGTTCCTTTTAGTTCATAGTTCTCAAGAAATAATTGAGTATAGTTAGATGGATCGGGGGAAAGTATAAAGTGTAATCAATCCCACAATTTTTTTAATATGAAAAATCAGTGGTTGAGTTTGATAGCACCATTATTTCACATTTCAAATTTTGTGCTGATATTTTTTTCTTTATTCTTAAAGGAGCTCCTGAAATCACTTTAAGTTAGCACAAGGCACCAAGACACCCATCTTTATCTCCTTATCTCCTAATTACTAACCTTGGGGAATCAATAATCCCCAAGTTGGTCTTACTGAAATAAGAGATCTCATTATGCAAATAATGATAAAAGTATGCCTTTCCTACTAAAATTCATTAAATACTATACAAAAGCACTTTCATTAAAGTCTTGTGTTTATTCATGCATATAACATACCTGAGGAGCTAGTTAGAAAGTTTTTCCTGGCTAAGATATCATACTATTAAATACTGGCCATAAACTGGTTTGATTCAACTTCGGATATTTTTATAGAACATGAAAGGTAGTTTAAAAAACTTTCTCTATGCAGTCCATAGATTGAAAATTAATTGAACTTTTAAAAAAGATATCAAGATTAATTTCGAGACTGTCCTATTAGGAATTTCAAGAATGAATTTGATTTTTCTTTTTTGTTTTAACCTAAGACCCACCCAAATAAGCCATGTGTTTAAAAAGTCTGCTTTGCATGCAGTGGAATAAAGGTATTGGGAATTTTAAAGTTCAATCTCATGCCATATATACTTTGAGGATGAAGGAAGTGATAAGCATTACTATGCTTGGATATAATTGTCTTTTCACTTCTTCACACCTGGAAGATTGATGAATAGATTTTTGATTTGCAAGGCTAAGAAGCACTTCAAGCCTCCTCACCTTTTGTTATCCTAGCCCAGTCCCAGGGGCACTATGTGTATCCTTATAAAGGCATTCTGTATTGTGGCACACTAATTCTTTTCTGAAATCTTACTGGCTAAATTAAACTTTTTTACTTGCATGAATGCAAAAATAATCATTATCACATAACTAAAAAGACATTTGTTTTTGACTTATGGCTTTCAGATATTCTCTGTTACCAACAACACAGAATGTGGGAAGTTGCTGGAGGAAATCAAATGTGCACTTTGCTCTCCACATGCTCAGAGCCTGTTCCACTCACCTGAGAAAGAAGTCTTGGAGAGAGACCTGGTACTTCCCCTGCTCTGCAAAGACTATTGCAAGGAATTCTTTTACACTTGCCGAGGCCATCTTCCAGGTAAAACCGTGCAGAAATGAAATGATAATCTCGTGCAAAATATTTTTATAGGATACTCATTCTTCAATGCTTGTTTGCTAGAGTTTTAATGTTTATCTCACCTTTCAAAGTACCTACTTTTCCTCTTAATCTTTCCAAATTCACATGTTTTATTACTGCAAAAAGGAGTATTGTGATCTCAGTCTACTAGCAATGCACTGGTTTTGTGGAAGTGTTTTCTGTTTCTTGTTAAGCTGATAACACAGTGGGTACTCTTTAAACACATTGGATTCTCAGTACAAATTTCTTGTTGGCATTCTCTTTACTCATCAGCATCAGGAGCAAGGTAATCTGTTGCTACATAATTGGCAAATGTCCAGTGACTTTGAAGATCATTGCCTTTAAAAAATGGACTTGCATAAAATGAATAGCTTGCTCCTCCAAAACCTTGTGAGACTAGTAAGAACAGTTGAGTCCACTCCATCTGACAATGAGAAAGGCTGAGCTGCAGAAGTTAGATGCCTCAACCAAAATTGAGCAGGGAGCTGGTGCCAGAAGATACAGGAAGTTCTTACGCATACAGTATCATCAATACACTGGTCACAGAGCTGTTTTAAACTCTAAAATCATATTGGTTCCTGCATATTGACTAAGTTTATCATCAAAAGTTTGTAAACATTAGTTGTTGTTGGTTTAGTTGGAAGACTCAGCAGAAGGGAAGGAAAGAATTTAATGAGACAATTCTGTTTAGTTAGGCAAAGTCACACACAAACAAATCTACTGAAGTTACAGCTTATAAAATTAAATGGTATTTAAGGGCAAGAAAAACTTTAATAACTGTAGTATGCACTTAGGGACTTTAAAAAACTGCTATGTACTTTTTTTAAAAAATGGAATTCTCTTAATAACCTCAGATAACATTTTTGCCAGGGTTACTTGCTCCCTTTGGTATAGCCTAACATGTATCTAAACCCAGTCAAAGTGAAAATATTATCATTGTCTTTATAAACCATGGCCTTGTTTTCTAAGACTTCCTTAAACCAGCTGTTTCTTCCTCCTTATCACAAAGCAGAGTAGGTCATGGTTACCCAGAGGGCCTGCAGAGAGGTGATAACAGATAAGATAGCACAAAGGTTTGTGGCAAACTTCAACTCCTGAAGGTCTGCCTTTACAGTTTAGTTTCCATTTACCTTTATCTCCTTTAGATAGCATGCAACATGCTAGCTTTGGAGACTCATCTGTGGGGATCTTTATCTAGTTACTTTAACTTCTAAAACCAAGCCCCCAAACTCTGCAGTATACAGTGAAAGAGAGCAGAGCATCAGCTCAGAGTCAGAACTGCAAGCACCTCGCTCCGCAGATCAACATATGTGGTGACGAATGACAAATTTATTTTTCTACAAAGTTTGTATATATGTAAAACTGCTGAAGTGCATCAAGATGTCAAGTGCTTTTGGTGGCCACCCAGGCTGCCTTGAAAGATAACCAGATGAAAGCTACACTCTAGAGGTGGATAGAGCAGCAGGGCTGCTTTCCAGAGACTTTGGAAGACTTTAGTGAGGAACATAGGGGCTGCCCCTCTATGCATCAAACGCTAATAACTGTTCTGAAGATTTGTCCCAAACGTGAGCTGTAATAACATACTCTTTGCGTTACTTATGTTAATTGATTTGTTAGCCAGTCTGACAATTCTTGGCACACAGATTTCCATATCCTAAAGTGTAATGAGTAAGATGGTAATCCTTCCTCCCATTAGCACCTGCCCCCAGCACAGCCCAGTCTTTAGCCTTCTAGACTTTCAGAAATTGCTATGAAAGCAAATTTGTAACTTTCACTTCTGCAGTCTGTTTAATGATATGGTTTACTTTTCCCTGAAGTTCAGAATTATGGGAAACAGCTACTTTGTCATTCTTTTATGTAGGAGACCAGTCAGCATATTTTGACTATTCACAATAGTTTCATCTTTCCACAAATTGAAAATTTCATGAGAAAGGTCCCTTAAGGGATGTATTTTGCTAAAAGAAGGCCAGTGCTGAAAGGGATTGGAAGAGAGAGAATAATGCTGGGACATCTTCATTTTTTCCCTACTGCCAAGTGCGTGAAGAAATAACTATAAAATGGGATAGAACTCTTGATTTCACCTGAGTGGCCTTCAGAAATCCCAGTCACTTTAGAATACAGTTTGAGCAACCCTAATGTGAAAATCCAAAAAGGTACTCTGAAATTAGAAACTCTCGGAGTCCAGACCGTGATGCTCAAAAAATTTCCAATTTTGGAGCCCTTCAGATTTCAGATATTAGATTAGAGATGCTCAGCTGGTAAAGTTTATGCAAAAAAAATTTTTTTTTTAATTTTTGACAGGCAGAGTGGATAGTGAGAGAGAGAGACAGAGAGAAAGGTCTTCCTTTTTGCCGCTGGTTCACCCTCCAATGGCCGCTGCGGACAGCCCATCTCGCTGATCCGAAGCCAGGAGCCAGGTGCTTCTCCTGGTCTCCCATGCGGGTGCAGGGCCCAAACACTTGGGCCATCCTCCACCGCCTTCCCAGGCCACAGCAGAGAGCTGGCCTGGAAGAGGGGCAACCGGGATAGAATCCGGCGCCCCAACCAGGACTAGAACCCTGTGTGCCGGCACCGCAAGGTGGAGGATTAGCCTGTTAAGCCACGCGCCAGCCTAAGTTTATGCAAATTTCCCCAGATCTGACAAGCTGAAATCTTGAAACACTTCTGGTCCCAGCCATATCAGGTGAGAAATACTCAGCCTCTATTCAAATGAGGGTACTTAAAAAAAAGTTCATAAAAAATGAAATTAAAAGAGAAATTTATTTTGGTACAAAAAAAATGGAAAACCAATGCATACTTTTTCATAATATGCATTTGCATCAGCTTTTTGAAGGCCCGTCATATGTAGTATGGACTGTAAAAATTTATGGCACTGAAATAAACTTATCTTTCAATTACACTTTCCGCATACTTTTTGAAGTACTGTAGCATACCTGAAAGACAGGTGCCTTCTAGAAATCTTAATTTAGAAATAGTCATGTTCTGCTTATTTTCCAGAAGATGAGAAAAGAAATTAAAAGGCAATAGAGTGAGCATATACTAGAGCTTTAGCACTTACAATATTCCACAGCTGTGAATGGACTTGGTCAATTCTTAAATCTTCTAAACATTACCAGATTGCATTTAAAAATCAGGAGCTCTTTGCTCAACTCCACGGGTCTTTTCTTCCGTCTGAATAAGCAGGGTAAGATCCTTTACTGTTCGCTACAAGATGACATAATACATTCTGTGGAAAACATACCAGTGGGTTAGCCATTGGCCTCCTTCTTCCCCTAATACCTCTTATCATAATGGTTTCTATCACTTTTAGACTGTCATCTCCTCAGGGGTAGGTTATTGTAGTGTGAAATGTCTGCATACAATTAGTTCAATTGGTTTAATCCTGTTGCTAATGAGGCCAAGGTCATGGGTCTGATTCCACTGACTTTCTCTAGTTCAGTCACTCCTAACCCGGGTCAGATCTCTTACACATGTGTCTGATTAGCCCCAAGGAGAGCGCAGCAGAGGGAATGGGTGGATACAACGGAATCCACTACCTCTGCTAGGAAATGCTCTTGAATGACCTTACTGTCAGTGGGTCACTAGCTCTTTTCTTCCTTTATCACAACGAGCAGCGAGTATAAGAGGAAAACTAACTTTCCTCTGCAATACATGCTGAGAGAAATGCTGGAACTCACTACTCCACAGGCGGTATTTGCCTTCCATCAGGATTTCAAGGGTGCTTTGTGGTATAGCAGGACTGGATTCACCAGAGAGGAGAATGGTTATACTACCAGGAAACTTGAGAGATGCTCAGGAGTTTTGAAAAAGTGCAGCTGCTGGCATACTCAGTGTGGGTTCATCATGAGCAGACCCGATCATGAGATGATGCCCCAGGTGAGCGGCAGGTGCTCCTTTGGAAAAATGCTCTTCAGTGCATTCTTCCAGACTCCACAGGGCCGAGAAGTAAGTTGTACCTTTCCTGGCTGTAAAGGTGAACCTAGTGCCCTGAAGCCAGATACTTGGTGGTGCTTCCCAGCAAAATGTATCTTAGCCATCATTGTCCACATCACACTGGGTCATTTAAGGGAGTTATTAAAAAAAAGGTATTAGACATTTCAATTTGAATATGATGAGTGTCAGAAAAGTGCTCAATTTTTATGTGAAAATCTTCTAAGCTGGTTTCCTATTTCACTCTTAGGTTGCTCCCTCTGTTGAGATTTTGAAGAAGCTGGGAGCAACTCATTGTTAACATTCTGTATTTTCTTTCATTTGTCAAGATCATAGTACCTCTGGAGCCACAGAGTTTATGGATATGTGCTCATGAATCTGGAGATTATTCGATGGGAAAAATGGTTTCTCATTTCTTCTTCTTTGTCCTCAGCCATTAAGTCCTTTTAAAATGGATTTAGCTATCTGTTGTCCATGAATTTCTGTGTAAGATGATATTGGTTTCCAGTCTGTAATGCCACAACACACAAATTTAATATATAAATTATATATATATACACTCACATATATATAAAGCAAACTTGAAATTCCTTTTAAATTACATTTTGAAGTGTTTCTGTTGCCCTGAAGGCAAACATCACATGGGGAAAAAAATTCTCACACATTCTGTTATAAATATATCCACATTATGACAGTCATCCTGCATGCACAGTATTGGCACGTCTCCAAAATAAGATCTAGCCCACAAGTGCGCAAAAGCTGTGATGAAGCGATTCAGTTTTCCCAAGCATACTTATTCAACACTCACACAATTTCATGTGAGTGCTTAGCCATTGATGAATGGAGAAGAAAAGCTCTGTTACAGACCATGAATTGCAGATCAGTAGGTGCTCCTGGGCCTGCCTTCTTCTCCCCAGCTTCTCATTTTTTAATCTTAATGCAAGATGTCCTTCCAGTCCCCTTGCCCCTTCCTGGGGTGCCCTTCCTGCTGCCACACTTCCTTCTCTGTGCCCTCACCACACACACTCCTCTGGACATCTCTTGTCACTTGCCTAGTTCCCAAAGACAAGACCTGTACCAATAACCTCATCTGAAATTGACATTGGAGAGTCTGTCGCAGAAATGTAAGGCTGATGCATTTCACCCAAGAGTTAGGTCAAAATGCACATCCCACTTTGTCTATTTGGGACTCTCGTATTCTAAGGTTCGTTTTAGGTTTGAGGGGACTTAGGTCAAGCTCACAGAAAGCAAACTTTCAGTGTCCTTTATGCGTCATGGATAAGCTTTGCTTGGCAACACCAAATTCTTATTCAGGACCAGGCAGTGGTTAAAATGCCCACATCCCACATTGCAGTGCCTAGGTTAGAGTCCTGGCTCCACTTCTGATCGGGCTTCCTGCTAATGTGTGCCTTAGGAGCTACAGTTGATGGCTCAAGCACTTGGGAGCCTTCTATCCATGTGCTGTTGCCAGCATTTGGGGAGTCTACCAGCAAGATGGAAGATCTCTCTCTCTCTCTCTCTCTTTCTCTCTCTCTCTCTCTCCCCTTTCGAATATAAATAAATAAATGAAATCTCTGCTAAACATGAATTTGTTGTACTACTTCTAACCTCCAACTAAGTTACCCAGTGCCTTTATCACAAATCTGATAGGGTATGATAATCTAATTCGTTAGATAAAAATCAAAACTTGAAATATAATTAAAGGTATGAGACCAAAAGCTGCAATTTAGGACCTAATGACTACAGTCTGTGGTCTAGTTCAATGCTTGATAACAACATCACATTTTGAAAGCAGAAGCCAGAATGTGGAAGTGAACCTTACTAATATGCCCCCCAAAGTCAACACCTTATTAACTGAAATTGTGAAAGTAATGTAAGACACTTTTCTATGGTAAAGTTCTTTTCTTTCCTTTTCAAACATAGTTGGAATTTATTTGATAAAAATTCATAATTTGTAAGAAAAGAAAAATCTTCCTTTTTTATTCCATTTGGTAAGTCTGTTTTATATTTTTGTTTGGCTTAGTGGTATGTCAACTTTTCTGCTTGAGGAGATAGAAGGAATATCTTTTATTAGAAAATAATCCTTATCTTCCATAAGTGAGGTGTAAGGAATAGAGACCTACATATTTGAGAATAGAGGCCCTATTATTAGCATCAGTTCATTGCATGATCATTGCACAGTGAGTCAGTCTCCTCTTATGGTGTATAATGACCCTGTGATATCCAATATACCGATTATTTAATAATATGCAAGCAGCAACACAGCAAGACTTATAAATGGTTCAGACTGGCATATGATGGCCTCTCTCTCTCTTAATTCTAGTTTTTCCTTTTAGGTGGTTATTTAGAACTATAGAAAGAAATACTGAATACTAGTGAGAAGAGTTAACAAGTATAATGTATGGTAACTGGGGAAGCTTGAACACAAACAATGCACTAACAAGATTAATTCTGGATTTGTATTAAGTGTATTTCATATGAATCTTTCAAATATCTAGCATAACACTATTTCAGTTTTCTTGAAGCTCTTGAATTTTGGCTAAAGAAGAAATGGGAGTCCCAGTTCCCCAGTTTTTTCTTTCCTTTCAGTGTAGTTTTCCCCTAGAATAGTCATATAGTTCCTAAAAATTCTCTGTTTCCATAATATAAAAGCAATTTTCAAAATGTTCATTAAAGTTCATTATTAAAAAGAAAACTACTCATGGATTTAAAATATCTTTACACCCAGATACACATCTTTTAATTCTATTTCCCATGATCTTTTTGAAGCTCCCTTATATCCTTCAAAAGAGGTGGTTTTATGTGGCACTAAGTGTTTCTAATGAGTCTTTTTATTTCTTTTCAAAGGTTTCCTTCAAACAACTGCTGATGAGTTTTGCTTTTACTATGCAAGAAAAGATGGTGGACTGTGCTTTCCAGATTTTCCAAGAAAACAAGTCAGAGGACCAGCATCTAACTACTTGGACCAGATGGAAGAATATGACAAAGTGGAAGAGATCAGCAGGTTCATAAAGATAAATGCTCTTTAATCTTAAAAAAAAAAAAAAAAAAAAAAAAAGCCAACTGACAAATCTTGTGGTTTTGACAGTGAATCAACTGTCTGTGCTTATGCTCAGTAGCTATATCCTCCAGATGCTGTATTTTATTTTTTTTCTTTTTGGTAGTTTGTTTCTTTAAAATCATAACTTAAATGCTTTTAATACTTAGACTACTAATCTTATGTTATGAGCTTGGCTTCTCTGTGACTCATCTGAATTTTATGGGAATAGTTTTAAACTTGAATTTTATGATTGTTTTAGCTTATGGGGCTGTGGGAATACTCAGCACTATTATTATTAGCAGATCCGATTTTTATAAATAGATCTTAGAACTTTCTCTCTGAGTGCCTTTTTGCAAGATTTAATTATTGTGAGTAAGAGCTAATTTTAATTATAGTTAGTGAAAGATGAGATAATGAGATAATGAAACGTTAAAATACATGTTTTGGTTCTCGTTTTACTTTTGATAGAAGACTGATTTGTCATTTCTCATTGAAGAGAGTTTAAGAGAATCACTTACAAGTGCCGTATTGTGGCCATTGGGTTACCATCACTCGCGAGTCTCAAAGGGAATTATATTAACATAGATAATATATGTTTTACATATATATATGTATATATAATGTCAATGCATATCTGCATATATGATTCCTAGAGGAGTTACATTTTGGAAAGGATGCTGACTGCAACCCATACCACCTTCATCTCAAGAAAAACTTACCGATTTTCTTTCATTTGTCTAGAAAGCACAAACACAACTGCTTCTGCATTCAGGAGGTTGTGAGCGGGCTGCGGCAGCCTGTTGGTGCCCTGCACAGCGGGGACGGCTCGCACCGCCTCTTCATTCTGGAAAGGGAAGGCTACGTAAAGATACTGACCCCTGAAGGAGACATTTTCAAGGAGCCTTATTTGGACATTCACAAACTTGTTCAAAGTGGAATAAAGGTTGGCTTTTTACATTTTATTTATCTTTGCTCTGGCTATGTTCATGTCATTTTAGTGTTATGCTTCTCTCTGATAATATTTCCTTGGAATAAAAGAAAAAAATATTGAAGGCAAAAACAAGGAGGCCACATAAGTGAACAATAATGATGGCAACTGAAGGCAGCGAATTTACATTTGTTTTTTGCTGACTATTGAGCAATGCAATCCGATTGGTATTTTGACATGCTTCCCTATGTAATTTTCACATTTAAGCTACTTTTTGGCCTTATAAAGTACATGTTTAAATATTGTTATTAATGGGCCCAGTACTTAGGACTGTATAACAGCATTTGCTAGTATAAACAAGAAGGTCTTTCGGTTATTTTGGTCTTTGCAAATTATTCTTTTACTGTATCTGTTTTTGAGTCTCTGTCTTAAAAAAAAAAAACAATGCCACTTATGACTTCCTTGTACAATGTTTTTACAGGTAAGTCATGTATTTTTATCTATTATTAGCCATTTATCAAATATGTCTATTCTTGTCCATTTCTCTAATTTGAATTCCCATGTCCAATATTCTAGGTATATAAATAACAATGTAAAGTGCATTTCACAAGAGTAAAATGCTACAATATTAGCAACACTGAGGTATAAAGTAATTTGTGGCATTTTTAAACAGAGGCTCATTTAAAGGCTCATGACTATTTTAGACTGAAACAAATTAATAGTATGGCTTGGGAAGAACTGGTCATCCTTTTCCTTTCTTAACTGGAAGAAAACACCAAAGGAGGATTCCACTCACATAGAAATGAATTCCTTCTTGTTTGCTGTGCTCTGCTCAAAGGTGAGAACACCAAAACCTGAAGAAACATATCAGAGAAAATATAGCTGTATTCCTGATAGCACTTCAGTACCCACCAGGGAAAACCATTAGAGGGAGTGAGTGAGGATACAGGTGATGCTAAGTAACTGGAACCGCGTCGCCTCAAGCATGGTGTGACGGCATCCCCAAGACACACTGCAGAAGGAAGTAGACCTTTCAGGGAAAATACGTTAGACACTAAGACACAGGGTCATTTGGAAAATCTTTTGAACTCAGTAGTGTCAACTTTCTCTGAGTAAAACTTTGCATTAGAATTCCTAGCCAGTGATCAAAAGTCTCTTTTTAAATGAAACATCACTGTTTTGCACATCAGTGTGAGGAATTATGAAAGGACTTCAGAAATTCATAGAAAATTGAACTGAAAGCTAAGTGTAATTTGGTGCCAAAAGCATTTTGAAATCCATGAATAATTTTTTTATAACACACATTTCTGTGAACTTTTTGAAGATCCCTTGTGTGTGGTGAATGTGCCCTGCTCACTCACTGCCAGTGTGATGGAAGAGTGGAGAAGAAAGGTGCAGTGACAAGTGCACTGCTCCCCAGGGGTGATGTTTTCTTCCTAGCCAAGTTGAAGCTGTCCTCTCTAAAAAGAGAAAATTGAGGACAATATTTTTAAAGCCATCATCTGTAATCTCATCAATTAAAGAAAACCACTATTAACATTTTGATATATTTCTTTCAGTTTTTAAATGAAAATTAAAAGAATTTTTCTTTACTGTGGGTAATACAGCTCCTCATCAATAAATGTGAAAATGTGACAAAGATTATGCTTTCTTTTAGCTTTTTTTCCTAAGAAACTTTACAATAAAATTAAAATCTGAAATCATGTATACATCATTTTAGCCTTCTTTTGTCACTTAATAATATCTCATAAAATTTTCTCAGTTATGAAAGTTTTCTCAAAACCTTAGTTTCTGTCTCTTTTGGGTGTTCCATTTCCATTATAGGACATTCGAGATGACTCCAGTATTTTTTTCCACTATCAATATTGTTATTTATCCTTTTCAAGGGTGTATTGTTTAACCTGATCATAGATGACTTACTTAATATTCATTCACAGAAAAATATTACTGAGTTGCAGGATATACACTCATATTGCCAATTTGCTTTAAAATGTATTTTCAAATATCTGAAAGAATAATCTATAGTTTTCAGATATTATTTGAGTAAATATATAGGTATTTAAAAGATGTGTGATGAAATCTAGATGTAAAAAGGGGTCCATGTAGTGGGAAAATTTGCTGTAAGAAGCAAACAACTGGGCTTCTTTTTTCTACGTCAGTTTCACTGCCTCTTAAATTAGGGCAAAAAATGCCATTTAAATCAGGGTTACTTCAAGGCCTCCGTTGCAACGGACACCCATTCCTTGGGACACTGTTCTGACAGGCAGACATTTCGTCATGCAATGAAGTGTCGCATGCCAGGGTGTAGCAGTGTGGTGGTGCTGCAGTGCATGTGCTTTGTGGGCCTCTCAAACCAGTGCAGAACTTGGCCAAACTCAAGAGCAAACTTGCAGGATAGGGCCCTCCTCCCCAGAAGAGTTCTGGGGCTTCTGGGACTTAACATAAGCATCCAACACCATTATTCTAGAGAACTGATAGGACGTATCTTAAAACGCAAAAGCACATCCCCTTGGTGTTTGGCCACTAGTGATGTCAGTCAGATAAGATTCTGTCACTGGGATATTTTAGTGCTTTGAGGGACTAATCAAGTGTGTAATGCAGCAGGTGGCCTTTTCTCATGGAACTCCATGGAACTCCAGGGGTGGATGTGTTGGAAGAGGCTGCTGTTGGCTTCAGGAAGTAGTTGCCAGCACATTCACAAGGGGCTTGGGAGTTGAGACTGTTGACTTCGGCGATATGCCCCTCAGAGAGTAAGGAGATGAAAACCTTTTACACAATTATATTGCAGTCACTTTTTTTAGGTTTCTTTGATAGAGGAATAGTTAATGTGTTCAGAGCAAAATTCTGTGTTTGTCACCAATCATTTTACATAAATGATACAAATAACAATTTTCACTAATCACCGTCCCTGTCACTTCTTGTCTTTGCTTTAAAATACTAATAGCGTAAAACTGTTTAACAGACCAAAGTACTGATTGCGATACTCAGATCACAGAATTAATAATACATAACTGACCCCAACCTCCACATGTGTGAAATGGAAATGATACAAACCGCAGTGGAACCCCGCCTGCCCATGACAATAATTAATGAAGTGGGAGCAAATTAAATCAGACATGAAGAGGAATTCCTGATTATAAGTTTTTGAAAGCTGGTGCTGACCATAGCACCAGGGAACCTGGAATTCCTTTTCTCTAATTGTCAGTTAAGAATTGGCTGTGATTTCTGATCATGGTAAAGGCTGACCACGTGGCAAGGAGCTAGCATGGGAGATCTCCTTCAACTTCCACCAGCCCTAATTCTTAGGACTGCTCCCCAGGGATGCCATCGGCAAACAGCTAGCCACTACAAAACTTGGCCAGTGCTTTCCTAAATGGGTCCTAACTGAAGTTTAAAAAAAAAAAATGTGATGTCTTATTTTTGTAAGGCTTAATTTGTACTGTTCACAGAACAGAGTTTATCTGCAAACATGTAGAAGCACAAGCTCAAGACTTGACCTTTTTTTTTTTAAGATTTATTTATTTTAGAGGCAGAGTTATAGGCAGAGGAATAGATAAAGAAAAAGGTCTTCCATCTGCTGGTTCACTCCCCAGATGGCCACAACTGCCACAGCTGGGCTGATCCAGGTACTTCTGGGTCTCCCACACAGGTGCAGGGGCCAACGCACTTTCCCAGGCCATAAGCAGAGAGCTGGATCAGAAGAGCAGTCGGGCATGAACCAGTGCCCGTATGGGAGCCAGTGCTACAGGTAGGGGCTTGGCCTACTTTGCCTCAATGCAGCCCCAAGAACTGATTTCTTCTTGCTAGAGGAAACAAGTTGTAAAGTTGAAATTAAAGAAAAAAGCAGAAATATTTTTTAAAAATATGCAGTGCTTTGATAGATCTTTGATGATAGTGCACTGAGTAAGCTAATCACTAGTACTGACACCGAAGAGCGGCCCAAAGGTCAGACTGGTGAGTAGACTTTAAAATCTTCACTTTGTGTGTGTGTGCATGCACTGTGGTTGTTGTTAATGCAAAAAGGGAAAATTATAAAAACTATATTATCTCAAGGTTGAATGTTTCTCTTAAGTCCTGGATGACTTGAGATCCTGCAGTTGTGCCTGTATCTGGATTCCGAGTCAGAGCTTCTGGCAAAGATTAGAGCGAGCTTCATCCCTTGCAGTTCTTGGGAATGACAGACTGACCAGTGGTTCTGAAGATCATAATCACCTGGTGTACTTTAAATATTCTCATACCAAATTAGATCAAAACATCTGGGCTGAGGACCTGGTGTAGGCATGCTTGTAAAGGTGCCCCAGGTAATTTTATCATGTAGCCAATTTGAAAAATACTGCTATAGATTGAGCCAAACCTCTGAGTTCACTTATACAAGGCATGGGAGTCAGTCTCTCAGTCTACACCCAAGTCCTGCTCCTGCTGTGGACACTGAGAGCACAGGACTGGACCCACTGGACCCTTTGTTGTTGATTTGACTTACACATAGGTATTTGTCTGATTTGAGTGAGGGTAGGGGTTAACCCTGGCAGCATGTGAGACACCTGATAGAAAGTTTCAAAAATGTTATTTTAAAATCTCAATAACTAATTCTAATTGGGAAATGGCTTTGCTTGAACCCCCCACCCCCCCGTTTTTTTTTTTTTTTTTTGAATCTGGTGCTCTGATAGTTGGCAAAATTATTGTTCCTTTTTTTTTTTTTTTGACAGGCAGAGTTAGAGAGAGACAGACAGAGAGAAAGGTCTTCCTTCCACTGGTTTACCCTCCAAAAGGCCGCTACGGCCGGCATGCTGTGCCGATCCGAAGCCAGGAGCCAGGTGCTTCTCCTGGTCTCCCATATGGGTACAGGGCCCAAGCACTTGGGCCATCCTCCACTGCCTTCCAGGGCCATAGCAGAGAGCTGGACTGGAAGAGGAGCAACCAGGACAGAACCCGGGGTGCTGGCGCCACAGGCGGAGGATTAGCCAAGTGAGCCGCGGCACCGGCCGTTCCTGTTTCTAAAATATGTAGTTTGCCACTACATCTTTATTTTATTTTTATTTTATTGACAGGCAGAGTGGACAGTGAGAGAGAGAGACAGAGAGAAAGGTCTTCCTTTGCCGTTGGTTCACCCTCCAATGGCTGCCGCGGCTGGCGTACCGCGCTGATCTGAAGGCAGGAGCCAGGTGCTTCTCCTGGTCTCCCATGGGGTGCAGGGCCCAAGGACTTGGGCCATCCTCCACTGCACTCCCTGGCCATAGCAGAGAGCTGGCCTGGAAGAGGGGCAACTGGGACAGAATCCAGTGCCCCGACCGGGTCTAGAACCTGGTGTGCCGGCGCCGCAAGGCAGAGGATTAGCCTATTGAGCCACGGTGCCGGCCTGCCACTACATCTTTAAACCCTAGTGCAAAATACCAAGAATACCAGAAGGTACGTGCTTGTAATTTCACCCAGGTGCCTCTGACTACCAGTGATCCGAAGGTCAGCCTTAGCTTTGCATGTGTGCCAAAAGGGCAAGCCCACACCTGTCACCTACAGGTGGCCCCTCCAGGAGACTCCCAAGCATTGTTCTTTTTTTTTTTTGTTTTTTCTTTTTTTTTTTTTTTTGACAGGCAGAGTGGATAGTGAGAGAGAGAGAGAGACAGAGAGAAAGGTCTTCCATTTTGCTGCTGGTTCACCCTCCAATGGCCGCTGCAGATGGCCCATCTCGCTGATCCGAAGCCAGGAGCCAGGTGCTTCTCCTGGTCTCCCATGCGGGTGCAGGGCCCAAGGACTTGGGCCATCCTCTATTGCCTTCCCGGGCCATGGCAGAGAGCTGGCCTGGAAGAGGGGCAACTGGGATAGAATCCGGCACCCCAACCGGGACTAGAACCTGGTGTGCCGGTGCCGCAAGGCGGAGGATTAGCCTGTTAAGCCACGGCGCCGGCTCCAAGCATTGTTCTTGACCACTTGGTTTTCCTGTGCAGCCAGAGGACAGAGAAGCTCGAAGCCTCCACAGCCCTCGGCTTAACACCATGCAGCAGGCAAAGCTGAAAGACTTGTCCATCAAGCAAACAAGTGTCATTGGCCTCCTGTCCCTCTCTATCTGCCTGGATCCTTACTTCAAAAGATGCTTTTTAAAGCAGTTCTTCTACCAGGGGAGGAAAGGACATGAGGCTGAAAGCTGCTGATTGTCCAGGTGACTAAATCCATTGAGGCAGCGCTTTTGAAAGACAGCCATCATTGCCCGGGGTCACAGGAGCATGTGGGGGAGGCCACAGGGTCCTCCAGGGCAGCCCCTCCTACCGGGCAGCCTCTGATTCCCCGTGCTTGTTTTAATTTTTTTTTTTTTTTTTTTGACAGGCAGAGTGGATAGTGAGAGAGAGAGAGAGAGACAGAGAGAAAGGTCTTCCTTTGCCGTTGGTTCACCCTCCAATGGCCGCTGCGGCCGGTGCATCTCGCCGATCCGAAGCCAGGAGCCAGGTGCTTCTCCTGGTCTCCCATGCGGGTGCAGGGCCCAAGGACTTGGGCCATCCTCCACTGCATTCCTGGGCCACAGCAGAGAGCTGGCCTGGAAGAGGGGCAACCAGGACATAATCCGGCGCCCCAACCAGGACTAGAACCCGGTGTGCCAGCGCCGCAAGGCGGAGGATTAGCTTGTTAAGCCACGGCGCCGGCCAGAAGCTTGGTTTTTAATCTGATTCATGTATTTGACTTCTCATGTGACTCAATTAAAGGTTGTGTCACTGTGTTATCACCAGGTGATATGGGACCACTGTTGTATATGCTGTCATTGACTGAAATATTATGTGACATTTGACTATATATGTAGATATATTTGTATATATATGCTTTTGTGAGTATGTGTGCATATTTTTGTATGACTGTGTATATATACACACCTATGGAGGTTAGACAAGGGGAGAGAGAGAGGAAATACAATTAGTGTTTTTCTATAGAAAAAATTTGAAAGTACCATATTTTATAACCTCTAAATTTCTCCCTGCTCGAACATTCTTATTTCCTTTTGGGAAAGCATATTTGATTCTGTATAGAGCAGAGTGAGAGCTAAAGCATGGTGCAGCAACACTGTAATGTTACCTTACTTTGTTATTAGTAACTGGGCATGGTGCTGAAAGGCAATATAGATATGTCAAAAAAATTTATAAAAGATCACTAGGTCTATTTCTATGAGTAAACTCTTTATGATGTTTTCAAGGGAGTCAAAATGTTTCTATGAGAAATTCTAGAAACCTTAGTGAGTTTTCACTTGAGTGAAATGAATCAAAGCAGAATTGAGAAGCCACTGACTTTTCAGAAGTAATACTGGAAATGTAGCATGCATATACATATAGTGATGCTCAGGTGATGTAGCCAAATGCTTCCTCAGGAAGATTGTCAGAACTCGACATTTAGGCTTGCCTTAAGTTAGAAGAAAGCACATGTGCAGGTGAAAGAAAGCAGCATGTTCTATTTCTTCTTGTCATTTCCAAATCTGAGAGACAAAGAGGGAGAGTCACACAGATTTCCCATTCACTGGTTCATTCTCCAAATACCTGCTATGGCCGGGCTGAGCCAAGGTCAAAGGCAGGAGCTCAGAATTCAATCTGTGTTTTCTACATTGGGTGCAGGAACCCAATTACTTGACCCAACATCATTGCCTCCCAGGGTCTACATTAGCAGGGAACTGGAATCAGAAGCCAGAGTCAGGTGTTGAACTCGGGTACTCTAATGTGGGACGTGGGTGTCCTACCCAAAGTCTTAACCTCTAGGCCAAATGCCTGCCATGCATTATATTTTTAAAATAATTACAATAGGGGCAGGCACTGTGACCCAGTGGGTTCAGCTGCCGCTTAGAATGCCCATATCCCATTATCATAATGCCGGTTCAAGTCCCACCTCCTCCACCTCCCATCCAGTTGTCTGCTAATGTGCACCTTGGGAGACTAGAGACTCTAGTACTCTAGTGCTCTAGTGCTCTAGTACTTGGGTACCTACCACCCTCGTGGGAGACCCAGGTGGAGTTCCCAGCTCCTGCCTTCATTCTGGCTCAGCCCTGGCTGTTGCAGGCGTTTGAGTAGTGAACCAGTAAATGGAAGATGGATCTCTTTCTCTTTTTTTTTTTTCTGTCCTTCTGTCTTTCAAACAAATAAAAAAATAAATGAATAAACTAATAATAGTACAGTAGAAAAATACCATTTTGAAATGTTTTGTGTACTGCATGACATTTTAAAAGTTTCTGACTTACTAATTACTGCTCTTTTTTAAAAACATTTATTTATTTATTTGAAAGGCAGAGTTTTAGAGACAGAGAAAGGGAAAGACAAGTCATCCATCCATTGGTTCACTCCTCAAGTGGCCACAATGGTTGGAGCTGGACTGGTCTGACACCATCCAGGAGCTTCATCCAGGTCTCCCACAAGGTGCCAGGGCCTAAGCACTTGGATCAACTTCCATTGCTTTCCCAGGCACATTATCAGGAAGCTGGACTGGAAGTGGAGCAGCCAGGACTCAAACAAGTGCCTGTATGGGATGTTGGTTTCACAGGTAGTTGCTTTACCTGCTACAACACAATGCTGTCCCCCATAGTACTGCTTTGAAGTTATTGAACATCATCTAAAAAAGTGATTGTAGTGGTAGAAGTAAACATCAAATAAGTTTATTAAAAAAGTGATAGAATTCTTCTTTTTAAAAACTTAAATGCACTTTTTCTGTAGTTTAAAATACCAGTTCCAGTTAAAATGTAAACAAAATGTAGGTTTGTAAGTAAAATTTTTCTAGTGATTTTTTTTTTAATATCAGAGTAGTAATGACATGACTTTGAACCTGTCCTTATCTTATGGAGTATGGCTGATGCTGTACATCAAAATGGTCTCTGCCCTGTGAAAACCATCATCTCATTTTACCTACCATGAATGCCATCAGAAAAAAATCCCTTAGTACAGGTTGAGCATCTTTTTTTTTTTTTAAAGATTTATTTATTACTTTATTTGAAAGTCTGAGTTACACAGAGAGGAGAGGCAGAGAGAGAGAGAGAAGTCTTCCATCTGCTGGTTCACTCCCCAGTTGGCCACAATGGCTGGAGCTGCGCCGAACCGAAGCCAGGAGCCAGGTGCTTCTTCCCTGTCTCCCACACGGGTGCAGGGACCCAAGGACTTGGGCCATCTTCTACTGCTTTCCCAGGCCATAGCAGAGAGCTGGATGGGAAGTGGAGCAACTGGGACTAGAACCAGTGCCCATATGGGATGCCGGTGCTGCAGGCCAGGGCATTAACCCACTGCGCTACAGCGCCAGCCCCAGGTTGAGCATCTTAATCTGAATATCTGAAATGCCAAATGCTCCAAAATCCAAAACTTTTTGTTTACCAGTGTGATGCCACAAGTTGGAAATTTTGTATCAAGTAACTTTGCTTCTTGGATAAAATTATTGAAAATATAAGATTACCTTTATACTAAGTATGTAAGGTATATATGAAACATAAATAAATTTCATTTTTAGGCTGGGGTCCCCTCCCCCAAGATATCTCATCATATATATGCAAACATTCCAAAATGCAAAAAAATCTGAGATCTGAAACACTACTGGTTTCAAGTCTTTCAGATAAGGGACACTCAACAGATCATGGGAAATGATCTCGGTATAATTTTTTGCTTCATTAAATTAGTTTTGTCTTCCAGTGCACTTTCATTATTTTTGAATTTGCTATTCTAATGTTAAAACTTTTTAAAAATAGAAGTTTATATATATAAATATATATATACACACACACACATATATATGATTTAGGCCAGTTTAGACCACTTTATAGATTATTTTCATCCTGTTTTTTACTAAAGCAGAAACGAAGTGGTCCACATGTGCATTGTCTCCTGTTGAACAGAGAAAAGCCAGCCTTCTCCTACATTTTAGGTCCCATAAGTCAGGGATGAGGTGAGGAAAGTTCTTACATTCGTGTGTTTATATTTGCTTAAGACTTGAAGGGCAAAGGAAATAGAGGCTATAAATCCTAGAGATCGTATGGTAATCATTTCATAGAACAAGTAGAAAAACAAGAAATCTGGACCCTAGGAAAAGTCTCAGGCATCTTTAGAAAGCACCTCTCTCTCTACTGCAGCCTATCTCCGATTATAAGAAGCAAAGACCACCATGACCGCAGCTGGCATGGCTCTTCAGTAGCTGTGTTGGCCTCATGGAGAAAGTTATTGGGCACCACAAAGCTCTCTAAATGGTAGAGGATAGTGTAATGCTCCCTTTTAAAGATATTCAGCAGCTTTTCTTGTAGTCTCTCCCCCCGCCCCCTTCCTTCCCACTCCCTGTGTGTGTGTGTGCGGAGAACCTTCTTAGCAAATGTCAGGTATACAAACAGCCCTATAAGCCATGTTGCTAGCAATGATACTATGGTCTTCATAGTTACCATTTTTTAAGCACTTACTTTGCAAAGTCATTCCACAAACTACCTCCGTAATCCTACAGTAACCCTGTGAGGTAGGTATTACCATCCCATCTCACAGACAGAGAGATCGAGGTCCAGAAATTAAGGGAACTGCCTGAGTTGTCACTGCTAGCAAGCACCAGAGCCAGACTACAAATGCAGATTGTGTGATGCTGTGCTGTCATTCTCCTTTGAAGGGCAGCACTGCCTAAGAGGAAAGGCTATGAACAAGGTCAATAAACAGTGAGTGGGGATGGTAGGTGTGAGCATGCTCAGTGAGGAGGCAGAGGGACTAGCTGCTGGAGGTGAGCACACAGCCCCGATGCTGCTCACCACACCTGCACCATAGGCTGGTTGTTTGGTCCTGGACAACTCATTTAACCTCTCTGGGCTTAGTTCCATCATCTGCTGAATGGCAATAGTAAAAGATTTGTCCCCGATCTCACACAAATGTAAAGTGCTATGTAAACCTTATCTGTTACCATCATCTGTCACGCTAACGCTAAAAGGAGAGACAGGAGAGGAAAATTTGCCCAACCCCTGGCATAACTCACAAACTTAGTGACCACTGTTAACTCCACTCCCTGGTATTTAAAGAGTCCCTCTTAAAATGTGTTTGATAACTTCCAGAAAATTTGTGATGATTTTAGTAGTTGCACCAAAGCTCTGTGGCAGTCCTATGGATACAAAGTTAGATTGGTGCGTGTAGGGGAGTTTTCCTTACCTCCAAAAGATAAACCTACAATATGTGTCTTTTCTTTAAATGTATCCTAAGAGGAAAACACCACCTACATTTTCGCAGCATCACCTCGTTGTACAGTAGCCCCAGTTCTGAGCCTCTCAGAGTACGTGTCTAATGATGATTAAGCACAAAGCAGCTGGCCCGAGAGCACTGCAGCAACCTCTCACCAGAATTCCCTTGCTTTTCTAGTAGTTATTCTCAACCTGGATATTATAGTAATGTAGGTCTTTTTGTGTGTTTATTTTGGAACGTGGTGTGTGTCAATCTGCCATAGAGTTAATAAATTGTAGGATTTGCAAAGGAAATATACTGGGACTGAAAACTAAGAAGGCACATATTTCTGCCCACCAGCAACCATTGCTCAAAGCACAGATTTAGATGGCAGGAGTGGGAAGGGGGCAGTTGGGGAAATTGCTATAAAGGGAATACGTAACATCATATTACAGAGAGTGCATTACTCAACAGGTTATCTTTTAAAAAGCCGATCAGTAAAATGTACCATGAAGTCAAAAAGAACTTTGAAAAGAAGTCTTTGAGGTTAAACAGCAGCAGCACATATCAGTTTGCTTAGCAATGAAATGTGCTGAAGATCAGGTGCAAGAACGGAAATGGAATGGCCTCAACTCCCTGCCTCTCAGACCTCAGATACAGTAGGCCCTCTTCCTATCACACTAACCCAGCATTTTATAGAGAAGCTCTTCTAACCAACTTTGGAATTTTTAAATATAGCATATTGCTCTTAACAGACATCTCTCATCTTTACATCTATCAAATAAATACATACATGCCATAAACATACACAAAATGCATTACTACATTACATTTTAATGTATTTGTTGGTAGTATTAGTTATAGTAACATGTGTCTAGGAAATCCAGTTATTTTAAAGTCTGGGATTGTGTTGAAACTGTCATATCAAAATGATCCAAATTGGATTGTAGGCTAAAAATTAAAATTATCTTTGAACTTTTCAGTCAAAATATGCTTTGAAAAAGTAAGATGCCATTTATTGAGACCTTACTGTTGTTTTATCAGGAGAAAAATTTGAGAACTTTTTATTTTCTAAATCATGTAAATGTCCATCCCAGCATGACTGTGTAATGTCCCTGTGGTCAAAAGGCTCAGGAATTACCATCAAAAGGAAGGTAAGATTTGAGTCCTTTTATCTAGCAACTTTCTGAGCGAACCATACACAGTTTAATTTTAAATTCATCCACTTAAATATTGTGCAGGCCTCAACTTGAAATCACTGAAAATAGTAATTTATTTAAGTTTAAAATATGTGCTAATTACTCTCACACCTTTATGCATCAGAGCAAGAACATAAAAAGAGAACAAAAGTGATTTTGCTCTAAACTAATTCTATTATTGCTAGCAGTTGGAATTATTTGACTGTAGAAAGGAATCCAGGAGATAGCAGCTAACACAAAAATAAAGTCTTGTGAAAAAGAATGTTCACATCGTGTATGCCCACAAAATTCTTAAGGATATTCTCTCCAAATACTTATATATCTAATATTCTGACATTCTCTTTAAGGACAGTTCAGTTATTTACGTTTAAAAAAATTCTAGGAAGCCGATAGTAAACCTGCCTCTTATCCTAAAGCACCTCTGAGCCAAATGGATCACAAACTTCAGTGAAATGACATCTGTCCCCAGGCTATTTCTAGATAGAGAAAACACATCTGTTCACAAGAACCCTTGCCCAACAGTTTGAAACTCCTCAGTGTTCCATAAATAAATGATGAAGACAGTATGAGTGGAGGATGCTTGAGGGATGCTTGAGGTTCGAAAGAAAAAAGTAGGCAAGCCCTGCTCTAAAAAGGATAAAAAGACAACCAAATGGAATTCCCATTCAATTCTGAGGCTTTCTGTGAGAGCTTGGCTGATGAGGCCCCCACCGTGCCAGCATCATTGTGGATGGCTGTGAGCACACCTGTTGAGGAAAAGTAAAGCAGAATTCAAGCCGACTGCCCTGCACACACAGGTCACCAAACATCTGTCATAAGTTATCCATTACTGCCCGAGATGACGGTGCTCACTCCTCCCCAGTCAGGGGTTTTCCTTGTTACCATTAAAGGGTCTGTTTAGATCTCCAGGGTCCCCCTGATGTTAATAACGTGTTTACACCCACGGTTTCTGCGTATATCCCCCTGGGGCTGATCGCAGTTAGGACTCTGTGACCTGCAGGCTTGGGGCTAGCGCCACCCAAATGCTTTACCCAACAGTTGGCAGAGTTCCTTACTGGCGTCCACTTCTTAATTACAACCTATCGACAATGTCTCCTTAGCCAAAGAGGGTTTTGTTGTTTTAAGATTTTGGCTTTGACTAACCATTCATGCATAGAAAACTTATGGACAAACAGCAAATAAACAAATCCAAAAATGAAACTCCTCTGCAGCTGACTGGGTCGACGGCTTTCCTTAAGAGGAGTTCGTCATTAGGGATAACCAAAGTGAAACGTCTCTTGACGGCACCAGTTGTCCACACCTTCGATCCCTATTTGGTCACATTCCTGTAATGTCTTGTGGCCATCAAGGGGCGCATCGCTGCGTGTCTGTGGCACTCATCCACTGCATTGACCGGGGCACTAGTTTGACCACTGAGTGTCTGTGTGACTTGGAACAATCTAGTGCACCTTCTGGAATCTGCATGTCCTCATCTTTGAAGCCAGGGGCCTAGGCCAAGTGACACCTTAGATCTCCATTGGCTCTGAAATTCTGTACAAATGAAAAGTCATGCAGTCTCCCAGCACTCCCAAGAGAATTATGGTCAAGAGAGGAGGTGAGCATGATTCGGGCATGCAATGACTTTCCATGCTTGCCCAGGTTCGTGGAGTGTGGAGCTTTCTTTGCCCTGTTCTGATCGTTTTCTCTTTGTAATGCTATAGAAACCCAGTCTGCATTCCCCACAGGCGGAGAGCCCACTGGATCTTAGGGGATTGACAAATAGGTGTGCTCATTTTCTGTAGGATCGTCATTGCTCCAGCTCCTTTCAAAGCTACAGTAACTCAGGGTGCAGTGCGACTTCAGGATTCACTTAGTGGCAAGCTGAAGTCTTGAATTTGCAAGAATAAGAAGGCAGTGATTTTTCAGCTACAGGTTGCAAGGGGAAGGTGCACCTGTGAAGGTGACTTCTCAATGGAAGGTGCAAGATGTGCTGTGGCAGGGCCACTCTGGTGCTGAAGGAAGGGGAGCAAGGGCCGAGATGGCAAGGCGGAGCAGCAGTGTGAGGCAGGTTGGGAGATGCACCTCAGAGGGTCCTGCTGTGCTCTGAGTGAGACGGCGGGAATCGTCGGGGGTTTTCAGCAGAACAGTGACATGGTCTGACAAAGTTTTTATTTTTTTAATTAATGTATTTATTTGAGAGGCAGAGAGAGAGAGAAATAGAGAGGGAACTCCCTTGCATTCACTCCTCAAATGCCTGCAAAAGCCAGGATTGGGCCAGGCCGAAGCCAAGAGCCTAGAACAGCATCCAAGTCTCCATGTGGGTGGAAGAACCCAATTCCTGGTACCACGAGTGCTGTCTTCCAGGGACTGCAGAAGCTGGTGTCAAGAGCTGGGACTGGTTCTTGAACCCAAGCACTCGGATGTGGGGTGCAGTCCTCTTGACCAGCAACTTAGCCATTAAGCCAGTGGCCACCTCAGACTTTTCAAATGATCAACAGCAGCCGTACTGAGAGCAGACTGGGAAGGGCAAGGCTGAAGCAGGAATACAGACAGTCAGTACTGACTTCCCATAGCACCTCTGCTTTGGGTGTGCTTTGTGCCTATAAGCCAAGCATTTCACCACATGAACCTCTGTGTTCTCACCTATAAAACAAAAGGTCAGTAGTTCCGAGAAATTTGTCACTTTCCATGTTCAGTGGGTTAATATTTGGAGGAATATTTAGAAATGTTTCTTATTAATCGTAAGCATTTTTACATGTGGTGCTTTCCCAAATTTCTATCTCCTAGTTACCATAGCTTTAAAGTGCAAATGTTGAAACTCAGTACATGAACAACATAGGCTATTTAATGAGTTCCCGTGAAAGTTGTAAATTACAGGAAAATATCAATTGTGGTAATGCGCAGAAGCGCATTCACTTTGAGCCCACTGTAAATGTTAATTCATGAAAATGGTAACCATAACTAAAGACTATTTGAATGATACACACACATGTGTTCCTCCAAGGGAAATGCACGTTTATCTAGGGAAAAGGAAAGGTGGTCAAAGGATTACTTTTTCAGAGGATAATTCTACTTGGGTTTAACATTTAGGAGGTCAAAATCCAGGTATCCTGAAGTCAGAGTGGGTTAAGATGATAATGGAATATAAAAATTTAGAGCTCTAAGAAGGAAGATAAGGAAATAGTGTTGTCAGGGCTATTTAAATGATAACAATCCTACTTCGAAAGTACCCAGAATTCCCTCTCAAAAGCAGAATGTTCCCAAATACCCTTTGTGGATTTCTTCTTTGTTGTTGGGTTTTGAACAAATAACCTCATCCAAGAAATCCATCTTTCAGGCTATCCATCGATGTGGCCAAGGACTGTCTTCTCTTCTACCTGCCTCTGAATTGACAGGAATGAGTTTGGCTGTGGACAGAATAAATTAGATGTGAAAAATGGTAAAGGGAAAGAGAGAAATGCTTGATCATTTTGCTTGCACATGTAAGGACTTCAGTGCTCTGTGTTTCCTTGAGAGAAATCCCCTGGTGCCAATTAACCTAACTTATTCCAAAACAGTTCTCGGTTTGGAAAGAATAATTTTCATTGTGGGTGTTCCTTGAAATTGTATGCCTCATCCCCTGCTATTACTGAGATGTGTGCTGTGCGATTCAAAGTACGGGCTTCATTTCCATTCACTGTATAGATTAGAGCTGGATCCCACACACAGTGTCAAATAATCTGTTTTAATTTTGTCCAATGCACACATATTTTAACTTTTAGCAATTTTTTAATATGCAAAAGCCATCTCCACTTAATATGAAGCCAACTATTTCATGTCAAAGTGTTAAAAAAAAAAAAACTGAAAGCAAGAGATTTGTTTTAATCAGGAAATAGCTTTACTTGCAAAAACTTTTTTATAAAGTCAACTGTCTTGGCTTGGTTTAAATGGCATCTTCATTTTTCTCTGAAATAATGTGAATGCATTTTTCCTCCAGTGTGAGGGAAAAAAAACTAGACTAGAAAGGATCGAAAAAGATCTCACTTGTGGAATGCATTCTCCTTTTTATTAGGCTTTGTTGTCTTTTTGGGTTTCTGGAGTATTTTTTTTTAAACCTAATAAATCAATTAACCAATATTCATTCTAAGATTTAATTTGGTGAATAGAATATATGTGCTTTTCATCAGGGCACACATCTTTTTAAGACTGAAACCACCACACACAAAGAATTTAATTCTAACAGACATTTGTTCTCAACACAAATACTTTAGGGCCAATAGTTGTCCCCACTTAATCATGCTTCTTAAAAGTGAATTCCAAAAAAACCTTGAGGCCCCAGATGACCCCTGGTAAGGTGAGTTGTCAGTAAATTACTTTTATGTGTGCCCTAGGGAAGCAGATCTGCTAGAAACTTGGTAGGGAGCTGGCTCCATTTTGCCTCTAGGGGAATGACCTTTAACTTTATCTAACCTTTGCTTTTCTAATTCTAAATTTCTGGAGGCAGTTAGTTGCATTGTTGAATTTCTTATGAAGGAGAGACCTCTCCCATATCCAAAAGACAGTGTTAACCACATAGTCATCCTTTAACTTCCAGATGAAGTTGCATTTCTACATTTTAGTTTACATACCAAACATTTAATGAATTGAAATAGAATGAATTCAAAAAAGATCATAGTTAAATTACGACTGCCTTGGGTGACATTTGGAAAACACTGTAGAAAATTGAGCCCGGCTATTTTGCTAATGTGAATTTACTGTGGTACTTGAAAATGTATAAGAACCATTAGAGATGAATGAAGATATCATGCCATATTGCATTTATTTTTTCTCAAAATATTTAGTTATTTAAGACAAATCTTGCCCATTATTTTTGTTGTCTCCATAGTAAGAAAAGTACTATTTGGGAATAATGTCCCATTATTAGCAAACAGAGGAATTTAGATTCAGTTTTGGATGAAAAATTACCCTAATTTGGATATATTAGGCCTAGAATATTAGGAAATATTGAGCATGTGTGTGTGTTTCTCTTTTAAAGAATATAAAATATAAAGGCATCATTAATCCTACGTTAATAATTAGGGCATTGCTTCTATAAATAAGTAGTTTTCTATGAATGAATGCCCATGAATATCCAGTTTTTCTTCTTTCCAATTCATTTTTGCTGATGTTGAATGGGCCAATATTACTAATTAATTTCCAAAGAAAAATATTTCATGGTTCAGTTTTATTTTCTAATAAGTGTATTATATGTTTAATATATGTATAAACTCTATATGAGTGAAATATTACTAAAGGAAAAATTACATACCTAGTTTTTAATGTTTATTTATTATTTCTATTTATTTGAAAGACATAGTGACAGAGAGAGATCTTTCATCTACAAGATCACTCCCCAAATGCTACACTAGCAAGAGCTGGGCCAGACTAAAGCCAGAAGCCTAGAACTCCATCCAGGTCTCCTGCGTGGGTGGCAGGGACTCAGATACTTGAACCATCATCTGCTGCCTCCCAGCATGTATTTTAGGAGGGAGCTGGATCGGAGTCAGAGTAGCAGGGACTCCAATATGGGATCTAGGTATCCGAAGAGGCAGATTAACCTGCTGTGCCACAACGCCCACCCCTATACACCTGATTTTTAATCAGTCAATGTCTAGATATATGAGTGCATAGTCCAAACGTAGAACAGTTCTATAATCTCTTTGGTTTATATTTCATATTGTAGCATAAGCAAAGGCAGGCAGGCTAAGCTTTCCATCTGATATCAGTCCTTTTGAGGAGATCAACAATAAGCAGTCGCAGAGGCGATTAATGTAACTTCAGTGATTTTTCAGCGGGGAAGGAAAGAAATCAGCAAATTCTTTCCTATAAACCAAAGGTTCTGGCTCAAGAGTATATGTAAACAAGATGGAAGTTTTAAATATAGCTTAAATGCCACCCAGGAGAAACCCAATGGTGAAAGAGTTGTCAACAATCTGAGAGCAAACTTTCCCTGATGGGGAAAATATTAAATTGGTGACATTAATGCTGGGAGTAAACTGTCAGGAGCTCCCAAATAATTCATCATAGAATGCTGCCCTGACAGTTTATCTTTGGATCATTTGGATGAAAAAAATACCCTTATTTGGCTACATTAGTTTGCAAATATTGAAAATAATTTTTTACAGATTATAAAATACAAAGGAGGAAAAATAATAGTAAAGCATAATGTAGAGATGCTCTTTGATGACCCTAGGAAGATTTTACTTGAGAAAATGACAATTTTGGAATTTTGAAACAAATTTGGAAACAACAGAATAAAATTGATGATGCATGATGGCACTGATATCCAGTTTTTCTTAGGCTGCTTGCTTATTGTAATCCTGCCAAAACCATTTATTTGTCATCATGTACACTCCTGCTTGCGATGGCTAAGTGTTTTTGCTTGTTTGCTCTGGGTTTGTCAAAAATCTCACAGCAAGGTATTAATATATGTATAAACTCTATATGAGTGAAATGTGTTAAACCATTATAGCATGGTCCACATTATTGTTGTCTAGAAACTTGCAGTTCAGTTACTATTAAACCTCCATCAAAAGACACATTTGTAAAGTGTGATATGCACTTGAACAGAGCCCATCTCTGGCACTGCCTCTAGAGCCCAACCCACAACACAGGATGTAGAATGGGGAAGATAGTTCCCCACAAGAAGAGTGCTCTGACCAGAAAAAGAAAACAAAATTTACTTGAGGGGCAGAGAGAGGGAAAAGAAAGATAAACAAAGCTCCTATCTGCTGATTCACTCCCTAAATGCCTACAAAAGTCAGACTGGGCCAGGCTCCCATTCACGTGGAAGCCAGGAGCCAGGAACTCAGTCCAAGTCTCCTACATGGGTGGCAGGGTTCCCAATATGTGGGCCATTACCTGCTGCCTCCCAGGGTGCACATTAGCAGGAAGCCAGAATCTGGAGTGGATTGGAGTCTTGAATCCAGACACTCCAATATGGGAGGCAGACATCCCAAGATAAGTCAAATGCCTGCCACTGGAGGCAGAGTTGTGGCTCAGCAGGTAAAGCCTCTGCCTGCCATACTGGCATCCCATGTGCACTACAATTCAACTCCCCAGCTGCTCCACTTCTGATCCAGCTTCCTGGTAATGGCCTGGGAAAAGCAGTGGAAAATGGCCTTTGTACTTGGGCCCCTCCATCCACACAGGAGACCTAGAAGAAGCATTTGGCTCCTGGCTTTGATCTGGCCCAGCCTTGGCCATTGCGGCCATTTGGGGAGTGAACCAGCAGATGGAGAATCTCTCTCTCTCTCTTTGTCTATCTGTCTCTCTCTCTGTGTAACTGTGACTTTCAAAATAAATAAAATAAATCTTAAAAAGAAAATGCCAGCCCCAGAAGAAGAGAATTTGATAGGGGACAGGAAATCCAACAGACGTAAAAAACTAAATGAGGGAGACGAACTACAAGGGTACTTTGAAAAGTTTGTGGAAGAAATGTAACTAGAAGCTAACTTTATTTGCATGCAAAAAAGTTTGAAATCCATGCATGGTTGTTTTTTTGTTCCCTAATACACTTTTCTGTGAATTTTTTGAAGGCCCCTGGAAGAAGCAAAAAAATTATAAATGCCCCGATAACATGCTATAATCAAAGTATAAACCAAGTGTGGGAGATACCAAGGGAAAGAATGGTAGCCCCATCCCCCTGAGGATGGCTGAGCCTCACAGAGGAAATGGTTCTAAAAGGGAAAAAGAGGAAAGAGCCTGTCATGCAGGAACCATGGTAAAGAGACTGGTCAGGCTGGACATGTCAACTGAGGCCACAGAGGGTGACCGTGCAACTATAAAGCATTTGGCATCTACTTAACTAGGGATTATGAATTTCTGTGGTAGACAGCAAGAACTGTTATGTCCTCCACCAGCACCCCTCTCTCCCCCAGTGATGTATTAGTCCCACATGTAACCAGTTGACTTCTTAAGGCAAATGTCACCTTAGCTGCTGTGACTGCTACGTTTCCCCTTGTGCAGGATTTGGGAGCTTTCCTTGTCTACAGGGCAAAGCAGCTCAAGAATTGAATTTAAACCAGCTGGAAACATAAGTGCAAGGGGAGAAGGCTGTAGGAAAAGCAGAACTTCAGTTCAGGCAGGTGTAATCCAAAAACAAAACAGCTCCTGCCTTTGCTTTCCCTTCCTTGTGTTGGCTTCATTCTTGCACAGGCTTTCTCTCTGTGGCACAGACTGCAGCAGCCCTGGGCATGCATCCCACCAGCTTAACTCCTTTGTCTTATGGGTACCAACAGAGATCTCAGAACCCAGACTCCATGCTTGGCCCTGCTCACACCCTGGGCCACTCTGGGCTTCTAAGTGCATGTGCTCCCATCATTGGCCAGACCTCCATCACCTGCCCTTCTCTGGAGCCTGGGACAGGGTCCACAACATAGCCAGTGAGTGAATTAGGGGCCACTGACTCCCCAGGTTAAAATTGGGGTTTTGTGACCAGAGCAAGAGGGAGTAGATGCAGGGTAGCCTAAACAGCAGACATTCATTACTTGGAGTCAGGTCCCACATGCTCAGTATTCGCTCCTGCCTTTCTTCCTCTACACATTTCTCATTATCAGGCTTTTCTTTGACATTATAAGGCAGTTCAAGAGATGAAACTAAAGGTTTCAGTTGGTATAGTCTACCCAATTAAGTGATGTTTTCTTGATATCCTCATAGTACCCATTTTTTTACTTATTTTTATCCGTCTTCTTGCTTAAAACTTGTAGACTCACTCACATTGGGTGTGCCAGTAACTTAAGCACCACAAAGCATTATTATTGAATCACCAGAAAAAACAGGATCCAAAAGACTGAACTTCAGAACTTTTCTAAAGTTGAAAAAAAAGGGCTCATCTCCCCGGACAATGGATAGCTGAAGCCTTATAAGAAACATGTCTACACAACCTTGCTCTTCTCCTTATTTTGAAAGGCTTTTGTAAAATTTCTATTTCATTTCCATCCATTAATCATATTTATTAGTAGTGAGTCACTGTAGAGTCTGCAGCCAAACCTGCAAGAATAACCAAAGTATATAGGGAGTTGCCTCCAAAGTGCTTAAATGGGAATGTGAAACATCTAATGATAAGGTTTTGTATTTTTGTAACATATAATTTTGGAGTATTTTGTACCCTATGGCTCTAATGTTCACATTTTCTTTCCAATGATGTTGGGCTCCATTATGTGCAATTTAATTAACTTTGGTAAACAAGTACTTGGATGACATGTTTTAATTTGTCTTTAGTCATAATAATAGTGTGATTAATGTGCTGTAGACTACTTAAAGTGTAATATTGTCATTATTTCTTTACCCTTTGAAATATGCAAGATGTTTCTGAATATTCCCATGAGTCTATTAATATGTCTTTACTAGGTGTTTCATATGCATATTAAAAATCTGTTCATGTTTATTCACTTAAATGAAGAGAAAGTTTGAAAAAGCATGATTCCTGACTACCCAAGAATGTGTGTGCTTTTATCCCTAATAGTTAGGAAAAACCTTGAAGTTAGTCATTTTTTCTCATCAATAGCCTTTGTCACACTTAAGCATGTTCTTGAAATTAGAGCTAACTACATTCAATAAACACTCAAAAAAAGGTTAATTTCATTTTAGTGGAAAATACAACTAATTGATGTCTTCTATGTCTAAGTTTTAAATAGGAATCGTATTATGTAAGTATATGATAGAATTTCCTTTTGGCCGGTGCCGCGAATCACTTGGCTAATCCTCCGCCTGCAGTGCCGGCACCCCGGGTTCTAGTCCTGGTTGGGGCACTGGATTCTGTCCCGGTTGCTCCTCTTCCAGTCCAGCTCTCTGCTGTGGCCCAGGAAGGCAGTGGAGGATGGCCCAAGTGCTTGGGCCCTGCACCCCATGGGAGACCAGGAGGTGGCTCCTGGCTTTGGATGGGCACAGCGTGCTGGCCATAGCGGCCATTTGGGGGTGAACCAATGGAAAGGAAGACATTTCTCTCTGTGTCTCTCTCTGTCTCACTGTATAACAAAAAAAAAAAAAAAAAGAGAGAGAGAGAATTTCCTTTTGTCCTTTTGGTCTAAAAACATGCCTATGCACTTAACTGTGCCTTACAAAAATAATTTCCTTATTTTCCTCAGAGTGTATTATTCCTTTGTATGTTATATCCATCCATTTAATTTATTTTTTAAAAAAGATTTATTTATTTTATTTGAAAGTCAGAATTACACAGAGAGAGAGAGAGAGGTCTTCCATCCTCTGGTTCACTACCCAATTGGCTGCAACGGCTGGAGCTGTGCCGATCTGAAGCCAGGAGCCAGGAGCTTCTTCCCTGTCTCCCATGCGGGGTCATGGGCCCAAGGGCTTGGGACATCTTCTACTGCTTTTCCAGGCCATAGCAAAAAGCTGGATAGGAAGTGGAGCAGCCAGGATTCGAACCAGCTCCCATATGGGATGCCAGCACTGCAGGTTGCATTACCTGCTATGCCACAGTGCTGGCCCCATATCAATCCATTTTAAAAGCAGTGTTTAACTTGCTCATGCAGAGAGTTGAAAGTACTTGACCCTTCTGCTTCATTTCACCTCTTTGGCCTCTTATCCTGCTGTTCACTTGCCACTTAATTTTTCAAATCATGAGAAGATGTTTTTATGTGAAACTGACTTTTTACCCATGGAAGCACCAGGTGGGATCCAGCCAGGAGATTGTTACCAGAAGACAGTTATTAGCTACTTTCTATTTGATCAGAAAGCTGACAGAGTTGTGAAGTTCAATTTAGAGAAATATGTTTTCTGAAGGTTTTGCTAAATGTGTAGGAATAGACTAAATGTTTTCCCTGTGCTTTGTAGATCCACAAAAGTAGTGAGGCTCAGCTCCATGGAGGGGGCATACTTGTAGGTTTGCCAATCATTAATTGATGGGTTCATTCATTAAACAAATGGTTACTGGACTTCTTGTAATTGAAACAGAGGATGTGAAGAAATTCCAGATATTCTCTTTATTTGTTGATTTATTATGATTAATTATAAACATCCTGGTGGAGATTTGTAGTGTTAGAAATGATAAGGAGTGAGGAAAGATTGAGGGCTTTTGGACCTGTGTCCTTGGATTATTTTCTAAGCAGGTTCAAATGTCTCCCTGTTACTTGTTCATTTATGAGGTATGAGGACATCTCATTGTTCACAATATTGCTTGCAAATATTAACATGCATAAAATTTCCATTTATCCTAAACAAGGAATGGAGACTTCTCATGAGCTGAATATTTTGATAAACTAATGACTTACAAGATGCTTGGTGAAAATTGCCAATTATGAAAAGATATGTGTGAATGCATCATGAAAATAATATTACTCCCTATTTATCCATAGATGCAAAATATGAACTATTATAGTGTTCATGTCCTTTTGACAGCCATATCAGGCTTGCCAATACCCCCTTTTTAAAATGAATACATATTTTTATTTTTAATTGAGATGCAGAGTGACAGACAGGCAGAGATCTCTCCACAAATCCAAGGCTGGGCCAGGCTAAAACCAGGAGCCAGGAACTCGATCTGGGTCTCCACAGTGAGTGACAGGGTCGTTGGGCCATCTTGTACTGCTTTTCTGGATACATTGGCAGGGAACTGGGTCAGATGTGGAGCAGATCATTTCACCCCTTATCCTTTGCACGATTTCTGTGAGACTAGACCAGTTCCAGAATTCGGGGACTTTCATGTATTTTTTGTCAATCGGATTGATATCTGTTACCTGGCAACTATAATGAGATCTGAAATAGCACCTCATAATCAAATATATTGATGTGTCTACAGAAAAAAACATCTGAATTTTCAAGCTAAGTTGAATAAATAAATATAAATTGCTTCATAGCAGTTCAGGTCTATTTTTGCAAGTAAATACATTTTGACTAAACTTGGAAAAAAAGCTTTAGCTTTTCAAAACTTCCTGAGTTTCCAAATTACCTAGGAGAAATTGTGACGCTGTGTGTCACAGGGTCATGCACTCTCATCTCATTTATCTAATAATCAAATTTCAACATCAACTTTTGGGGACATTGTTGGGAAAGCAAAATTGAAGAAAAATGGCTTCTAAGCTTCAAAGAGAATAGCTGTCACTAAGTGGCATGTGTGTTAGTTATAAAATCATAAGATGTTTGGAAGTGGGAGAGACTTTTGGAATCACTGAACCAAAACCTTTCATTCTGCAATTGAAGAAACTGAAGTCAGGAGGGACAATATCATCTGAGGTTGGCCAGCCACACAGAGCTGCACTGATGCTGACTTATTGGTAACAAGAAGCCTCATTTTTTAATAAGCTTGATGCTTTGCTGCTAGTTTTCACAGAATGCATGCATCTCATTGATAATGAACAGCAGGCTAGAAGTACACAGGATAAAGAATTACCACGTAGAAGCTGACAGCAGGGTAGGAAGCAGCAGCATTGCAAGGCAGAACCAACTTCCTAACATGCTGAAAGCTGGACAGCACGACTAACAGATTCGTTTCAGGATGACAATGCCTATCAGCTGTTCAGGTGTTCACAGCCAAAGGAAGCAATGTTTCTCCAGGAGAACAAAATGAAGGTTTACATGGCATCATGTTACGCCAGTGCACTCGCTCCAGACGAGATTTATTCCTTCCAAAACATTCCCAAATAGCTAAGTAATAAAAGAGAGCTGCAGGAGACCGATATGGGAAATCTCTGTTTCCCGGAAATTTCTACTTAATTTTCCTATGAACTTAAAACTGAAGTGAAAAGTAGATTTTCTTTAAAAACAAAGAGACAGGATTGCTTTATTTCTTAAGGAATTCCTTCCTTCCTTCCTTCCTTCCTGCCTTCCTGCCTTCCTGCCTTCCTTTCAGATTTACGTATTTATTTGAAAGGCAGAGTTACTGAGAGAGAGGGAAAGAGAGAAAGAGAGACCTTCCAGCCGTTGGTTCATTCCCCAAATGGCTGCAATGGCCAGGGCGGGGCTGGGCTCAAGCCAGGAGCCAGGAGCTTCATCCAGTTCTCTCACAAGGGTTCAGGGGCCAACTACTTGGGCCATCTTCTGCTGCTTTTCCAGGAGCAATAGCAAGAAGCTGGATTGGAAGTGGAACAGCTGGAACTCAAACCAGTAGCCCATAGCAGCTTGATCCACAGAGCCACAACACTGGCCCCTTCATGAATTTCTTAACAGGCAGCTCTGGGAAAAGAAACAAAACAGCCGCTCACCATTAGTTTCAGTATAACATGATCTCTAAGATTGACACTAAGACATTAAGAAAAAGTTAAAATTGTGTTTACAAAGATAAAGATGTGTGCCGTATATGTTTTAAATATCATCAGCCAACTTTTTGGTAACTTAGTTTCTGTTAAAATACAAGTATCCCTGAGAAAGTTGACTCTTACCCTTATTGGCATTTTGATTTAGTGAGAATAAATTTTAGCTCTTTCCTCAAATGTAGATTTTGGAGGATAGGAACATTGAGGATTGAGAGAGGAAGAAATAAATAGCTTTCAGCAGAAAGAGACACAAAACCTTGGACACAAGAGTAAGTCTTGGTTTTAGAATCTGGTCCACATTCAAGAGTAACTTGTAGGATCAAGCTCCATTGTCAGCTCATAGGTTTGACATTCTTGTTTAATAATTTAGAAGCCCAACTAATTTCCTTAGGCTATTGATAGGTAATCTAATTTTTTGTTTTCTTTTTGAAATATAGAAATTGAATCAAACTGAATAGAAATAAATATTTTCTTAATCTCAGTCCTTGGGATAAATAACTAGATAAATAACTAGTCTTCATTCTTTAAGATTTATTTATGTATTTCAAAGGCAGAGCTACAGAGACACAAGAGAGAGGGAGAGAGGGAGAGAGAGACAGAGAAAGAGAAAGAGAAAGAGAAGGAGAGAGTGAGAGAGAGACAGAGAGAGAGAGAAAGAGAGAGAGAGACAGAGAGATCTTCCATCTGCTGGTTCACTCCCCAAATGGCTGCAGTGGTCAGGGCTGGGTCAGGCTGAAGCCAGGAGCCAGGAGCTTCATCCAGATCTCTCATGTGGGTGTAGGAGCCCAAGCATTTGGGCCATCTTCCACTGATTTCCCAGGTACATTAGCAAGAAGCTGGATCAGAAGAGGAGCAGCCGTGGACTTGAATTGGTACCCATATGGGATTCCAGTACTGCAGGTAGAGGCTTAACCTTCCACACCACAGCACTGGCCCTCAGTTTGCATTCTTATGCAAGAAATACAGGATAGAGGTAGCCATTTGTTTAAGACAGTGGCAATCTACAACAGAATTCCTGGGCTTAGTACCTAGATCGAGCTCCTGATTCCAGCTTCTTGTTAGTGCAGACCTGGAGGGGGGAGCAACAATGATATTTCAAATTCTTATGTTCCTGCCACTTATATGAGAGACCTGGTTTGAATTCTATCTCCTGTCCTCAGCCCTCTGGCCAGTGTGGGCATTTCAGGAGTGGTCTGATAGGTGGACACTATCATCTATCTGTCTGTCTGTATCTATCTAGCCTATCATATACTATCTATATATGTCTCTTTATTTCTTTTCTCTGTTTCTCTCTATCTCTCTGTCTTTCTCTCTTACCTCCCTCACACATACATGTTACAAAAAAGAAGAAGTATGGTATATTTATGAAGAGTATATAAACATAAAAGTTGAGCCATGGTTTAGAAACTCCAGGACAGTGGGGGACAGGCATTCCGTGCAGTGGTTAAGAGGCAGCTTAGCCTGCCCATATCCCGCGCCAGAATGCCTGGGTTCAAGTTCCAGCTCCACTTCAGATTCTAGCTCCCTGTTCATGCAGACCTTGGGAAGCAGACCTTGGCTCAGGCTGTTGGGTTTTTGCCACCTACTTGAGAGATTTGGATTTGATTCTCAGCTCCCAGCTTTGGTCTGGCCCAGCCTCAGCTATTGTAGGCATTTGAGAGAGTGAGCCAGAGGATGGGAGCTCCATTGCTCACTTGCTCACTCTCTCTCTCTCAAATAAAAAGATTGGGGTTCCTGACAAAGTTTTTCTTTTGCTTGAGGAGTGTTATGGTAGTAACGATATCACTATGGTCACAATGGCTGGTTCTTGGTAATTAAAGATAATAGTCAAATAATTAAATTTAAAACTTATAATAAATTACACTGCTCCCTTGTATGCAGATATATATATATATATATATATATATATATATATATATATATTATTTGACAGACAGAGTTAGACAGTGAGAGAGAGAGAGAGACAGAGAATGGTCTTCCTTCCATTGGTTCACCCCCCAAATCAGCCAGAGCTAGGCCGATCTGAAGCCAGGAGCCAGGTGCTTCCTCCTCGTCTCCCTTGTGGGTACAGGGGCCCAAGCACTTGGGCCATCTTCCACTGCCTTCCCGGGCCACAGAAGAGAGCTGGACTGGAAGAGGAGCAACCGGGACTAGAACCTGGCACCCATATGGGATGCCAGCGCTGCAGGCGGAGGATTAACCAAGTGAGCCACAGCACCGACCCCCATATGGAGATACTATATAGTTTGTAGGTTGAAGCAAAGTGTACCTAAGATATACTATGTGGTAATAACTTAGAGGTTAGCCAGTCATGGATTGAATCTGGCCCTCTGCCTATTTTTGTAAATAAAGTTTTATTGGAACACAACTTTCATGCTGTAACAACAGATTTGAGTAGTTGCCATAGAGACCACAAGGCCCAAAAAGCCTTGAATATTTGTTCTCTAACATTTAAAGAAAATATTGCTGCTACCAGATTTGGACGGTCAATTATTGATTCTCAATACAGTCATCTCTGAGAAGTTGTGTTGCCTTAAATCATTAAAGACTGGAATAGCATTTGTACAGAGATAGTTTAACAAAATAAGGGATAGACTAAAAAAGAATATGAATCCTTAAGAATCCAATGTTTCCCACAGTTTACATATCCTGGGACTTTGAAGTTTGTAGGACAACATCAGAGAGCACTAATCTACGATTTCCATGTCCAACACTAGTGAAAAGAAAATGGCATGGGTGGCTTTTGGTGCATTCTCTAACTCTCAACTGTAAATGACTTGTGGAGGATTTCTACCAGTCATCAGCATGCTTGGTCTCGTGCATGGATCTCGTATCCCAATCCCCATACTTTGCGCCTCTGGATATACTGCTACACTCTATTATTAACAGTGCAACGTTGGCTTTGTGATTTTGCAACCTTATGATCTCCACAAGATAGCCCAAGGATGCTCTTTATGAGTTGCACCCTTTGCTGTAGCATTAACCACTTACACCGACACTGCCTCTCCAGAAAACTCTTGGAGGAGAGGGGCCACCCACATATCAGTCTCCTGTGTGGCAGGCAGCCTGTTCTCAAGCTCAGTAGTTGATGGATATGAGGTAAATAAAGTAAGGATGTCCATGTAATTTATCACGTAAACGGGGTCAATTTTGAGAGGGAATAGAAGTGTATCCAGACAAACCAGAACAGACAGCCACTCTAATTTCTATGGATTTTTGAAGTTATAAAATTTCCTTAACGGGATGTCTGATTACTAAGTAACTCTTCATCATAAAATAGACATTGAAATGACCTTGAAGATGGCAATAAAATGACCAAAATAGAAAATTTATAAAAATTGAGGAATTTCGGTTACCTTGGACTTTGCATGTTGTACCTGACAGAGGCCTCTTCCACTTGCTCTCCTGCTTGCACAGCGCCTTCTCTTCCTGCCCATCACGGAAAGCAGGTGACTATCACTATAAACATCCGTCAAGAAAAGAAAGGAAAAAAATATGAGAAAGAAGGGGCAGATCTAGGCTTCTGTCAGGATTTAGGAAGCCATATCTTGTACGAGCCAGATAGTGTTTTATTTTTCTTTCTTTTTAATTGCTGGCTTTTTTTTTAAAGCATAATGGAGCATGCATTGATCTTGCAATAAGCTTGACTTATACCGTAAAACTTGAGCGCATTTTAAATTATGCAGCTCACTATATTAAGCCAGGACTTTCCAGTCCACCCAAAGTTTCCAGTAAAGTTCTGTTTGACCTTTGTATAAAGACCACCTTTACTAGGTGACTTATTTTTGCTGCCCTCTTGGGTGGTCGAATGAGGCAGATTTCCCTGTTGAACACATACAACCTTCTTTTTTGCCAACTGAACATTACACTGGGATGTGGCTTGGAGGAGCAGTTTCTCAATACTATAAACAACTGCTTTCTTGGAACAGCTTGTTGCTGAAGCATAAAGAGAGGTTACTCTTGGTTTAGCCTTGGGTAGCATGTGAGTTGGTTAAGGAAGTAAGCGTGGCTGACCCACCAAATTACAGTGGCCATAATATAATTAAGTTCAGTATCCTCCCTGGAGGCTTTAAGAAGTATTATTATGACACCGAACTTAAGGAAGAGGAGTTGTTTTTTAAGAGCCAGAAAATTAGTGAGAAGCAATCTCTGGGGGCAATATTGAAAAGTTTTTTAAAAACCCAGTGGAAATGTGTGGAAGATGTTCAATCATAAAAGCTGGTTAAAATACAGTAGTGTTATGTGTGATTCGCAATATTACTAAGTCCCTACCTCTCAAAAGAGTAGAATGTCTGGGAGTTAAAGATGCTATTTTCTATTAGACTTAGGATGGGGAAAAAATGAAGGGCTGGAAATATGTTAGAATTGAGAAGACGTTTGCTTTCTCTGATCCAAGTTAAATTGCATTTTAAATTTTTTTCTAATAACAACTAAGGCTATTCAGTTAGATTTAATACAGAATATTGAAAGGTCATTAAAGACCTAAATGGTTCTGAGTGGGAAAAAGGAGCAAAAGGAATGAGAATGCAGGGCCATTTACCAGCTTATCGTCAGTCCACAGCACACTCAGCAGGGCAGCTTGTCAGAGCTCTTTGAGAGGGCCCTAGCCTGGACCCAAGAGGCAAAGACATAAAGGCTTTGAAAACATGTATGAAAGCATAAATACAGAAAAGAAAGATGTTTAGTTTGTATTTCTTTCTAAACCATTGCTGTTCAAGGCATTGCTCTTTATCTCTTGGGCTCCATGACAGATTGGCTTAAATAAGTAAATAAAAAGATCAGGTCTCTAGGGTAAAGTATAATGTACCATAGCTTTGTCACTCCATAACTGCTATATTCATCCAGTCTGCTTCTCATTGGTTACAACCTCATCATGTAGCAGGTAATCCTGCCTATGTTTAACTGTCTAGGTATCAGCCATTCACGCAATAACTCCTGCATTGTCCTAATAGTCTCACCACGTGTCCTGCCCAGGAGCAAACTTGCCAGAAACATTGCTTCTCCATAGGTAGGGTGCTTCCTTTGGGGTAGAGGAGAAGAACTGCCACCACGTGGAAAATGTGACTTCACAGATGGTGCTGCCCAAACAAATCCAAAGGCTGAATGGGCTATCTGGCAAATCCCTTTTTTCTGCAGCCATTCCTCTACACGCCTTTGGTTTGGTGTATACATTCATGCTTTAACTCCAAGCCAGTAAGAAGTTTAATGTTACATCCCTGCTTAATTTTTGCTCACTTCAGAGAGAATCTTAGTCTACTACAAATAGGAACCAAGAACATGCTATTAGATGTGCTCATAGTTCAGTGAGCCTTCCATGGGAAAGGGGAAGTCATCACTTCTCAATTCTTTGCTTCTGTGTGGAGTGGCCCTAGGTTAAGCTGGCGCTTCAGTGTATTGGTTCCTAGCACAATAAATCCATCACTCCCCACCACAAAGCCCTAAGTCATTAGTTCTAGTGAGTGTTTTGGATGTTTCAGATGTCTGTCCAACAATTCTTTTGGTATATTTTTGGTACTCTCCTGTAGGCAATGTCAGCATTATCAAAGTTCAATGCGATATCTTCCACTCTTATTTCTATCTCGTTTTTAACTTGATAAGAAAGAGGATTGACTTTTTTGAAGTTCCACTACATTTCAGAGACTTTACAAATCTTAACCCCATTTAATCCTTGCAGTGGCCCTGTAATCTGGATATGATTTTCTCTATTTTACAGATAAGGAAATGTTTAAAAAAGTTAAGTAATCTTCCCGATGGTTTATGAGTATGTCTAGTAACTGGTAGAACCAGACAGGATTCAAATTCATATCTGTCTGACTCCAGTATTTGTGCAGAATCCACCCACTAATTATCTAAAACCCCACCTGTGAATACATTTGAAGAAATTTTTCAGCCGGCACCGTGGTTCACTTGGCTAACCCTCCGTCTGCGGTGCCAGCACCCCAGGTTCTAGTCCCAGTTGGGGCACTGGGTACTAGCCCCGGTTGCTCCGCTTCCAGTCCAGCTCTCTGCTGTGGCCCAGGAGGGCAGTGGAGGATGGCCCAAGTGCTTGGGTCCCTGCACCCGCATGGGAGACCGGGAGGAAGTACCCAGCTCCTGGCTTCGGATCGCTGCAGCGCCGGCCGTGGCGGCCATTAGGGGAGTGAACCAACGGAAGGAAGACCTTTCTCTCTGTCTCTCTCTCTCAAAGTCTAACTCTGCCTTGCAAAAAAGAAAAAAGAAAAAACAAAAAACCAAGAAATTTTGCTCTAGAATCTGTACAGATTTCCAACTCTGCTGTCTTCATAATAAACTTCATAATAAACTAAGACAAACTGAGAGAAAGCTCATGTTCCTGCTCCTCTTAGCCTCTGTTCCCAAGCACGGTCAAACTTGGAATAGCTTGTTTAAGCAGAGAAAGAAGCTATGCTTGATTTGGCCTTGAGTAGCAATCTGAATTGTAAAGGAAGTGAAGTGTGGCTTGCTCAAAAAGCCCCAGCTTGGTGCTCGTTGACAGAGTGTCCTTCTGTAGAATTAATTGGAGATTCTTTTTTTGAAGTTCCTAGGCAGCCAACAGGTGAAAATGCATAATTCATGCAAGTCTTGGGGAAAAGGCTCACCTGTGCCAAGATAAGATTTTTCTCTATCCTGGATGAATGGGAAGTTTGATTTTCTTTGCCAAAATAAATTGGGAATCTAAATACCAGAACTTATGCAGAAGGATCATGCCTTCTAATGTATTTGGAGAAAGCTGGGGCTCTTTTGTTCCTTTTCCTAGTCCATTTCATACTCCAAAAGACACATGTTGTGGGAAGCATGTTCAAAGTCAAAGAAACTGTGTAGACTGGTAGACATTAATTAAATCTGCCAGATGAAACAGTTACAGAATAGTGTAAATGAGGAAATGCATCATCAAAGAGGTCGCATGTCAGAATGGAAGGCTGGAGAAATTCATTCCCTTGAGCACAAAACCACTAAATTCTCCCTTGTCTCCTATTCTTCCTAACTTTTAGTTACTTGTCCATTGAGTCTGGGTGAAAGCCACAGATATTTTATAGGCTTAAAGTGGAAACACCAAACACTGTGGCCATAAAAGTCACTGGAGTGCCCATTTCTTCAGCAAGTTTCATGTCTTGGACATGTCATCTAAGGCCCATGCTGTGTCAGTAGACAGATATCATTTGGAGTTTGTTATAGATATTCCAACTGCCTCAATGACAGATCAATATTATCCCAAGAGTTTGGGGTGCAGAAACAAAAAAAAATCTCCTAATTAGCTGGATTTGTTCATATCCTAGGCTCAGTCCCTAGTAGGTCAACTACACCTGCACACCAGTGATTGACAAAGATAGTTTCACTTCAGAGAGATTCTGTTCATGTATTTCATTTCACACAGAAGGTGTTCTTTATAGCAAACGGGAAACTTCACTATAATCCAAAGTTTGAGCAATGGAAAGGCACATGGATGATGTCGTACATTTATAAATATTTTTTGTACTTGCTGGTTTATTTCTAAGGAAATTATGAGAATGACATCATAATGATGACTGACTTTTATTAGTGTTTTTACACTGCAGCTCTAGACAAGTGGTTATGAAGAAAAACAAATTGTCTAGTGTTATCCTTTAACACCGTACCTGCTGTTTTCTAGTAACATTAATCCTGGGGAGTGACTCCAAGATGATTTTACTTCCATCAGTTCTGTTTCACACATTTGTCACGAAAAAGAGCAGGGTGGTAAACCACAAAATTTCTTAAAACTCATAAGGGGAAGTAATTATCTTTATTTTTTTGAAAGATTTATTATTTGTTTTCATGAAAGTCAGAGTTACAGAGAGGCAGAGGCAGAGAGAGAGAGACAGAGAGGGAGGGGGAGAGAGAGAGAGAGAGAGAGAGAGAGAGAGAGAGAGAGAGGTCTTCCATCCACTGGTTCACTCCCCAAATAGCCGCAACGGCCAGTGCTGGGCCCCTCCGAAGCCAGGATCCAGGAGCTTCTTTCGGGTCTCACATGTGGTTGCAGGAGCCCAAGGACTTGGACCATCTTCTGCTGCTTTCCCAGGCACATTAGCGGGGAGCTGGATAGGAAGTGGAGCAGTCAGGACTCGAACCTGAACCTACATGGGCTACAAGCACTGCAGGCAGCAGCTTAGTGCACTACGTCACAGTGCCAGCCCCAATTATCTTTGATTTTTTTGTCTGAGCCACTGCTTGGATTCATCCACAACTTGAAAAGCAATTTCAGACTAATACTGAACGAACATATTAATAGAACGTATTGCTAAAGTACATAATCTGATAGTAATGGGTAGTGCTCTACAAAGTATTAGTCTAAAATTGAATATTTGAATGCATAAAGATGTCAGCTGTTGGACTGAGTGCTAGGTTACAGTAAAAGAATAACACAACTTGATTTTCATTCAAGGTTACTTCTTTATAATGTTAGGAGACTGCTAGATATAATCAACCCAAAATGATATGATCATGGTATGATGTTCTAGCAATACATAGAAAGTGCAAGGAAGAAAAGAAAAAAGCCTATTGAATTCTGGTGTTTGGCTGAAGAGCAGGAGCTGGGTCTTGAAAGATCAGTAAGTTCTTCCAGAAACTAGATGGCAATGATCTTCCAAGGAGAGGGAATAACCAAAGACAAAAACATCAGGGTGTGAAAGCTGAGGGAGCATCAAAGTTGACTGAAACTGGAAAGAAAAGAACTTGAAATGGAATGGCAGAAATGGAGCCTGGAAAAAGAGCATAGGGCTGTATCGTGGAGGATCTTATATCTCTTGCAAAATATTTGGGATTACTTTCTAGGTAATGAGAATGTGTGAAAAGGTTAGATGAGTGTCTTCCCATCACAAATAACCAGTAAAAATAAAGATTCTGACAGTCAAGGAAGAAAAGTTAGCCGTACTTACCCTATCCATGAGTCTTTCAGCTTCACTTAGACTCAGATCAGGAGATTGTGTGATTCAAACAAAATTAACTCAGCAATGGATGCCAATGTGACTCCAGCATTAATTAGGGAAATTTTATCTCAGGCCACTTTCCTGCTTCTAGACAGTTCTGGATTGATGTAGAGTAAAGTAGTATTGCACAAAATCATATTTCACAATAAATTTAAGGGGCCCTTCCATACAACATTACATGTTTCTGTGATACTCTACCTTTTGTCACAATAATGGACAATTTTCCAATAGGAGAAAAAACCTTTCTTTATCATTTTTACAGTGATAAAATATAGATATACAGATATGTGGATTTCTAATATTAACACCAACATGGCCTTATAGTTTGGTTATAAGTGTAAGAAAAAATCCTTTAAAAGGTTTTCATTATGCAAGCAAGTTTTGATAATTAATTTCACATTGCTTGAATCTGTGATACCCACTACCCAGACCTATAGATGCGACATAAAAGACTATATGTTGGGCCGGCGCCGCGGCTCACTAGGCTAATCCTCCGCCTTGCGGCGCCGGCACACCGGGTTCTAGTCCCGGTCGGGGCACCGATCCTGTCCCGGTTGCCCCTCTTCCAGGCCAGCTCTCTGCTGTGGCCAGGGAGTGCAGTGGAGGATGGCCCAAGTCCTTGGGCCCTGCACCCCATGGGAGACCAGGAGAAGCACCTGGCTCCTGGCTTCAGATCAGCGCGGTGCGCCGGCCGCAGCGCACTGGCCACGGCGGCCATTGGAGGGTGAACCAATGGCAAAGGAAGACCTTTCTCTCCGTCTCTCTCTCTCTCACTATCCACTCTGCCTGTCAAAAAAAAAAAAATTGTAATTGATAGTAGTTTCACATATGTCCACTCTGCCTGTCAAAAAAAAAAAAGACTATATGTTATATCTGAAAATATTTGTGCAAAAGCACAATAAAGGAGTCTAATGATCTTGCTAACATATCTATCCATAATATGGTTGATGAATTTCTGCTTCTGTATTTTTGCTTCTTGAACGACTTGATGATTCTTGAAATACCATACCTATGTAATTTCTGCTAATGGATTTGTGGTTATATATTCTTTTTTAAAATATTCACATACAATGAATATAGATACAAATACAGTAGCTTTGCTTATATAATTAAGCTTCTATAAATTTAAATTTCATATAGAAGAGATGAAATGCCTTTTTAAATTACTCCCTTTGATTTCAAATAATTCCAGTCATCCATTGAAACAAGCAGCTTTATTGCAATTGCCACATGTGAGAAGGCAAAGAACCATCAATAAGGTACCTTCCGAGGCCCTCACCCTGAAGTCACTTTGTCACATATGCCATCAAATGAAGGGGAAGAATTGTCTCAAGCAGTTCCTCCTTCCATATAGTTAAGGAGAGCACTCCTCTTTTTTTGTTTTTTTAAAAGATGTATCATTATTGGGTATTTCTTTTTTAAGATTTATTTATTTATTTGAAAGGCAGAGTTACAGAGAGGAAGAGGCAAAGAGAGAGAGAGGTCTTCCATCCACTGGTTCACTCTCCAGATGGCTGCAATGGCCGGAGTGGTGCCAATCTAAAGCCAGAAGCCAGGAGCCAGGAGCGTCTTCCGGTCTCCCAGGCAGATGCAGGGCCCAAAGACTTGAACCGTTTTCTACTGCTGTCCCAGGCCATACCAGAGAGCTGGATCAGAAGTGGAGCAGCCAGGACTAGAACCAGCACCCATATGGGATGCTGGCACTGAAGACCAGGGCTTTAACCCGCTGTGCCACAGCGCCAGCCCAGCTCTCCTCTTGCCCACTGTCCTGAACACGAACACCTAGCCTATCCCAGCCCCCAGCCCTTAGCCCCATCTCAAAGAAGAAAAGGGTTGGGCCGGCGCCACGGATCAATAGGCTAATCCTCCACCTGCGGCGCCAGCACACCGGGTTCTAGTCCAGGTCGGGGCACCGGATTCTGTCAGGCGCCCCTCTTCCAGGCCAGCTCTCTGCTGTGGCCTGGGAGTGCAGTGGAAGATGGCCCAAGTGCTTGGGCCCTGCACCGGCATGGGAGACCAGGAGAAGCACCTGGCTCCTGGTTTCAGATCAGAGCGGTGTGCCGGCCGCAGCAGCCATGGCGGGGGGGGGGGGGGGTGTGTGAACCAATGGCAAAGGAAGACCTTTTCTCTGTCTCTTTCTCTCACTGTCCACCCTGCCTGAAAAAAAAAAAAAAAAGAAAAAAGAAAAGGGTTGAATAGTGAGCAACTCATATGTGCTAGCTAAGGGGCTAGTAAGTTTAAATTTTTGTTTTTAATTTTTAAATTTATTTTGTTTATTTGAAAGGTAGAGTGACACACACACACACAGAAGGAGGGGAGAATATCTTCCATCTGGTGGTTCACTCCCTAAATGGCCACAATGGCAGGAGCTGGATCAGGCTGAAGCCAGGAGCCTGGAACTCTAGCCGTATCTCCCATGTGATTGACAGGGACCCCACGTACTTGGGCCATCTTCCACTGCTTTTCTAGGTGCATTATGAGGGAGCTGGATCGAAAGCAGAGCTTCTGTGTTTTCTACTTTAAAAAAGTACCTTATGAAGGAGAAGTTACAATGCCTTTGCTGTATCAAAAAAAAAAATGCTTAGGAGCATTGCATTATTTCCCCCAAGTCAAAGAGCCTGTAAGTCACAAAGCAAGGACTCAAACCCAGCTCCTTCATTGTAAAACCCACATTCTTTCCACTGAATACACCTCCGTCCCCATCACCTGAAATTCTGCCCCGAGAGCACCAGCGTATGTTTGTATTCTTCCTTCATGTTGCCATTTCTCTGAAGAATCACACTCACGTCCATCAGGTGCCTCTCTGGGAGATGCTGTTCGGCTCTCCCTGGAACTTTCCTTTCTCCCTGGCTCCTTCTCGTCCTCGAGGTCCCACCTTGAATATCCATCTCAGAGAGCTCTTTCCTGATTCCCCCTGATGTTCTTTTCCAAAACACCTTGTACTTCTGTGTATGATCCTCCCCAAAACTGAATGTCTACTTTCAGCCATGCTTTTCAAAACCTCTTTCCTCAAGTCAAATCCAATAGTCCAGGTCACAGCATTTGGTAATAATGACTGACTTTTACTGGGCACCAGCAGTGTGTCAGGGACCATTCTCCAGTCTCTCCAGGAACCAGCTCACAACAACCCGTGTGATGGAAAAGGCCCCTCTTTAGGTGATAAAACTGAGGCATTGAGAGGCTAAGAAACTTGCCCCTGGAATGTCAAAAAGCTCACAGTAGAGGAATCACGTTGCAAACCTAGGGAGTCTAAAACCTGGAGCACATATACTCCTCCAGGCTGTGCCCCGAATGAATGGGAATTTGCTGCCCAGTGAACGGGAGCTCCTGGTTTTCTATGGCTGAGGGAATGGCTGGATTCTGGGAGCAGAATCTGTGCAGTGGTGAGGATAAACGTTCATAACGTTACAGGTGTTGAAAAGAGTGGGGGCTGGCAGTCTGGAAGGTGGAGCCACTATAAACACTTCATTTGCTCTATGATTTAGAACCAGGAACTTGTCTTGCTTGGTGGTTCTGGGGATCAGAACAGGAAGCATTAATTTGCCATCACTTTTGTGCAACTTGCTACAGGAGTTGAATTATGAGTGTACTAGAAAAACTCTGGTCTGTCTTTCACGGCTTAGCTCTTCCCTCCATTAACTATGAATACGGTCTCCTGCAGTTTGAATTTTGAAAGTTCCCCCAGGGGCCAGCACCATGGCTCACTTGGCTGATCCTCCACCTGCAGTGCTGGCATCCCATATGGGCACCAGTTCTAGTCACGGTTGCTCCTCTTCCAGTCCAGCTCTCTGCTGTGGCCCAGGAAGGCAGTGGAGGATGGCCCAAGTGCTTGGGCCCTGCACCCCATGGGAGACCAGGAAGAAGCACCTGGCTCCTGGCTTCAGATCGGCGCAGTGCCAGCCGTGGTGGCCACTTGTGGAGTGAACCATCGGAAGGAAGACCTTTCTCTCTATCTCACTGTCTGTAACTACCTGTCAAATAAATAAAAAAAATTTTTAAAAGTTCCCCCAAATTCTGCCTTTGGCCCAAAATTGTGTTGTCCCAAGATATTTCAAGTAAATGTTCTCTTACATTAAGAATGCTGGGAAAAAGATTCTTTCCTCTGAAGACTGTGCTCCTGCTGGTGAAGGTGAACAGCTGCACACTGTCCTTAAAATAAGTCCTCATGTACTTAAGGGAGGTCATGTGTGCTCCTCAGAGCTGCGGCTTTTTCCATTTCTGTTGGGAGCTAGAAACCCTCCCTTTCATCTTACTTGGTAAACCCTATTCTGATTTTATGATCATTTTCCTATCTTTAGAATGGACTCAGTCTAGATTTCTCAGATGTCATCTCCACCCGTATTCCATCTTCAGGGAATAGCATCTCGCTTTCTTAATCATCGAAAGCATGGAACTGCAAGTTTTTATATTTTCAGTTGTTCCACAATTTAATATTATCTTATTCACAAGTATATGGTAATTGCTTTATTCAGAGTTAGTATAAATGTGTAAAATATCAACTATGAACCAGTTGTATCTGAGGCGTAGCAAATACTTATTTTCTAGATGCTTATTTGTAACTCAGGATATTTTAGAATGAGTGATTTTTTTCATGTAAAAATGAATGTTTAGGTTGATTATATTTCAGTTGTTTAGCCTTGCTGCTAAAAATCTCCATTTGATCATTTTATAAAGTAAGGCCTAATGAAAACATCAAAGATTCAAAGAATCAGATTTTGCTACTTTGGTAAATTGCAAGTTTAATTGACATGTAAATCATGAAAATACAAACTTTGCTCAGAAAATAATTTTAAAAGTCCCATAGTTTTTATATGACCTTGAAGTTCCAGCAATCTATTGCGTAACTTTTCAAGAGAAGTCACATGGAGGAAACCTCATATTTCCTTAAATTTATTAGTGCTCCTTGGTGGTCTAAACTGCTGGGGTTTTTTCAAGGTTTCTCTTCAAAGCAATAATCTTACTTAATTGCTTAATGTTTGCTCTCATATAAGTCAATTTGAGTTCTTATTTGAGTAACAATAGGAAATATATAATGGGCAAGAGTAGTGAATCATGACTAGGAAATTCAAGTATACCCGTGTTATATTTCTATGTAATGATGTGGAGAGAATGCTTTTAGCTGCATGACCACCATATTAGCCACACATCATAAAAAACAAACTTTATAAAAGCAAGAGGTCAAATTCATTTAGAACAATTGTGTGCCCTTTGTTACAGCTAAGCATTTATCTTTCATATTTTTTTTTTTTGAGAGGGCCCTGGTTCTCCCTCTTTCTAACAGGAGAAAAATGAGTTTTTGAACTTCAAAGGCATAAATCACATGTAAATATGAAGGAAGCATATTCTGTATTCCTTCATTTACTGTCTTAAACAAAATGAACAGATTTAAGTCTAAGAGACTTTAGCTTTAAAATGGGAATTAAAATCATATAAGTCTATTTTGTTTTATTAATTTTTAATATAAAAATTTGCTATTTCTAAAACTTCTGTAAAATTAACCCTTACCACTAAAGTTAATATGTAGTACTTACGTTTGTTGTACGATTGCTTTTAACAAAATATGAAAAATTCTTTGCCTTTATTAAGGACAAAGTCAATCTAAAATATTTTCAAGTCACAAGGCAATAGGACACTTCTTATTTATTAAATCAGTTATAAGGAGTTCTGAAGAAGTTAATGTGTTTTCTAAATTGTTTTCCTTGTATCAAAGGAATTATTTGCTTTTCTAAAAAGACTTGCTCAATATTTGTTGATTTAATAATTTTTCAAACTATTTATGTTTTAAGAATGGTCCTAAGAGACCTTTCTCTCTGTCTCTCTCTCACTAACTCCGCCTGTCAAATTAAAATAAATAAATAAATAATGGTCCTAAGAAAAACAATCCTGAGAGAGTAGAGAAGGAAAAATTGAACCTCTCCAATCATAAACAAGTTTTATTTCTTTGTCTCGGTAGTACCATCTGATCTTTGATATATATGTATGTGTAGGTAGATAGACAAATACTTTTTTTTGAAAGACACAGACTAAGAGACAGATAGACACAGGGAGATCCTATCCACTGGTTCACTCCCTAAATGCCCACAACAGCCAGGGAAGTCAGGATCCAGCTATTCACTCAGTTTGGGTCCCCTGCTGCCTCCCAAGGTGTGCATTGGCAGAAAGCAGGAATCAGGAGTGGAGCTGAGACTCCAGCCCGGGCACTCTGATATGGCGTAAGGGCATCCCAGTCATCAGCTTAACTGCTTGGCCAAACATCTGCCCTCATATCTGTATTTTTAATGGACGTGCATTTATTCACATACCCCTTAAACGGCCTTATATTCTTCCTTAATTTATAATTGAATACCTAAATGCAGTATCTTTTTGCTTATGTATTTCATATCAGTCAATGTTTCCCTGAAAATATTTTCACAGCTATTTGCTGATATTAAAAAATGCCTGTTTTTCTCTCATAAGTCTAGGAAGTGTATTTAACATAGGGCTTGCTTTTGCTGTGGAGGAAATATCATTGTGATTTGCTATAAGTATTATTAGATTATGCACAAATATTGAAGTTGACTTGTTTTTCCCATTCCTTATCTTTGTTTACTAAATAAACCACTTTGTTTAACTTTAGTGTATTTAAAAACTCTCTATATAATTTTCTGGCTGAAAATAAAAACCACTCTCTTCCTACCATGGCCTAGTATGTATATTTCAGCTCCAGTCTATTAAATCAGATTGCTTCAAGCCTTGCAAATCAATAATAAACCACTGGTATCAGACAGCACTTCAATTTCCTGAAAAGATATACACAGATACTTATCAAAAGTATGTGGTGAGCCTGGTGCTAAATATAAGAATAAATATGGCTTTTCATGCCTGCAATTTTCTGAAGTCCATGAGCTCTTTGAATGGCAGGCAGCAAGATAATACTTCCCCTACATACTGGAAAGTGCATTCCTCATCGGATTAAAATGTAGGACTTTGCATTCTCTACGTCAAAATCACATTCCCGTCTTCAACATTTTATTATTTCGTTGGCCAATTAAATGAGAAGATAGTTCTAACCTCTCTGTCCGCTGTCATGGCCATATCTTGAGTTCAAGTAGCACATTGGAAATGCCCAAGTGATTTTTACATTCATTGTCTTCTTTGAGTAACCTTAACAGAGAGTCAAGAATTTACTAAGGAATTTTCATTTAGCTCTCCCTCCTCCTACATAATCACATAAATCCCATGAGAGGATCTTTCATTGTTCTGCTCCGGTTTTTGGTGGCATATTGCTTTTTATGTATGCTACGTCTACAAATCCAGGAAGAACTGTCTCTTCCTTCATGTTTAATGATTTCATTATTATAAACCTTTGCTTAATTCACAATATTTGTGAAACTTTGATAAAATTTCGGACAGAAGGAGTGCAATAATGGGGGGAGGAAATAAAAGTGGCGTGGGAGAGAAGTTCTCCGCAGGGCTCTTCCCACACTCAGCGGAGCGGCTTGTGCGAATCTCTTCCCACCACGGCACCACGGATGGCACCAAGTCACCCATTTGAGAGGCCACAGGAGTTTCCACACATCAGGGCTTGTCTTTTCTCAGTCCATTTGCCAACACGATACTGCCGTAAAGCCTTCATTCACTTTTGCGTTAAGATAACTGAGATGGAGGCTTCATTGCATCCCATGTCAGGTAAAATTACTGGGACAGTTAAGTGAAGCTCACGTAGATGTTACAAGAACTAAGATGTCAGCTTGATTTTATTCCCTCCCTGTAGAACTTCAGACACTTAAGTGGCACTTGCAGAACTGCCTCAGGTCGTGAGCTATGGAATGCTGATGAAGTTCATTTCTTCATGTAGGAGCCATTGACTGGAGCGTTGTAACATCATAGTTCACATAATCTGACCTCCAGTCACAGACAGTACCTGCTTCGCTACTTCTAAGTGTGCATTCGCGACGTTACTCAATCTTTCTATGCTGCCATTTCCTTGTCCAGAAAATAAGGATAACATTGAAATATGAGGGTACTTCAGAAAGTTCACAGAAAATATAATCCAAAGGTAAGTTTGTTGTACTGCAAAGACATTGAAATCCATGCATATGTGGGGTCTTGAAAAAATGTTTATGGAAAGTACATATTATGAAAACATTACACCTGGATTTCAAAATGTTTTGCATGACAATAGACTGTTTTTAACTCCAGTTTTCAGAACTTTTTGAAGTACTCTCATGATGTTCTGCTCTAGAGTTGTTATAGAATTAAAATAATCCTTGCAAGTCACTTGGTACAGTGTTTGGACATAGTGAGGGCTCAGTACAATCCCTTGTATGAATGACCAGGCTCCCACTGGAGGTGAGCCCTGCGGACACACACGGTCTGGTGCAGCACTGTTCTGGTTCCCAATGTATGTACCTCGTGTGTTGTGTGCAACAAGGTCATTGCCAATGTTTTACCCTCTCGCAGTTCATTCTAGAAATGTATACTTTTCAAAATGTAAGGTCCGACAAATATTAAAACTGTAGGTTGTCATAGAACAGTTTAGTGGCATTATAAAGTTTTAATGGTCTCTTCTCATTTTTTATTCCCATGAATATTCTTACAGTTTTCGTTAAACCTTTGTTAATTTATTTTCATTGAGTCTAAAGCTCAGAATAAGACTCTTGCTTTCTCTAAATGTCGCCAACATCTCTGTAAATTTTGCGTCTTCAAAAAGGTGTTAGTGCTAGGATTTAGGTTTTGAGAACAGTTTATGCTTTTTGTAGGCTTGTTATTTTGTTACTTTATTATTTCAAACAGATTTTATTGAAGTGTTTTGTCTTTTAGAGATGTTTTGGAAAACTGGACATTGGAATACCACAGATATTACTAACATTTTACACAGACTAAGCCAGATAGTCCCTAGCGTTCAAATTACCTTTTATTTATTTATTTATTAAACTAGAAAGCACAAGAGTTGTTGCCTGGTACTTTTTTTTTTTGACAGGCAGAGTGGACTGTGAGAGAGAGAGACAGGGAGAAAGGTCTTCCTTTGCCATTGGTTTACCCTCCAATGGCTGCTGCAGCTGGCCCACCGTGCTGATCTGAAGCCAGGAGCCAGGTACTTTTCCTGGTCTCTGATGTGGGTGCAGGGCCCAAGCACTTGGGCCATCCTCCACTGCACTCCCGGGCCACAGCAGAGAGCTGGCCTGGAAGAGGGGCAACCGTGACAGAATCCGGCACCCTGACCAGGACTAGAACATGGGTGCCTGCACTGCAGGCGGAGGATTAACCAATTGAGCCACGGTGCCGGCCCAAATTACCTTTTATTATGAGGAGTATTTAAAAAGTTTGTGGAAAAATCATATTATGAAAAAACTATTTCAATAGTTATTTGCAGCGAAATAAACTTCTGTTTTAATTCCAACTTTCTACAGACTCTTTTAAGCCCCCTATATTTTTAATTCCTCAAGTGTATATATATATATATTAAAATTTCTATATCAGCTGACCACACAGCCTGGACAAAGTAAAGGTACAAGTCAGTCCAATATCTCACATGCCTAAGGTATCGAGTGTCACAGTTCAAGCTGGTAGGAAGCCCAGGGAGAAAATAGAAATATGGACAGAATAAATATAATTCCTCTTGGCAAATATAAATTTGATATAAAATAAATAAGGTACATAGGTAAATAAAAAGCATGAGTAATACTTTTTAAGTATAAGCTGAATATGTATATACAGTTCCCCCATAGGCAAGAGATATCAAAAGAACATTAGTGGATGCAATAAGAAAGTGCTATGGAGCTGGGAATTCTAGAAAGTAACCACTTCCAATGCCTGTGCTCTGAGCAGACTTAACTAAAACATAATATGACCTATTTATTCTGTTTATGTTTAAAGAGAGTGGGGAAGGGAATTGCTGAGGAAAGCTGTTGTGGCTCTCTCTGCACTTGCTACCTACAGAAAGAGTTTAGAATCCTAAACACAGGACCTGGGGTAATTGCTATACGCCAGGGATTATATATCCCCCGAGACACTTCCCAGAAACTGAATTGCTGTTAGCTTCTAGCAGATCTGCAACCTCGTTAGGAGCAGGACAGATCTGTCAGATGACAGTGATGGAGGTGAGCTTACCTCCCACCAGCACTTGGAGGTTAGATATACTTTCTTGGAGAACTGGAACCTTGAGGAAATATGATGAAGCAGAAGAAGAGATCAATTCAGACTCGGAGTTCAACCAGTTGGAGTAAATTAAAGACACACCCAGAAGAACAATCCAATCTGGAAACACAGTAGACATTTTAAAAGAACGGGGAGAGGAGCAGGTGTTTGGTACAACAGTTAAGCCACTGCATGGGACACCCACATCCCATGTTGGAGTGCCTCTGTTCAAGTCCTGTTTCTGCTCACTATGCCAGCTTCTTGCTAATGTGCATCCCGAGAGGAAGAGGGTGGTTGGGTCCGTGTCATCCATATGGGACAATCTGATGGGGTTCCTGGCTCTCAGGTTCCTGGCCCCAGCCATTGGCAGGTATTCAGGGAATAAATCAGCAAGTGAGAGATCTCTCTCCCCTCCCCCTGTGTGTGTGTGTCTACTTCTCAAATAAACAAAATAGCTTTATATATTTATTTTTTTTGAAAGCTGGAGTCACAGTGAGGCAGAGACCGAGAGAGAGAGAGAGAGAGAGAGAGAGAGAGAGAGAGAGAGAGAGGTCTTCCATCTGCTGGTTCACTCCCAATTGTCCACAATGGCCAGAGCTGAAGCCAGGAGCCAGGAGCCAGGAACTTCCTCTGGGTCTTCCCATGTGAATGGACCATCTTCCACTACTTTCCTAGGCCATTAGCAGAGAGCTGGATCAGAAGTGGAACAGCCAGGACTTGAACCCGCACCCATAAGGGATGTGGGTCCTGCAGTGGCATTACTCTGTCACAGTGCTGGCCCGGCTATGTATTTTAAAGGGTGCAAAATGGTACTAAAAGTGATAAGGTCCTCAGTATGTTGTGACTGGTTTCATACTCCGAGAACAGTGAACATAAGGAAAACTAAGAGTGAATAACAAAATAACACAAGACATTTTATGTCTCTCAAACTTAAGTATGGGGGGGAAATGTTAAATTCTAGATAGACTACCAAATGATTCCAAGTATTCTTTGACTTCTGACTTTTACTTCTTTGGTAGACCTTGACCAAAAGCAAGTGGCCTAACAAACCTCTCATGCTCGTTCTGGTGAGTTTTCTGACACCAAATAGAGGTTGTTTATTTTTTTTTCCCCCACACCAACCAGTTTTGCTTCATTATCCCATGTCCAGCAACAAACAGACCCCACAGGTTAAGAGTTCATGCCCACAGGACGGCCTCCACTTCAGATGTCAGCCATAAATGGGGTATCCAGGCTACTCCTGCTTCTGTTCTTTCCCATGAACCCCCCACTCTGGCTTGGTAATTCACCAAGATGACTCAACACAGGGAAACACTTCCCTTGCTGTCACTGGTTTATTACAAAGAATGCAACTACTCAGGAACAGCTAAGTAGGTCCCTAGTGCAAGATTTGAGGTGGTGATGCATGGATCTCTCATACCTTCTCTGGATGTTCCACTGTTTTGTAACCTCATTTTAGGCAGTTTTATGAAGGTTTTATTGCATAGATCTGATTGATTAAATCGCTGCCCATTGGTACTTGAATTTGACCTTCAACCACTCTCCCTCTCTTGGGAGCAGAGGTGACAAAGAATCCAATTTTCTATAATGGTATGATTGATTCCTGTAGTATCAGGTCCCGTCATCCTGAAGCTTCTAGGTGCTCACTAGCTGTTAGCTCATTAGCATAAATTCAGATGTGGTTGGAAGGGACTCTTTATGAAGAAAAAAGACACTCCTACCACTCAGCAGATTTTAAGAGTTTTAGGAGCTCTGCTAGGAACTGGAGACAAAGAGAAAATACATCATTTGTTACAGCACAGAACCAAATCATGCAGCCCTTTCCATAAGCTAACTCAGAATCCTAGTGACTCCGGAGACCAAATTAGACTTTTAGAACTATTTAAAAACAATGAGTTTTTATCTCTTCCAGGAGTTGTGAAGATATCAATTCTATACGTTGTTTCAGAATTTTTTAACACAGCAAAATAATAACCAGTTTAATGAGCTTTAAATGCAAAGATCACACTCCGGTTAGTAAAAATGCTTTCTCAACATTTAGTTTTATCTTCTCTGCCTTTTTAATGCCCATGTGATTAATATAAAAGTTTTGTTCTTGATTGAATTCACATGACCATTTTCTCACATGACTATATTTTGACCATATTTTTCACAGATGATATCCTTCCTCTTCTCCCCTTGCGTCCTCCTCCTTGATTCTAAAGGACACTTTCAACTTCATTCTGAACAGTGTTAGTTCTTCTTTCAATACTGTCAGCCTAGATAAAGAGCTTGGTGTGACAGAGCTTTCCTTGGGTACCTGTATCTCCTTGTGAAATTATTTATTTATTTATTTTTTAAAGATTTATTTATATATTTGAAAGGCAGAGTTACAGAGAGGCAGAGAAGAGAGAGAGAGAGAGAGAGGTCTTCCACCTGCTGGTTCACTCCCTAGATGACTGCAGTGGCTGGAGCTGCACCAATCCGAAACCATGAGCTTCTTCCAGGTCTCCCACATGGGTGCAGGGGCCCAAGGACTTGGGCCATCTTCTACTGTTTTCCCATGCCATAGCAGAGAGCTGGATCAGAAGTGCGGCAGCCAGGACTCGAACCAGCGCCCATATGGGATGCTGGCACTGCAGGCAGTGGCTTTACCTGTTATGCTACAGTGCCACCCGCTTCTTGTGAATTTATAGATGAACTTTACTACCCTCTCTTTCAGGTGCTCATGGGAGGGCATGGCCAAGAAGGATTAAGTCACGAATGCTATAAACTGGGAAAGCAAGTGAATGCATTACCCATCAGAGCCACCAGGGAGGATCTTGACTGTGCAACACATTTGTGTTAGCTGGAGAGACCTATATTGGACTCCAATCTATAGATTAGGAATAAAAACAAGAGTGTTGTTTCAAGCCATAAAATTTGTGGTTTGAAATTTACAGCAATAGTAAAAAAAAAAAGTGAATACAATCTTGTTTTGTGTCTGAAAAACTTATTTCTGAATAGCCAAAGTTCCCAGTCTAAGAGAAAGCAAAAGTTTGTACATAGAAGGATCCATGTTAGTCTCCAAGTTTTATGATGTATAGACAGGTGAATGACAGGAGATAGGAACACCTGCCATGTAATCAATCACTCTACGTTATGGAGGGATGAAAATCCCACCTCTCCCACCTGCTATGCTGTGGTTGTGACTTGTCCCCCAAATGTTCATAGGCTGGAGACTTGTTCCCCAGTGTGGTCATGTTGAGGGGTGATGGTACCTTTAAGAGCTAGACTTAGTAGTAGGTCATTAGGTCACGGTGGCTCTACTCTCACAAATAATGTCTTGAGGAAGTAAACAGGTTTCTTGGGACTGGATCATTTCCAGCAAGAGTGGGTTATTATATGCCAGGCTAGCACCTCTCCTGAATTCCTCTTCTGCCATCATGATGCTGTCCGCTATGACACCCTAACCAGAGCCAAATAGATATTGGCTCCATGTTCTTCAGTCTCCAGAACTGTAAGGGAAATTAACCTCTCCTCATTGTAAAATACCCAGTCTTGAGTATTCATGATAGCAACAGGAAAAAAAAAAAAAAAAACACCAACACCACTGTGTTACTATAATTTTTTCAGTATTATAAGACCAAATGTTTTACTAGAGGCATTCATTCAGATGAATTAGAAGATAATCTTACTACTTGCAGAAACTGCCCAATTTTTTATGTAGTTTGGCTTTCAATAAACAAACATTTTCTTTTCCTTATCAAGGTTTAGAGTGGAGAAACCTCAGGTACCAATGCCTGAATTGATCTCTGTGTCAAAAGTTACCCAGAATATTTATTTATTCTAATACTTGTTCATTGGCCATGCATATTTCAAATAATATAGTACTTTTAATGCCTTCTCAAAAATCAGCATGATAGGCCGGCGCCGCGGCTCACTAGGCTAATCTTCCGCCTGTGGCGCCAACACCCTGGGTTCTAGTCCCAGTCGGGGCGCCGGATTCTGTCCCAGTTGCTCCTCTTCCAGTCCAAATCTCTGCAGTGGCCCTGGGAAGGCAGTGGAGGATGGCCCAGGTCCTTGGGCCCTGCACCTGCATGGGAGACCAGGAGGAAGCACCTGGCTCCTGGCTTCGGATCAGCACAGTGCCAGCCATAGCAGCCATTTGGTGGGGTGAACCAACGGAAGGAAGACCTTTCTCTCTGTCTCTCTCTCTCTCACTGTCTAACTCCGCCTGTCAAATAAAAAAATCAGCATGATAAAGAAGTATGGTGGTGCTGAAACACTTGAAAACTAGACTTTGCTATGTATGTATGTTCAAGCACCCTGAAGGCAAGGATTTATTCTTAACCGATTGTCTCATCCCTACTGCTGAGCACTGTGCCCAATGTGGTAGATAGTCAACAAATATTTGCCGAAGAAATGTTAAGTAAAAAAGACTTTTTTGACAATGCAGTAAGTATCTTGAACTTGGCCACACATTAGGTTCATTGCGCTCTCAATACCTGTGGGCCATGAACTTGAAGTCAGTCACTTGCTAAAAAGTCACTAAGAAAAACTGTGCACAAATGATGAATGGTGCTACCAGTCCTGTTTCCTAAAACATGCCAGTTACCAGTTCCTGAAAGAGATTAAAAGAATGGTGGGTGCTGTACATAGCAGATTAAGCTGCCATTTGGGATACCCCTGTTCCATCTCAGTGTACCTGGGATAGAGTCCCACCTCTGCTTCCAGTCCAGCTTCTTGCTAATGCACCTCTAGGCAGCAGGTAATGGCCCAAGTACTTGGGTTCCTTCCACCATGTAGGAGACCCTGATTGAGTTCCTGGCTCCTAGCTTCTGCCTGGCTGAGACCTGGCTATTGCTGCTATTTGGGGAGTAAACCAGCAGATGGAAGATCTCTCTCTCTGTCTCTCTCTGTCATTCTGTCTGTCTCAATCACTCTACTTTTCAAATAAATTTTAAAATATAAGTAAAAAAGATTAAGGCAAACTTAAATCAGGACTCTGGAAAAAAATTTACATTAACCATTATGAAAAGATAAGGATTTAAAAAATAATATCACAATAAACAATATGCTCCACTTATTCTTTTAAAAGAATAAAAATATTTTACTTACATTGTTTTATGATTACCTTTCTTTTTCAGATAAATAGTTCATATTATTCAAAAAACGAGAAGTAGTGTTAGTTAATTGGTTAGAACTTTGATCTGATCGCATGTATCCCAAGCTGCAGGAGTAGATCTGATCTTGTTCTTACACTAAAGTCATCAGTACTCTTGGTATTGAGATTTATCTCTTGGCTCTGGACCCAGTGAAATTGCTCCTAAAAGCTGAATAGTAACTGGAATGGTAGATAGTTAGCTGCTTATTAAAAGGGCCTGTAGAAGGTTTTATGACTTACTCTGAAACAGGTCCATGTGAAGGTTCCATATGTGTAGGGACATTGTTTTCAAACTGTTGGACAATCTGATTGTGAGCAGTTGTTTGTGCCTGGGATAGGAGGGTCCAGAAGTTAATGCCATATTCAGCGGACTGAGCACTGGGGTCTCATGGGAGCCTATGGTGCTTGGGTGAGGCTCCAGGCAGCAGTACCCAGACAGAAGAAACCTCAAGCATCATTGATGAATTATTTCTTGCCCATTTGGCTTCAGTTTAGTTCTAGCAATTCTGTGTATTCCCAGAAGCACAACATGCACACCAAGTGCTCAGTATGAATAATGCAATACAACATGTGATATGAATAATTAGACACATCCCTGCTTTTCACATGGGCAAGGATAAACATTTCAGACATCGGTTAACAGTTCTCTAACGCTTAATGTTAAAGGTCAATGTCTTCTTGAAAGGCGTGGCTTTCTGGATCACGAATCTTCCATTTGCCCTTCTATTAATGTGTTTTTCTCCCTTTTTAGCCAGTTTGGCTCAACTGATCACTGGAGGCACATTCGCCCCAGATGCTCCCTAGAATCAGTTCACTAATTTGACATTTCTGGAAGGAGTGCGTGATTTTGATTCCATACACTGTGAGCCATGAAGCCACACATAATGAAGGGATAGGACGGGAAGGAGTCCGAAGCACAAGAGTCAGTGACATTGGCACAAGAACTCTGCTGATTCTGCGGAGCCTCTAACGCCGCGTTATTGGATTTTGAACCAGAGTGAGCAGAAGGGAACCTTTGGAATCGGGGTGCAGAATGAGCCCATTAGCAAAGTCAGAGCTGAGATAACAGGAAGGCAAACAGGAGCCTGGGAGGTCCGGTCTGCGGGCCAGTCCGTGCTCCAAGCTCTCATGTTCAGGCTCCCAGGCTGGGACGGTGGCCTGGTGAAGACTTGAGTTAAAGCAACCTTAGAAGGCCTGGGGACCTTAAATGTCTGGTCATGTTTCTGATGGTGTGGCCTCTAACTGACCCTGGTCCAAAGTTAACTCTTCGAATGCCCAATCATACATTTCTCCATATAGATCTTGAAAAATGATCCGGACCTCAGAGATAGGTTTGTGTTTGAGAGTTAAGTCATGATTTGGCAGCAACATATTTTAATTAAATAGACAACATAACTCTGAAGGCCAGTTCAAGTGAAATGTGAGTCTATCAATACTTTGATCTCCTGGCGCAGCAGGAGTATATCTGTCCCTCTTACTCTCTGAACACTGGTGTATAAATTTAATAGTTAGTTTTGAGAGGCAGTCTAGGATATTTGCATAATGCATTAAATATTTTTGTCAGTATAATTATGAAAGTATTTCTCTGAAATGACTTAATTAAGTTCCTGAACCAACCAGAGAGCATTGCTTTACATCTGGAAGTTGGGTTAAAAAAAAAAGGAGATCATATATTAATTAAATATAAAAAATAACTTAAAAATTATAATATTAACCACATTTTAAAAATTGCTTTTTGGTGGCTTTTTCCCCATCATTCACATGTTTCATCCTGTTTCCATATTTGGCACTTTAGTAAATGTCAACAATCTTCCAAATCATTCATGTGCTACGTATATCTCTGAAGTGAACAATTGTCTTTTATCACTTGTAGTTTTGTTTAAATCTCTTTTCCCATCTGTTTTTCTACATTGCATTAATTCTATGTTTCTCTTCCTGAAAGCAACCAGCACAGTTTTAAGCCATGTTGCTATCCAGCTCAAATTGTATTTCTGATGATCTGATTGAAAACTACAAAGACTGACTTTCAACAAAAGCTTCTTATTGTGGAACACAAACATGTGTGAAGTGGGCATGCAGGACTTAACCTGCACTCACAGCTTTAGAGGGCAATATATTCAGGAGAGGAATTAATCACAAACTAGATCCCAATCCTGGACTCCTTGTAGAATCCGTTAAAGAGGTTTCAATGTGCAGTGGCTTCTTGACAATCAAATCTTAGTTACACCACATCCCAGCTTCCAACGTCTTATAAGAAAGCCAAGAGATACTTACTTAACGAAGATAGAAGAAAAACAGTTACATCAAGCCAATATTAAAACCATCATAACAAGATAATCCAAAATACAAAAGCTCATTCATAAATCATAGTCATTGGAGTCTCACCCTTATGACTAAAATTAAAATTAAGCGTATTGTGATGTGCGAAAAGGTTGACTTTTTGACACAGGAGTAATAATTCATGAACTATCTGGGCTATCTGCAACCACTTTATTATTTACACACTCTCAAAGTTTGGATGTTTCCACATTGGATGGTATATATCTAAAAGCAAGTTAGGTTAAGCCAGGAAACAAATCAAACAATGTTTATTAAAAGCGAACTTCCATGCCTAAAACTTTTAAATCTCAAATCCATGTGGAATACTAACTACAAACAGTTCTCTGCTCGTAACACATGCTCTTCTATGGGATAAAAACACGAGATTTCTTCCATCACCAATCATGACCTTGTGAAGAAGTGGCAGTGTTAGTTTTGTTTTTGTTTTTGTTTTTTTAATTTTCCCCTTCTTCTAACACGTCAGAAGGCCTCACTTCTCAGAGCTTTCTGCCCTCAGAGATGTGGTGGTATCTGACAGAATAAAGGAGGTGAGGTACTATGGGCTGTTGCAGTATTCAGTGTCTGTGTCGTGATTGTCACCGCTGTGGGTAACTCATCAGACTCCAGAGAAAGTGTTCGCCGGCTTGCTACAATACAAACATTAAGTCTCATCTAGATAATTTTACATACTTTGATTTCATGATAGAAATTCCTAGACTACTTCTGGGATAAAACATACTGAGACCATATTGAATTTCAACAGGCTGAATTAGTAGAAAATAAAGATAAAATGCCTTTCTATTTAAGAACATGATGATGTTTTAATTGTTATAGCATTTGGCATGTCTAATGTATACAATCCTTGACATTCATATAATAACAAAAGAAAGTTGTTTGGGATTTTTCTTTTATTTCCTAGTGTCCGCTTTCCCCTCTAGTGCTTCTCCCACCCCTACCCCAGCCTTGGCCTGGCCCTCTCCTCTCACTTCATCATCCTTCTATAAAGAAAAACCCTAAGCAGGGAAGGGGTGAATGTAAAAATTCCTCATTTCAATATAGATAGACCAAGGCTGCCTGTTACCGTGCAGTGATGAACAGACCACCATCGTTGTGACAACTGAAGTAGATGCCTCCCGGGTAAAACAAAGGTTTACATATTACACAAGCAATTTAACTGTTTTCTAAACATATTGCCAAGACAGTGGGAGTTGGCAGCCCACACTGTGTTTTACGTTTTGGAGACTTGGATTAGAAGTGACTGTTGATTATGAACCTTTTTATTTGTCTTCCATGAACTACAAGCAACCTAGTAACCCAGGAAAGAATTCCTCCCAGCACTTAAACTTGTCTTCCATAGCCTCCCAAGATTGCATACACAAATCACTTGACAAAAGTGGTGTAAGACTCTTGCGCATAGATAACCACACAAGACAATTGTCTTGTTCTAACCCTTAAAGAGTACCACAAAGTGAAATGTTTTATAATCCTTTTTTGTGCAGTAGGCAAGGAAGAAAAGAAAGGAGGTTGAGCAAAGATTATCCAGAAGAAAGAAAGAGACTCTTTTGGGGTTCCAGTTGAAACACAATAAAGAACATAATTAACTTCACAATTCTTTGTGTTTTTCATTTGACTGCAGGGAGGAGATGAAAGAGGACTGCTAAGCCTCGCATTCCATCCCAATTACAAGAAAAATGGAAAGCTGTATGTGTCTTATACCACCAACCAAGAACGGTGGGCTATCGGGCCTCATGACCACATTCTCAGGGTTGTGGAATACACAGTCTCCAGGTATCACTCCGATGCACTGAAGCATAAGCCTTCTTTCATCTTATTTTCTCATCGTCTCTTCATAAACTGTTTGCTTTGAAGTTACAAATAATTAGCTTTTAAACCATCATTAAACCATAAGCTCCAGCTAGCTGAAAACCCCTTGTGTGTCTTTCAGAGAAATTGAGAAAAATGATGGCTTTGGTGCTTTTCTTCAGTCTTTTAACTTTTAAGGCTACTTCCATAACTTAGAAAAATCACATAAATTTTCAGTAATTTTGATTAGCTCCATTTCCAGTGTATGTTTCATTACTTACCTGCCAGATGTTTGCTTCCTTATTTGTGTCCTGTTTATGATGGAGTGACCTTATGTGTTGGTGTTGCTTCCTCCGCACACTGTAGGAAAAACCCCCATCAAGTTGACTTGCGAACAGCCAGAGTATTTCTCGAAGTTGCAGAACTCCACAGAAAGCACCTGGGAGGACAACTCCTCTTTGGCCCTGATGGCTTTTTGTACATCATCCTGGGCGATGGGATGATCACACTGGATGATATGGAAGAAATGGATGGGCTAAGGTAAAGAAGTTTCTCTTAATGGCAAAATGTTTCAGTGCCAGGAAAAGGGGCCCGAGCCAGCGACTCAAGAGCCATCTTGGATTATAATGTCACTGTGGTTAGATGCGTCATCTGTGTCTGCGTCTGCGAGATGAAGAATTCACAACTGGGCTGGTGTGATACTTCACTTTCTCATGAAGCGAGTTCCGGTTGTGCGGTTCTGTGCTGTGGGGGCTGCCTGTGCTACGCCCAAAGCTGAGATGATGAGATGTCGGTGCTGGCCAGCCCATCCATGCTGCCTCTCAGCACTCTCCATGATGGACTAGCTCCTTGCGGGACATGAAATACATGGATTGACAAAAAATAGAAGAGTTCAGATGCAAAAAAGTGGTGTACCGCTAGAGCCACAGTAGTCGTCCACCATCAAACTGTGTCTTACTACAGTTCTTTCTCTGGAACCCACTGTCTCTGGTTTCATCTCCCTTAGAATTTGAATCATTTTGTGTTAGATAAGGGATGGTTCTTTTAGCCACTGGGAAACCTCCCCACAATGAGTTTAGTTGAACTATTTAACCCAAACATAAAGTACTTATACTGTCCTCCTATCTCTCAGTGATTTCACAGGCTCAGTGCTACGGCTAGGTGTGGACACAGATATGTGCAACGTACCGTACGCCATCCCGAGGAGCAACCCACATTTCAACAGTACCAACCAGCCTCCTGAAGTCTTTGCCCATGGGCTCCATGACCCAGGCAGGTGAGAACTCAAACTTGTCGTCATACCTGCTGTTAAGCCAGGCTGGGATTTGGCACTGGTAAAGAAAGGAGAATGTCGGGTCATGGTGCAGGCAAGGGTGACATCCAGATGTGTCCCTCTAAAACCACACCACCCAGGAGAGTGCTTATCCCTCTTCTATTTATGTGTGAAGCAGATTAGACAAGGAGGACACACACACACAGGGAGAAAAGTCAGCTCAGAGCATTGCGTGACTATTATTCAACATTGTTGGACTGGTATAATGGCAAAAGCTTCAATCTGAACAATTTTGAGATAGTAAACCTTCTGATTTGTTTCCTTAAATCCCTCTCAATTTTAATTTATGTATTGTCTTAGTCATTTTTGTGCTGCTATAACACAATACCACAGACCAAGGAATTTATGAGCAATAGGCGTTTATTTGGCCCGTGGTTCTGGAAGCAGGCAAATTCAAGGGCATGGCACCGGCATCTGCTCAGCATTTGGTGAGGGCCTTATCGCTGCATCCTCTCATGGCAGAAGGCAAAGAGGCAAGAAAGAGCAAGGAGAGGGGAGACAAGGAAGAGAAGGGGGCTGAGCTTACCCTTTGATCAGGGACCCCCTCCTGAAATAACAACATTAATTCATTCAGGAGGCCAAAGTCCTCATGACTTAGTCACCTCCTAAATGGCCCCCCTCTCTTAACACTGTTGCACTGGGTATTAAGCTTCCACTACAGGATTTTAGGGACACATTCAATCCCAAGCACTTACATATCGGATGCTACAATGGTTAAATAAAAATCTGTTGGAAAGGCACAAAATACAGTGCCTGACTCCTCATAGGTTTTAAATAAATTGCAGTTGTTATTATCACAGCTTCACTTAACACAGGATGATGTGGTGTCAATTTGAAGGCATTGAGCTGAATGTTAACTTTTGTTTTTAACTTGAAAAAAAATTATAAACACTGAAGGCATTTATAATGATTGCTTACTATATTATAATGAACCATAAGGAGAGGAAAATTGAGAAATATGTAGAGTGAGAAATGTGGGGCACACTTTAAAAATTCTATGAAGTATATTTTAGAAGTTCTACGATGAAAGCTTCATCCAGTCTGTGGTCTATTATTCATACTAGGGGTATCTGGCCACATTCATTCATTTACTAGCTAAGTTATTATTGCCATTTAATGTTTATTGAGTGTTCACTATGTGCAAGGTGAATATTTCTCGAACTTTTTATTTTTATAATCCCTCATGCCCTTCATCTCCCCTCCATCAAAGCCTAAGTCTACAGTTCATTTCCTTTTTGGCATCTCAGCAGATCTTAAAATCTGTGCGACAGGGAATACTTAAGGTGGGTTCAGGATGTGGAGGAAACTGTCACATTCCATTCCTATAGCTCAGAACTCACAGATACCACCACAAAGCAGCACTTTGAAGTTGAGCAGCCTGAGTCACCACAATCCCACTGGAGCTTTCTCGCAACCTTCCTGGGGGTCCTAAACCTCAGTGCAAAAACACGGGCTGAGGTGCCTCCCAGCCCCTCTGTGTGGCAAGATGCCCGGACAGGCCTGACCTCCGCTGGCGGCAGAGGGCTGAAGGAAAAGTCAGTATTTATATTCTGCCACCTTCCCGGAGTGTTTTAAGCAGGAGAAGATTTAATAAAACAGAAAGGAAGCTAAAACATGTATTGGCTGACTGTTATTAAGTGCTTGGCTGCATGGTACTGAAATAAGTATCCTGGGTACCTTGTCTCCTTTTAGGCTTCTCAACAGTGCTCCGAGGTAGCTAGCATCAGTCCCCTGACCCCTGTTTTACTAGAATTTTTTTTTTTTTAAGATTTTATTTATTTGAGAGGTAGAGTTACAGATAGAGAGAGGGAGAGACGGAGAAAAAGGTCTTCCCCCTGCTGGTTCACTCCCCAAATGACCACAATAGAGAGCTGAGCTGGTCAGAACCCAGGACAGAAGCCGGGAGCCAGGAGTTTCTTCTGGGTCTCGCACGTGGGTGCAGGGCCCCAAGGACTTGGGCCATCTTCCACTGCTTTCCCAGGCCATAGCAGAGAGCTGGCTCAGAAGAGGAGCATCGGGGACTCGAACCGGTGCCCATATGGGATGCCAGTGCTGCAGGCAGAGGCTTAGCCTACCACGCCACAGTACTGGCCCCTACTAGACTGTTTTTTTAAAGCACCTTCAGGTTCACAACAAAATTAAGCAGAAATGAGCTGCCATTGTGGCACAGTGGGTTAAGCTGCTGCCTGCAATGCAGGCATCCCATAGGAGTGCTGGTTCAAGTCCTGGCTGCTCCACTTTTTTTTTTTTTTTTTTGACAGGCAGAGTGGACAGTGAGAGAGAGAGACAGAGAGAAAGGTCTTCCTTTTTGCCATTGGTTCACCCTCCAATGGCCGCCGCGGTAGCGCGCTGCGGCCGGTGCACCGCGCTGTTCCGATGGCAGGAGCCAAGTGCTTCTCCTGGTCTCCCATGGGGTGCAGGACCCAAGGACTTGGGCCATCCTCCACTGCACTCCCAACCACAGCAGAGAGCTGGCCTGGAAGAGGGGCAACCGGGACAGGATCGGTGCCCCGACCGGGCTCCACTTTTGATCCATCTCTCTGCTAATGTGCCTGGAAAGCAGCAGATCATGACCTAAGTGCTTGGGTCCCTACCACTTACATGGGAGACTAGGATGGAGTTCCTGGCGCCTGCCTTCTGCCTGGTCCAGCCCCAGCTGGTGGGGGCATATGGGGAGCAAACTAGTGATGGATATCTCTCTCTCTCTCTCTCCCCTCCCTCTCTGTAATCCTACCTTTCAAATAAATAAAATAATTTTTTAAAGAAATCGAGCACATGATATGGACATTTCTGACACAGCTCCTCCACTCACACATGCAAAGCTCTCCCATTGGCATCACCTCATCGAGTGGCACACTTATAACCTGACACTGGCATGACTCAGTTCCCTGGAGTCCATGGCTTACATTACCATTGCTCTTGATGTTGTACCTGTGGATAGTGGCATCTCTCTGCCATCTATGTCCTGCAAAGAAGGAGCAGCTAGTCCTCAGTGGACCAGAGCTCACAGCCCCAGCCACTCCACCTCCGGGAGCCCTGGCCTCTTCTCCAGACTTGCTGTTTCCTGTTGGGAATGAGTCAAACTTCTTTTGGTCATGGCTTCTCCATATTCAAAAGGGAAGTAAGACGGGAGTATTCTTTCACCTGTTGTGGATTAAGTTGTACCGTGGGTCCTATTGTGAGAGTGCCTGACCCCTGCCAGGCATTGTCTGGTGTGAAACACTGAGTTCGAAGACAATAAAGGAACTAAGCGCTGCAGAACAAGGAACCCATCGTTGGCAGATCAGGCTTATGGTTCCCCCATCACAAATGGAATCATCTGGGGCCAATGGTGTTTGTTTTTAATAATTGCTACACAATTCTAAGGTCTCTTGAGATCCAGCACCCACTCTCTGTTTTTTTTTTTTCTTAATTTACTTAATAGCCCCAATGGTTTTGTTTTGTTTTTAAGTAATTAATGTATTTTGTTGGCCTGAAACAGTGTTTCTACACAGGATGATTTTGCCCCCAGGGGACGTTTGGCAACATCTGGAAACATTTTTGGTTTTCCCAACAGGGACAGGGTGGGGTTGGGGTGTGTTGTTTCTGTCACATCATTGGTAGAGGCCAGCGATGCTGCCAAACATCCTAAAATTCACTTGATAGCCCCTGCCAAATTCATCTGGCTTGAAATGACAATAGTTCCAAGGTTGAGAAATCTAAAGATAATGCAAGCCTGTTGTCCACATTTGTGAGAACCTTAAAAATTATGTTGAATGGGGGCAGGTGTTTAATTTAGCAGTTAAGCCACTGGTTAGGACACCCGTGTCTCACATTGGAGTACCTGGGTTCAATAACCATCTCCAGCTCCTGCCTCCAGTTTCTTGCTAATGCAGGCCCAGGGAGGCAGTGGTGATTGGCCAAGAAATTAGGCTCCTGCCACCCATGTGGGAGACCTGGATTGAGTTTTCAGCTCCCAGTCATAGACCAGACCAGTCCCCAGCTGTTGCGGGCATTTGGGGAGTGAACCAGCTGTTGGGAGCTCTGTCTGTCTATCTGTCTGTCTCTCTCTCTAATGAATGCCTTTTTTTTTTTTTTTTAAATCTAGTTGTTCAACATCATCCTCCCCCCAATCCAAACTCAGTTCATGGTTTCTCATTGCCTTAAGCATTCAACAAATTCTGAGCCTTCCTTGATTTCTGGCTTTTATCTATGTTGTAGGAATACAGAGATACACCTGGAAACGGTCCCTGCCTTCATGGAGCTTCCAGTCCGTGGCTTAAGTCATAGAGATATTCTGGTCCCTCGATTAGGGGTGGAAAATGTATAGACAGAGCCAATCTAAAAGGCCTCAAAGCTTGTGGGGATCAGTTTTATTCCCTGAATCAGAGCACCTTTGTTGTTGTTGTTGTTAGAGCAGCTTGGACTTTAGAATGTAGCAACTCCATGTAAGAAACACAAAACTGATACTACAACTAGTATTAAATGGTATGGTACAGATGTGGGTCGATGAGAACACTGGCCCTACTTATAATACTTAACCAATGTACCCTACAGGTGATAATTCCTTGACAACACACCAACAAATATCTTAAGACAGTGTGCCCATTCATAACAGGAGGAGATACTAAGAGAAACTCAGAAACACACCCCAGAGATCATTAAGCTTCAGCAGAGTAAACAAACACATCAGGATGTTTCCTTCAGTGGTTTCTAGGCGATCCAAACTAAATTGCCCAGAGGATCCTCGCCAGCCCACAGAGGGTTTCTTCCCATGTCAGGAATCTCCAGTCTGAGACTGGAAGATACCCCTGTGGGAATTAATGGGTGTCCTCCCCTCTCTTGTGCAGATGCGCTGTGGATCGACATCCCACTGATATAAATATCAATTTAACCATACTTTGTTCAGACTCCAATGGCAAAAACAGATCATCAGCCAGAATCCTACAGATAATAAAGGGGAAAGATTATGGTAAGCAGAGCATACTTTTTTTTTTATTTTGCCGTATGTTGGGTTTTGTTTCAGTTTGTTAATTGACGAGAAAAGGGTTCTGCAAAATGACCATTTGTGAAGCAAGAAAACACTGTCCCTCACTTTTTCAAGGTCCAGCGACCCTGCAAGCCCTAAGGGTCCCACTGGGTTAATTACCTCTCACCTGGACGCAATGGTTCTTGGTAGGTCAGGAAAAAAAAAAAAAAAAAAAAAAACACCCACTGGACCTTCAAAAGTGAGCTTATTCTTTGCTCATCTGAGAATCAAGCTGAATAACTTCTATTTTTTTTAACATAATAAGGGAGAACTTGTCCTAACATTTTATATAAAGAGGAAAAACAAGTGTTAAAGGTAAGATATTTCTCAATACTAGCCTCAGCAATTAGGAAAATTATAAGTGCTTTAAATAAGAATGTAATGTCTAAACAGCTGTTTATTTTAGAGAAAGCGAAATCATTGACCTGTAAGAACAAGCCAAGGGGAGATTTAAGCATTATTTTTAATAACATGATTACTCGAATATTTAGAGAGAACATGTGAAAATATAAAGTTGGATAATAATTAAGGCCAAAACACTTAGTAGTTTTCAATATTTTAGAATTTATTCCTTTGGAAGGAAGTAATATTTCAAATATTATGATGATCCAGGGAACACACTAGATTAAGATTATTAAATTGATTGCTGTTTCTATTTACTCATTCAATACAGATATTTATTTAGCACCAGGAATGAAGCAGCTGTGTTAGTTCATGTGGTACTCAGTTATTTTACTTTATTTTCTTTCAGGTATTTGTGTGTGTGTGTGTGGGGGGGTGCATGTCATAAAAGCCAAACCAGAGAAAAATGCGGTTTGAAAAAAAAAAAATGTAATAAACCACTGGCTCAATGGAATTTTGACCATATCTGTAGATTAAACTAAACGCTACAGTCACATTAATTGAGGTTCAGCCGAAACTGGTTACAGTATTAACAGTCCTACTTTTATGAGTTTAAAAACATATCCACTGTGCTTACAACATGCCAGACCTTATAGTAGCACTTTCCAAACTCCCCATTTCTTCACAGAGCCGTTCTATGTGAGGGGTGCTATCATGGTCACAATGTACAGACGAAGACACCGAGGCACAGCACACAACACGCAGTGGCAGGGCCTGCGCTAGAAGCCGGGCAGCCCGGCAGCCTGACTCTAGAGCTCATGACCTTAATCATTCACTCCTGCTGCCTCTCAGCGTGCCACTTATCTAAAACTTCTCTTTTCTCCTATTTGTAATATGATATTCGCCATAATCGCAAAGCAGGGGCAGAGGGCTCTAAGGTGACTATCTTTCCACAAAGATTTTGCATAAAATGTTACCTGTTGATACTGATGTATTTGGTAGGAAATATGTGAAAGTAAATTTCAGATTAATTTGCAACTGGCTTTAATCTGCACTGGTTTCCAGTGGAATTATATTCAAATCTTTAATGGCATGCATGGAAAGATTGAGATGATCATACACATGACACTCAAAAGAAATTATTAGAATACTTTATGAAACGCACAACTCTATAAACAAAACTAGCTAAATAGTTTAAATGAATATATTACTTGATGAAGTGAGGGTGTTCTTAAATATACAATAATGTGGTTTGAAAAACCTCTCATGGACTACGCTTTCATTTTCATTAAAGTGTGAACTTTTAAACAGTTTATATAATTTGACAGAGGTCTACCTTGATGTCTAAGTATATGCAGAAGCATTTCTACAGCAAGCTCGGTATTTTAAAACTTATTTTTAAAGTATTATGGTTATAAGGTAAATTCCTGTGATTTCCAAACTTCTAAATTCGAATTTACTAGAAAAACCAGATTCTAACTTCACTGAAAACTGGGTGTGTCTTGGCTACTGTAACAACAGCAAGTTCTCATTTCATTACGCTGTCCTTGAAGATCCTTTTACAGTTTGATACTATATAAGTAAAGACTAATGACTGTGACTAAAATATCTGTAGCCAGGACCCATCTCTTACATCAGGGAACACATTTCAGAGTTAAATTCGTAATAATTTTTGCTTGACCTATGAAATATCTGTTGTTTGGCCAATAGAAAAGGTTTCATTTCTCTAATGCTGTGTTTCTTTCCAGAAAGTGAGCCATCACTTTTAGAATTCAAGCCGTTCAGTAACGGTCCTTTGGTTGGGGGATTCGTGTACCGAGGCTGCCAGTCTGAAAGACTGTATGGAAGTTATGTGTTTGGAGATCGGAATGGGTAGGTTTCCTGATACCACACCTTGTTCTATCAATTGACATATCCATTGATTGGTTGGAAAATTGTCAGAAAATATCCAAGTGATTGTCTGTCTTTTGGGGGTCAGACCTGGGACACACATAAATATTATTATATAGTTTTTGATCCACTGCATGTAAGGGTTTACTTGGAAAACTTCCAAAGAGTTCCAACTTTGTTAACAGACTTGATCAAGTGGTCTCTAATGGCAGCAAAGTCTTCAGATGGGCTTTTCTTTGGCTCTTCCCCTCATCCTCCGCATGAATTTACCTTGACAGTGAATCATTTGAAAACTGTCGTTTTACATGAACTGTAGAAATACTTTTAAACATTTTTGGAAGGCTGAGATTTTTATTTTCAGCATACTTTTTAGGACTTGAAGCAGCAGAATATAATTGACTCTATAGGTAGGAGTACAAGAAAATTAGATTTAGCCTAAATTTTTGAGGTCACATTCTGGAGAATCAGAAGAAACTCTGTGAAGAAATCTGAACTAAGAGTCTCCCTTCCCAAGTCACTGGCATTTCAGGCATATGGCAGAGCTGAGATGCTTGGCTGCTACCAGGGAGTAGAAAAATGGACTGACTCCATGCTCTTCCCCCTGGCCCTGTCTCTAATTGATAGCACAGCATGGAGTCTAGTCCTGGAGAGGAAGTATTCTCTGGATGAAGGGCAGAGCTTTTCTCATACTCAGGTACTTTTAGTGACCTCTCCCAACAGAATGCTCGTCTTTCTCCGCATATGGGAATTTCACAGCACTGACGAACATTATGGGCTATGCTAGTTTCCCCTTTAGAAGCCAGGTCCCTGTAGGATTTTACAAGTATTTAACCCTTTAGGCCTCTGGGGCTTTCTCATTAAGATAACTATCATGTCTAGTAACACAAGATCATTAGACTTTTTAATTCTCAAACATTTGTATTAATAGCATTTTCCATTATAGAAACTTAAAATTTAGTACCACATCACATCTTGACAGTACTTCTAATATAATCCAAATAGCCTGATTAGTTGGTATCTCTATAAGATGAGAGACATAGGGCCTTCGATTTTTTCAGTTGGGCCCAAACTGGAAAAACCAAAGTCCAAGATTTACTGGAAATTTTAGAGTCCAGATTGTTTGAAACTTTGATTTTTTGAATGCCTGTCAAGAATGCCAAGAAGGCTCAAAATCCAAAATATCTGGTTGAAATAAGATTCCTTAAAATCATGACATAACATAGACCAAATGTGATCATTGTTACAAGGTGATTATTCAAATCTTTGAAAATAAGCACATATTTAAATAACCCATAGCTGTTAATAAAAATTCAGCTGTTTTTGAACAATTAGAATTTAACAGACATCAAGAGAACATAATAGATTACTTTAACACATTGCTTTAACAGAGCATCAGAGTTTAATTCTATGTCAAAGAGAAATTGAGCTTCCTGTGATCTTTTGCTGTGAGATTTCCTTCCTTTACCTTCTTTCATATTGATGACCATGTTTCTGTGTTTCTGTGTGTAACACTTCCAAAGTGACCACTGAAGCTGAGGGGACGGCCAAGTAGGGTCAGCCACATTGAAGGTAGAACTGTGAATTTCTTGTTAGAGATGCCACCTGCCTTTACCTGACCAGCTCTCCTCCCAGGCCAGCTAAGTAATGAAAGTCAACAGAGTGCCTTCCCCTAGGAGGTTCACACCTCCCTTAGGATGTACCACATGTGAAGAGATAGATAGGTCTGGGCCTCTTTAACTCACAAGGCCTAAAGCCCACCAGATTATTATCAAGCCCCTTCTGTCAGGTTCTATTTGCCTCTCAATCAGAAAACTTAATTGTAGCTTAGACAGCACCTTTCTTAGCTCCTCTAATAATGACTCTGTCCTTTGTTCTAGACCCTGTCTAGCGTACTTGGGCCTCATTCCTTTGTAATCATAACCTCTACTCTACCTCCAATGGCTCTACTCCCAACCTGTGTTTACTGATGGTCCTCTTCCCCACTTAATGCTGTATAATTGTTCAGACCTAGTTAATGCCACTCTTAGGATCATTGGTTACTATCCTCACCCTGTCTTTTATGATCTTGTCTAAATATGATCAGAGTTGGCGAACTTGGAAGGCTTCCATAGCCTTGGCAACTCATGACGAGAGCCTAGGGTGGTTACTGGCGCCATAAACTAGAGTGTCAATTTGTTGGGTCAACAACAGGAGTCACTATGCACTTGCTCCTCATGTGGGATCTCTGTCCTTAATGTGCTGTCCATTTTGATTTAATGCTATAACTAGTACTCAAACAGTATGTTTCACTTTGTGTTTCTATGTGGGTGCAAACTGTTGAAATCTTTACTTAATATATACTAAATTGATCTTCTGTATATAAAGAGAATTGAAAATGAATCTTGATGTGAATGGAAGGGGAAAGGGAGCAGGAGAGGGGAGGGTTGCAGGTGGGAGGGAAGTTATGGGAGGGGGAAGCCATTGTAATCCATAAGCTATACATTGGAAATTTATATTCATTAAATAAAAGTTAAAAAAAAAAAAAAGAAGCCAGGTCCCTGGCAAGACTGTTTATTGTAAATTTTATGTTAAATGTTTTATTGCGGTCTGTAAGAAAACGTATATTTTCATTGTGGGCTTCTGATTATCTTTTTGTTGTAGGAATTTCTTAACTCTCCAGCAAAGCCCTGTGACCAAGCAATGGCAAGAAAAACCACTCTGTCTTGGGACTGGCAGTTCCTGTAGAGGCTACTTTTCAGGTCACATCTTGGGATTCGGAGAAGATGAGTTAGGTACTGTGCAAGCTGTTCTCATTAAGTTGCATTCTTACTCCTGTCTCAAGAGGCTTTGTTCTGTCCTGAAGAATAAGTGTAATAATTTTATTTTACATTGATTAGAAATATAATCTACAGCAAAGATTTCCTAATGGAGGAATTAAAGATAGTATGTATTCTTTCCCTGGAGGTCTTTATATCTTATTTCCACACTAGATATATAAAATGAATAAAACAGAAGAATAGCAGTCAGGAATAGAGAGCATTTTTGAATATTGAAGAGAATTTTAAAAATGATTATTGATATTTTGATTATGCATCAGAGTATTATATTTTCATTCTAAAACTCTTTCCACTTATTCATGTCTCTTGAAATAAAAAATTTGTTGGAAACTGAAACTCATCCTCTATTTCCTATTTTTTTTTTGCTCACTGAGGCATGAAATTTGTGCAAAATAATCTGAGTTATAGATCTTTTTTCCAATACAATAGAAATTATTTTCTCATTGAAGACCTATGCATTAACATATAATAATTCTGCAGCATGTTCAGTAAAATGTATGCAGCTTAATAAGTGAAGAGAAGTTGCAATTCAATTGTGATCAGATTGAATATTTTACTCTGTACTATTTTAAATCAGAGGGATAAATGTTGCTTTTACAGTGACTCCCTTTAAAGAGCAAGATTGAAACAAACCATGCCTACTATGCTCCTTAGCCTTTGAGATGAATTTCTAGGACTATATACGTATAGACTCTTGTATAGGTTTCCCATGCAAATCAGAATATTTTCTCTAAAAGCCCAGATTTGATTTTCTTACATGAAATAGAGAGCTCAACCAAATAGTTCCATGCCATTCCCTCATGTAAGTGACTCAGGCAAAACTCTGAAACACATAAAACACGTTTCAATGCCCAGACTATGAGGGGTCTTGTAAAAGTCCATGGGAAATGTGTATTATGGAAAAACTACACACAGGTTTCAGATTTGCTGCACATTTCATTTTCCATGAACTTTTGATGTCCCTTTGTATAACTCTTCAAAGAAGAAAGGTCTCACCTGTTCTTGTTCCAGCATTTCACCATGAATTTCCCATGGACATTCTCCTGCCCTTCTCAAAGGAAGCAGAGATGTAGCTTTTCTCCCCTACATCCTGTTAGGTAATTTAAATTTCGCTGTCAAATTCTGATTTTAAAAATAGCTAAAGTGTAGCAGAGTTCGAGGGGAGTGTTTAGATGTTGTGCCTGTAGCATGCTGATATTCCCCGACCCTACTACAAATGACTCCTCATCAATCATCGTTCTTAACATCACCACCTCTGGGGAAGATATCCCAGACGCCTGTGTACGTGTAATAGTGTGCAGAAAACAGAACTGGAAAATAGAGCATATATAATCTCGATTCTCCAAAAGCTACCTCCTTGGATATACTTCCTGATGAAAATAAATGCACTTTTGCTGAATGGCATTTTAATATGGCACTTTCTAGATTAAAGTGAAAACATGGAAGAAAATTAGTAAAATTTTGCTCCTTTTGAAACAAAGTATTGAGAGTTTGGCATTTGTACTTTTTTTTTTTAGTCATAAAATCAGGATGGATATATTATAAAGATTAAATGAGATTAAACTATATAAAGCAGTTGACAAATTCTAATTCTTTTGCTTATATTCTCCTGCTTTTTAACTTTATTTATTTTTTCTATAATGTTGATGTTTTTAGTATAAACCTCTTTTTTAACATCCTTTTCAGAAGTAGAAAAATATTTGAGTGTGCTTTTGAGGGTGCTTAATGCACAATAATAAAATGGAATAGAGAAATAGAGACTAAATCAAGGACTGTTTCATAAATGAGAAACAAATATGAACTTTAAAACCTTATAAACATATAATCATAAATACAGTTTCTGATTCCCTAGTCGTGTGATTCATTCTATATGTTAAATTATATGGAAGCAGTGGTAGTAAACAAGGGTGAATCTTCTCTAAACAGTTGGCTCGTCTTCTGTATTTCATCTTCGTGAACACAGCCTAGCACAGGAGTTTCGGGGTTATGCCTCTTTCTTTCACCCTCCCTCCCCTCTTCCTCCCTCTCACTTTATCTCCCCCGATATATATATACGTGTATATGTGTGTGTATATATATACGTGTATGTGTGTGTGTGTGTGTGTTTATTTGAAAGAGTAACAAAGACAGGGATCTTCCCTCTGTTACTTTACTCCCCAAATGCCCACAAGAGCCAGCACTGGAGCAGACCAAAGCCAGGAACCAGGAACTCTATCCAGGTCTATCCATGGTGGCAGTAACTGAGGTACTTGGCCATCGTGGCTACCTTCCAGGCACATTAGCGGGAAGCTAGACTGGAAGCAGAGGCAGGACTCAAACTAGGCATTCTGATATGGAATGCGGGCATCCCAAGCAGCGGCTTAACTCACTGTGCAACAATGCTTGCTCCCATTTCAATTTATTTTTAAAAGCTAAAGAAGAAAAACGAATACCCCTAATTTAATCTGGCCTGAAATTGCCAATTAACAGTATCAGTTTGGCAACCAAAATCTTGCAGTGTTGAGTTGAAATAAGTCAGAAAAATCTGTCCACTCAACATTTATTTTAGAAAGGTTTGATGAGCACCTACTCAATGCCAAGCTGTATTCCAGCTGGGGATAGAGCAGCAGCAAAAGAGACAAAGACATCTAAACTCATGTTACGAAATTTGTGTTGTAAAAGAGGTCAATAAAAACAATTTAAAAAAAAAACATATGTCAACTGATAATAAGTGCTTGGAAGAAAACTCTAACAGCAAAAAAAACTTGGGTGTTGAGGCAAGTCTGCCTTAAATATTGCAGTTAGAAAAGGTGATATTTAATCATAAAGTGGAAGGAAAGGAGTAAGTGAACCCAATGGAGACCTACTGAAAGGCAGGAGCCCGGGACTGGAGCCTGGGGCTGGAATGTGCCTCTGTTGTCCAGTCCTGGAGGCCAGCAAGGATGGAGAGGAGTGGGCAAGGGAAGAGGTCCCAGCAGCAACAGGGGACCCATTAGGGTCAGGACTTGCTTTTGCTCTGAGAGATGAGGAGTCAGTGGAGGGTGTTGAGACGAGGGAGGATGATCTATCTTACATGATCTAACTCCTGTGAAAAGAATCGCTGTGCCTGGTATGTTGAGAACAGGCATAGAAGAACAAGAGGAGAAACAGGAGCTCAGTTAGGAGGCTGGTGCCATCATCCAGATGAGGGAGATTAGCAGTGGGGGGTGAAAGAAGTGATTGGAATCAGGATGCCAGCAGTGTGCACCCTGAAGACGGATGTGTGAGACTGTCAGGATCTGAAGGCAGGACATTCCCCTGATTATGGACAGAAATAGAGACAGACAGAGGTAGAGGTGGAGGCAGAGGCAGAGGTGCAGAGAGAGTTGAAAATATTTGAAGGGTACTTTTAAGTTTGTGGAAAAAAAAAAAAAGAAACGAAACTTGTGTTGGCACAAGAAACTTGAAATGCATGTATAATTTTTTTTCATAATATGCAGGTTCCCTGAACTTTTTGAAGACCTCTTATACTTTTTTTTTTTTTTTTTTTTTTTGCCAGGCAGAGTTAGTGAGAGAGAGACAGAGACAGTTATAGACAGTGAGAGAGAGACAGAGAGAAAGGTCTTCCTTCCATTGGTTCACTCCCCAAATGGCTGCAACGGCCGGCGCTGCATTGATCCGAAGCCAGGAGCCAGGTGCTTCCTCCTGGTCTCCCATGGGGTGCAGGACCCAAGCACTTGGGCCATCCTCCACTGCCCTTCCGAGCCACAGCAGAGAGCTGGACTGAAAGAGGAGCAACCGGGACAGAATCCGGCGCCCCAGGTGGAGGATTAGCCTAGTGAGCCGTGGCGCCAGCCCCCGTTATACTTTTTTTATACCAAAATTAACTTACTTTTTAGTCCCATTTTCCATGAACTTTTTGAACGTATCTGCTCGGCAACTGGAAGTAAGGTCTTGTGATGCTGTGAATTACTTATTGTTCTTTCTCTCTTTAACAGGGGAAGTTTACATTTTATCAAGCAGTAAAAGCATGACCCAGACAAACAATGGAAAACTTTACAAAATTGTAGACCCCAAAAGGTAAGATTTGTTTTTATCCCTTTAAGTCAATGACTGTCCTTCTGCAAGGTCATTCAGATCAGTGACAGAAGAGTTGCAGTGAGCATTAGCCAAGAAGGAGCCTCCTGCCCTTCCCAGAGGCCCAGGTCTGTGCTGAGGGGATGCTCCTGACAGAAGAGTTGCAGTGAGCATTAGCCAAGAAGGAGCCTCCTGCCCTTCCCAGAGGCCCAGGTCTGTGCTGAGGGGATGCTCCGCGGGAGCCCCGGGGGCCAGACCTGAGCACCCACAGCCCTCCTCGCTCCTTCGCGGGTCCTCGCACAGCGGTGTTGTCACTTTGGCATCCCGGTCGCCAGATGCAAGCCAGGGAGAGCACCGCTATGTGACACAGTGGATTAGGCTCTGAGGCTGGAATAAACTCTCTTTAGTTTTGAGAAAACCAGAAACATACTGGCACACGTTTCCAGCTCTTAGTACGATTTGTGTGCGGTAATCAGGGTGAGTTATTTCGGCAGGTCCACATCTGAGCCTTATTCCCAGCCTATCTGAAAGCTCCTGGCTCTCTTGAAGACTGCTGCAACTAAACAAACGAAACCTGGAGAAGGGTTTCGTTCAGGGCTTCAGCAGAAGGGAGATTTGAATGTTTTAATCCTCTAAAGAGTGTGGTGATCCCCAGCCCGCTCCTTGCCATTCGCACATCACACTCGAATCATAAGAATCAGTTGTTAATTTCATGAATGAAATCTGAGCTATCAGAAGCTGCTAAAATTATATGTTGTCAGATAGAGTCGTAAGGTTAGAAACAACTAACTAAAAGAAAACCTCAGTTTTCTCACAGATACAACGTTGTATTGTTGAACAGTCACAGTTGGGACACTCTGGCCACACTGCTACAAATTTCAAATTCTTTCAGCATTAACTTACTCAAATCTCACATCGCTTTCAAAAGAATAAACTCTAATAAGGAAGTTACCAAAGACATTGATTTAGTTCCATTTTTTTTAAATATTGTAAGTTATAAAGAGTGTCTATTTTTCTGAAAGTCTCTAACAAAATGGTAATCCCATTCCCTTTTCTGCACCTCAAAACACCATTTCCTGAGGGAAATAGAGGTTGACATTGGTCTCTGCAGAATAAAAAGAAGATTAAGATTAATCCATTGTAGGTGGTCTCTTGGTGGTATCTACACTACAGCTGATGGCATTCCGTCTCTACCTAACAGTGCACATTTTCTGTCAAAAGAGAAGTGTCCAGCCATCCCCTTCAGGGATCTTATTTCCTGTTTGAGTGTGAAATCAGTGTCTTTCTTGAAAAAAAAGCAAAGAAACGAACGGGGAGGAAAATCAGATACTTAGGAGGTTGTTCAGGTTGGCAGTATTAAGAAGAAAAATCAAATTAATGCTAGTTCATAAAATAGCAGCATGCTAATAATTCATAGTAAGATGTAGGGATTTCACTCAGATCTAATGCTATTAGTTTCAAAATAGTCATTGTTACTCCATTATGTTGTCAAAGTTGATAAGTGTTAGCCAACTTCCTGGTAGTCGTGTAATGAATTCTCTGTCCTCACAAAAAATCTTGCTCTCTTCAGCTGGATTGTTTAGTCTGTCCGTGAATGGAGGTGAATTTTACACCTTCAACCCATTATTAGTGTCTAATTACCAGGGTAGCCGTAAGGGACCCTGGCTTTGTGATCTTACGGCCTGCTCTAGTAGGGTGGTCTCCGAGTGACATACCTGAGGGCCTGACTTCTCATTATGGTGCCTGTTTCTGGTGAGTCATGTCATGTGTGGGGCCAAGGTTAAGATTTATGTTTGCTTTTCAGAAGGTGGGGGAAATAACAGAGTCCCAAAGACACTGTCCTTGTACACAGGCACAGGCATAAATTTCAAAATAAACGGACTATAAGAAAGCAAATGTTTTCATAAACATATGTTGGGAGCCTCATGCTGTTTCAATTTGGACACAAGCGTTTATTATTATAGTATTTCTCCCTAGATGAGTTGAAGTTCTGTATAAGCAGACACTTAAGTATGTGAACGGGATTATTTTGGGAACACGAGCTAATTAGCAGCATAGTAATGTTCAGGATGTCTGTGTCAGAGCAAAGCTGTTTTTCTAAAACTTCTAAGGCAGAATTTAAAGAAAGAACCTCATCAACTAGGAAAACAATATGTAGACATTTCTTATGATATCAAAAATCTCACTCACATTAAACTCTTAGGTTAATTGTATTCTGGTGGAGAAGCTCCAAGACTTCTTGAAATAATGTTTTCAGAGTAACTTTCATACATCAATTGACTTGTGGCCCTGGAAGAGAAAAACACCAAATTATAAAATTTTTATATTCCATATTAAATGTCTTAGGAATTACATTCTTTCCATATGATTTACATGTGTTTTTTTACCCTACACATACAAACACACAAACACACACACACCCCACATAAAGAAGTTTAGAAACCATATGTAATATCTTTTAAGTTACCTTGACAAAACGGATGAAATTTTTAAGAGGGATTTTTTTTGTTGTTGTTTTTTAAAGATTTATTTATTTATTTGAAAGTCAGAGTTACACAGAGAGAGAGAAGTAGGGGCAGAGAGAGAGTGTGTGGTCTTCCACCCACTGGTTCCCTCCCCAGTTGGCTGCAATGGCCAGAGCTGAGCCAATCTGAAGCCAGGAGCCAGGAGCTTCCTCTGGGTCTCCCTTGCGGGTGCAGGGGCCCAAACACTTGGACCATCTTCCACTGTGTTTCCAGGCCATAGCAGAGAGCTGGACAGGAAGTGGAGCAGCCGGGTCTCAAACCAGCACCCATATGGGATGCCGGCACTGCAGGCAGCAGCTTTACCCACTACACCACAGCTCCGGCCCCGGTTGAAGTTTCAATATCACCCCTCAGTCCCTAAGGATAACTTGGTCCAAGGCTGTGAATGACAGGACTATTTACATAAGTTTTACATCTTTTGCAGTAGAGAACCTGTTTTTATAAAAAAAAAAATCATATGTCATTATTTATAATAAAACAATCAAAAATAGTACAATCAAATTTCCCTAAGATCCAGAGCCCAGGAGTTATGAAAGGAAAATAAAACTTCTCTAGAGCAACAAAACAGAATGAGTTTTGCCTTCCTCTTTGGACACACTGACCTCACTTCAGGAATATCCTCAGGGGAGAAGCAGTCCCAGTGGCTTGGCCAGGTCTCTGGGCTCTTGTCCTGGGTTCCATGTGTCCTGGCCTGGGGGCTTCTTGTGCCAGCAATTCTGAAAAATACACTGAGCTCAAGATCTGGGCGATCATTTTAGTTGCAATTAGTAATGCCCTTAGCATGCAGTCAGGAGCAGGAGGGGGTCTCTCCTGGCAGGACTCGGTTGGTGTGGTCTCTGTGTCTTCTTCAGTGGGGGAGCCTAGAAACATGATTTCACCACCCTGTGCCCCTGGGCCCATTTTCAAAGAGTTGACATGATCATTCGGCCCCTGCCTCATTGCTATGGAGGGCAGTGAGGGTAATTAACTAATTTTCAAACGTATTAAATTCTTCGCACATTCCATGCATTCCGGAGTTATATCCAGGTGATCTCTTTTGTGGTTCTGCTAGCTCTGGGAGGCTTGTCGAACTTTTTCATACCTGGTTTTCATATGTCTAAGCCAGGCCTTCAGTACTTGCTGTTTAGAAAATCTTTTCAGAATTAAATAAATGCTCCAGGCTGCAGGGAGGCAAGAATTCTGGCAGAGTTGTGTGATTTCCAAGCTTTATTTTTATACAACACAAATTTGTTCACATCATTGACAAAAGATTCTTTAATTTTTTTTTCTTTCAAATGAACTTAAACCAAATGAACTTTTAAAAAAAATTGAAATGTTTCCAGGAATTTGTAAAACAAAATTATTCTGACCCATGTTGATTTGCTTACAATGTATCCATTCTTACCATGCTCTAGCATATATTGCTTATCATTACCCAATCAAGTCACACACACACCATTCCCTCAAGAGGTCTATAAATTAACAATGTGAATTCCAGGCTGAGAGGCCATTTGACAGAAATGTTGTATCGCAAACGCCTCTGTAACCAATGTCAAAAAACTGCCCCTCGTGCCTCCTCCCTACGCCCCCCACCCATGGCCCCACTTACTGCCCTTTGTTTATTTTTTCTTAATATCTTCATCCCAGTCCTTGTTGCCCTAGATTCTAAAAGGTGTTTTTTTTTTTTTGTTTTTTTGTTTTTTTTCTTCAGAAAAAGTCACTTCAGGAAGGGAAATCGGTTCTGTTTATCCTTTGCATATGTGTCGGGGAGCAGGCAGGCAGTTCTGCCACCCTAAAGAAAGTCATACATAATAGAGCAGCTTTCGTCCAATAAGCCAGTCTAGTCCCAACTCATCAGTCAAAGTTTTATGCAAGTGGCCCCCCTAAGTTGATAAATTCCCACAGAGCCTGTTGACCCAGCTGCCAAGTCTTCTTGCAGCAGGTGGTGTTTTCGTGGCCACCCTGACAGTAATACAAACTGTTTAGCAGCTCCATTGACCTTTCAGCTATTAACAGGGATACAGGCTCCGCGAGGGACTAGTTTTCAAACATGACAGAATTTCTTAACACTAGAGGTCATGAACAAGTATATGCCCTATAAAAATCCATTCAGCGTGGTGGATTTGGAGTCTAAAAGACAAGGAAACCTTTTCCACATTTTTGCTATTACTATTATTCTACATATACAAGGACACACACTGATCCGCCCACTTGCATTTTCTTCTTAATATACTGTATCTCTTGTTGTCATGCACAATACCTTATAACTAGCGAATCCTTCCTAAGCTGCTGTATAATGTGAAATTTTAAAGATATACTACAAAAGAACTTGGCAAGATGGAAGTGCAACTGTCTAAGAAATGAGTGAGCATGCATAGGTAACATATGGGAGTGGTCTAAGTGTAAGTAGAATATCATTCATGCTACAGCAAGATTTGCATGTATGGAGGCATATGTAAATGTACTCACATTACATATGTTACATAGATTCATTTCAAAAAAGGAAATATTACATTAATGCTTTATGAAAAAAAATTGTTATTTTGTAAAACTCATATATAAATAGTTAGAATTACTCATGTAAGTGTGTCTTGTGGCTTCAAATACTCTTTTGCTTTTATTCACAATGCTGACAGAATTTGTGTTTATAAACTACAAAAATAATTCTAGTTCTCCCAACTCTAAATCTTTCACAAATGATTTTTGCACAGCCTTCCAAGTGAATCTAAACTCTTTAATATTTTCCCAAGCTTTATTAAGGAGTAAGTGAGAGATAAGAAGTGTATACATTTATAGTATACAGTAACTCCCCTTTATCCACAGGGAATACAGTTCAGGACTCCAGTGGATACCTGGAACTTTGAAGAATATCAAGTGCTATGCATACTGTTTTCTATTCATATAGACTCTGACAAAGCTTAATTGGTACATTAGGCACACTAAAAGATTAACAACATTAAAATAATACAAGTAAAACAGTATACTATTTATTATAAAATATATAGTAGTTATTTAAAATTTATGAATTTTTGTTTCTGGATTTTTTCATTTAATATTTTTGGACTATAATTGACCCCAGGTTAACTTAAACCATTGATAGCAATAAGGGGGGGGGGGTCGTGCAGTATCACAAAATGTTTTGATACTGTATATAAGTGCAATGATTACATCAAGTTAATTAATTTATTCATCACCTCACCCATTTATCTTGTTTTTATGCTGAGAACATAGACAGGTATATGTCTTCTTATATAAGTAACTTATCACCTGGTGATGTGGCATAAGGCCAGGACATTCAGGAACTTTCCATTTTTTGCTAATTATAGTTGTCCTTAACCTTTCCATTTATTTACTTTTTTATTTAATTTAATTTTTTTTTTTTATTTATGACAGGCAGAGTGGACAGAGAGAGACAGAGAGAAAGGTCTTCCTTTTGCCATTGGTTCACCCTCCAATGGCCGCCGCGGCCGGTGCATCTCGCTGATCCGAAGCCAGGAGCCCGGTGCTTCTCCTGGTCTCCCATGGGGTGCAGGGCCCAAGCACTTGGGCCATCTTCCACTGCACTCCTGGGCCATAGCAGAGAGCTGGGCTGGAAGAGGGGCAACCGGAACAGAATCCGGCATCCTGACCAGGACTAGAACCTGGGGTGCCGGCGCCACTAGGCGGAGGATTAGCCTGTTGAGCCACGGTGCCGGCCCCAACCTTTCCATTTTTAATGTTGGAATATCTACAAATGAGATTCATTTAAAAAGATATAAAATGGGTGCTATGAATAACGAAGATTGTATTCTTCAAGATGAGGCTCATTTACTAAGAGTCAAAAACTCTTTAAAGAATTTTCTTTTTTTTTTTAAAGATTTATTTATTTATCTGAAAGTTAGAGTTACACAGAGAGAGGAGACGCAGAGAGAGGGAGAGAGGCCTTCCATCCAATGGTTCACTCCCCAGATGGCCACAACGGCCGGAGCTGTGCCGAACAGAAGCCAGGAGCCAGGAGCTTCTTCTGGGTCTCCCACGTGGGTGCAGGGGCCCAAGGACTTGGGCCATCTTCTACTGCTTTCCCAGGCCATAGCAGAGAGCCGAACAGGAAGTGGAGCAGCCGGGTCTTGAACCAGCGCCCACATGGGATGCTGGTGCTTCAGGCCAGGGCGTTAACCCACTGTGCCACAGCGCCAGCCCCAAGAATTTTCTTTTTAACTATCAAATCTATCCTTACACACACACCCTTATCTCTGGAACAGTGTTTGGAGTCTGATATTATCTGAATATCTTACATTTTTATTATAAAGTAGAGTATCAATAGACACTGTAGTACCTAAGATCCAGCAGGTTTAACATTGCATACAATATGTCTACAGTAGTTATACAGATTTGTGAAAATATATTTGCAGAGGAAGAGGTAGCCTATAAAGAAAAAGGTATTTCTTAGCATCATCGTGTCACTAATTCATTTAAGCATTTGTTGCTTAAATGACTTATTTCTGTCAACATTAGCAAGAAACCAACTAATATAACATCAAAAATTGGGAGTTTGTCACTCTAACACTCTTCAAAAGGAATTTAAACTTACGTTTTTGTGTGTTGTGATAGCACAGAAACTTGTTTTGAGTTTTGCATCTCCATTAGAGCAACTAGTGATATTCAAAATTTCTACCTTCATATGATATGAAATTAAAACAATGAGAGACCTGTTGCTTTATAAGTGGGAAAAAGGAGATAAGAGTTTATTTTTTCAGTGATTTCTTAAAGGAAAATACTGCATTCTTTAAGCCTTTTGAATTGAATGCCATTCAAAGTGTTCTTTACTTGATTTGTTAATATTAGCTGCAACTATTGTGACTTATGCCAATAAAAAGGATAATTCAAAAAAGATTCACCAGCTATATTAATTATAGGAGTATTATAATGCTATCTTTCCCAGTTACAGACATTTCTTATTTAGTGTCTAACATTCTTATCAAATATGGCTAGTGAATTAAATGCCTAAGTTAAAAGGTTGATTTTAAGTTCTATGTCTACATTAGAAAGCAATGCCATTGGCTTTTTTTTACTATACCCTCTAGAAACAAGCTAGAACATTGGCTTTATTTATCCCAAATTAGAATTCTAGAAGTATCCAGCACGATATAAGAAGTTTTAACTGTGAAATGTAATGTACATAAATTCAGAGTTTTTCTTCAATTTGTTTTCTTGCCTTTTATTCCAATATCAAGGTTAACCCAGGAATATATAAATTTCTCTTCAGCATACAGATGATATAATGCCAAAGACAGTATTCCTTAATAAATAGCTGAAAGCAGTAACTCTTAAAATATTCAGTTTCTGGGCAAATAGCCCTTGGAAAGTACTGTTCGGAAAACTGTACTGCCATCTCTATTGCCAGAAAATCCCAGTGAGTTCAGTATTGGACAGTTCCACAGGAGCACATTCGATTTGCAGTGTCCTTCCACCTGGAATATGATTGCATTATAAATGTACAAGATTCCTCACAACCAAATGGACTCTGTGTAACAGATTATTGTTTTAAAAGCTGCCACAAAATGGTTGTGTGTCGTCAGCAAACATGCTGTAAATCCATCAGAAGCCAGAATCCCATTCCTCATGAGGAAACTGAAATGGAAAAGACAAATGTTGACATGAGCAGGAGAAATTCAGCGAACAGCCACACTAAAGACAATTATGCGGGGCTGGGGGAGGCACTTTGTGTATTGAACATGGAGTAGGGCACTAGAATGAGTATTAAAGAGATGGTGCAGTAGCTAAGTTTCTCATTGCTATGCCTCTGATTCAGGCTGTACAGATGGGAAACAGTGAACTCTATCCCATCATGGGAAGTTTCCCACTTCCATACCCTCTTTAACCTAAAAGTACTGAATATTGACTGTAAAAATCACGAGTGCTTAATGCTGATCGCTGTGGATCGTGCTTACAGCATGAGGAAATCCATTAAACCCAGGCTGGGTCGTGGTGTGTGGAGGCTCTGTCCTAGTGCAGAGACATGATGCCGCTCACCATCAACACGGTGGAGCATCCTATCCTTGGAAGCGTTTGAATGGACTAATCACTGGCTGCAGGCATTTCTCGGCTGGGATGCGGCCCTAATTTAGAACAGTAGCAGCCCAGCTTGAATATGCGTGTGAGTCAGCTGCCAAACATGGTAAAGGTCGAGTTCGAATTCAGTAGGCTTGGAGGAGGGCCTGAGAGTCTGCAATTTTAATAAACTGCCTGTCATGCCAGTGCTGTTGGTTGGTTGGGGGCCATATTGTGAGTAACGAGGATTTAGATTTACCAGTGTTTCCTAACTCATGAGAATGGGTAAATGCATACAGGAAAAAATAGTTTTGTAAATGCTATAATCATAAGGCAACACTTTCCCATGCATCCCAATGTGTCTACAGATAAAGGAATAAGACAGTTCTTCATCCCCTGCCCCTTAAGGAGATTGCTGTCTAAGAGATGCTATAGAATTGTAACATTTTTAAAACCTCCAATGGGTGAAGATTTTATAAATAAGTATTATACATGATTTATCTATCTTATTTTATAATAAAATGAATTTAAAATCTGGATACCTAATAAAAATTTCGGATTGAGCTCCCTGTCTTTCTGTAAGAGACAAAATCGATTCTACAGTGCTCACTCTGAAGGGCAGGCCTGCTCAGACAGAATTTATCCCTGTGTTTCCACACAAATTCAGAGTACTTCTCCTGTATTGATTTATTTTTTCATGTATTAAATTAAATATCTTTAAATGAAAACCATCCACAATCCCCTTACCCAGAGACATTCGCTGTTGGCCACAGCTATTCACAGAGAGTCATCACGTATGGTGTGTGTTATAAATTACTTATTCTTCTCAACTACTCCCTTTAGTTCAAGAAAGTATTCAAACCTTTACACTATTTCACAAAGCCAGCCAACGTAGGCTCCTAAAAAAAAGTCTTAAATTTCTAAAAAGAATGCTTTATACATTGAAGAATGTTGTGCAATTTTCTGTACTAGTCCCTTAGTGTTTCATTGTTTGTCATGTGTGAAGGGATTAGGAAATATGTTTTTCTGATTTAAATTAAGTTTGAGGGCTATGGGGATAGCTGTCAGCAAATAGGCTCAGTATATTCTTTATTATAAGCCTAACCATCCTCTTGGGTACGTTTTCTATTTTGAAAGCTAATTCTGACTTCATTCAGTACAACCAAGGGTCCAAAAGTTTACAAAGTAACTATTGGAAAGAAGAACAGGAATATGTAAATTATTTTTATTAGACCATACGTTAAAACATCTGCTTCCCCCATCCAATAAAAATATGAAAATGTGTTAATCTATCACAGATATATACTCTAGATTTTTATTTAGAGTCCATCTAGGTATATATATATATGTAGTATTTATATTACACAAGATGGGCTCTTACAAATGAAAATAATAATTAATTTCAATTGAACTATTTCATTCCTCTCTTTCTTTTCTCTTCATCCCACATGAAAAGATCCTATTCTTTTCAGCAAAAGGACAATGCCACCGTAATAAAGTGTGAGTGGAAGGCGATGGTTGGAATCACCAAAAATCTAAGTCAGATAAATTTTAATAAGTTGGCTTAATTGCCATCTGGAGGAGAAACTCATTCTTATGTCATGCTTATTTTGACTTCTTAGCCCTTTGTTTATTTACTATAATTATAGTTAGCTCAGAAATGCATAATTTACAATGAATTGTGCCTATTTTGAGGTAATTTAAGCAATAGAAATGTAGCAAGTGTTTTCAGTTTTATGTTTATGATGTAAAATTATAGCAATTAGATTTTAATGATCTCCTTCCCCTAAATAGTTCATATACTCCAAATATCATCACTCAGTCACATAGAAAATAAACATCCTTTGAAAATGTCATATGCTCATTAATTTCACTAATTCAACAAATTTTTATTAAGCATCTTCCATGTGTTGCACACTCTCTTAGGTCTGAGGAGACACTAAAGAAACAGGGAACATTTGTCTTCATGGAGTTTATATTTCAGAAAGCATATTTTTGAAAACTAAAGATGTACATTCAATTTAATTTAATAAGCACTTACTACTTATACAATATTTTTCTAGCTCCCATGGATATCAGAAGATAAAATATTTCTATGACTTAAATGTCATCTTTCTATAACATCCCCCAATTCTAAACTAATTGCTTTCTCATCTTTATCCCTATGATAGTTCCTGTGTACCTGTTTCATAACAGGTATCAGGACATTATACTTTTTTGTGTGCATATCTGTCTTGTCTTTGGTGGGCTCCATGCAGATCTGCACCCTGTTTTATCTTTTGTCCCAGTGAAGAGCACATATCTGCCCAAGTATACAAGTGAACCTGAAGTTTGAGTAGGTAGCTTCTGCCCACTGCAAGCTTTCATTTCAGAGAAAAAAAAAGCAGGCAGAGTAACCCACGCTTGGAGGAACAAAGTCCTGTAAGAGACAGGCATTGCTTCAAGGTTAAGGGAACCTCCACAGGATAACAGTTTAAAAGACAAGGTGAGGACTTATTTAATGTGCTAAGTGAGGAATGCTAATTATCAACTTTGTAGACAAAAAAAAAATAAATTTCCCAGGTATTTAAATTATAAAACTTGAGGGAATCACAAGGTGTATCTATTACAGCCATACAGAAGAAGCAGCTAAACAAATTCAAGCATGAAATGACTTCTCTTTAAAAGACTGCACTGCTCAATCATAAACTATCTTACGGTCTAATTTGTGTCCCCATCTTGCATTGCCTACAACATGATATGTTTTTCACCTACTGTATTTCTGAGTCTCTTCTTGAATGAGTCAGAAGAGAGTAGACAAGTGATTATGTACAAAGATGAGATATACAGAATTCTACAATTTCAGTACCAATAAAATTGGAACAGTTCCTGTTCACTGAATGCCATGGGCTGGAACTCCAAAACACTTCATAGCTACTGAGAAGCTGCTCTTCTGGTGTCAAAAATTCCACCATCATCTCACAGACAAGAGAATCTTATATGAGAAATAGAGCAGACTTGTGATAAAGAAGAAGACAAAGGCAAGGCCCTTCATTTTCTTGGCAAAAGCACAGTCTCTCTACCTCATCCCATCCCCCTCACTCCCAGGAATACTGCTCTGGGGAACACATGGAAACTATTTGTTCATGTTTTCTCAATGGAAATATGTTCAGTCCATGGAATGCCTGAAGGACAGACCTTTCACATAAATTGACCATTTCCAGATTTAAATAAGAGGTTGAATGGATTTAAGGGAGTTTTCTGAATTGCCACATTAGTAGCCAAACACAGTGCTTTCAACAAAGATTCAGACTTCTATTGAAGAAAGGAGCTAAAGAAGTCACTATGCATTTTTTATGTTTTGGTTTTTAATCTATATGGTTTTGAGTTATTATAGAAATCCCCTGAGGCCAGGCCTCAAATTGCTACCACTGTTATATTGCCACAGGCACACAGCAAGGTAACCTATCTCAAGAAAATCCAGTCTACAGGGCTTGATTCTTTGTCTCAGAAAGCTCTATAATTTGCCCCTTGTGGTGATTTTGACCCATAATGATCACCTTCTTTGTTATGGCACTTAAGGAGCCCAACTGCTTTGCCTTCCAAATACTGGTGCCTTGAGTGGTGATGAAAACATTTGTTTACATTCCTAAATTGAAAAGAGACTTCTCACCACACTATGGCACAGGCTCCAGTGACTGACAGGAAAATGGCGCTGCACTTTTTCCAAAGATTAGGTAAGGAGCTCTTGTGACCATGATTCCAGCCTGACCCAGCTGGAACAATAGTTTATTTCAAAATCAGTAAGATCCATATAAACTCACCTGAAGGCATCTTTACTTCCTCCATAATTGATAGCCACAGCAGAGCACCTAGAACAAAATCTGTGACCTTTTACATTGCAAATAATGTAAAATGTAAAATGTTCTTGTCGGCTACTATTCACTTTATTTTTCCCCATAGCAGGGCCAGATGAAATTATAATACATCAATATACATGCATATGTGTACACACATACTATCCAGATCCTTCTTTTCATAAAAGCTTACACTTTGACTGAATTGTCTATACACAACATATATTATGCTGGCATTTCAAGGCAAGGCTATCTGAAAAAAATGATCTTAAAAGAAATGTAAGATTAAAATGGAAATTGATTCCCAAGCCTTTCAGGCTACAAGTATTCATTTTGGCAAATACCTTCGGTCCCAATATGATATTAAGAAGAGAATCCATCCCATATCCTAAACCCATGAAGTATATCTAGACTTTACTATTTAAATTGCAGCTCCTGGAAATACTCAGCTTCCACACGTATAGTCTCAGTGTAATTCAACCTCCATTTTTCATCCATAAATTGTGATCATGGTCAAGTTTCTTAGAATATTGATGTGTTCACTCGGGTTCAAAACTGGTTAGCGTGGATGTACTTTCTAGTCTTAGAAAGCTGTCAATCTGATTGGGTCACTTAAGAGGAAGGTCTTTTTAGAAAGCAAGGGGCCGGTGCTGTGGCTTAGCAAGCAAAGCCACTGCCTGAAGTGCCTGCATCCTATATGGGCACCAGTTCGAGTCCCGGCTGCTCCACTTCCGATGCAACTCTCTGCTATGGCCTGGGAAAGCAGTAGAAGATGGCCCAAGTCCTTGGGTCCCCGCACCCATGTGGGAGACCCAGAAGAAGCTCCTGGCTCCTGGCTCCTGGCTTCAGATCGGCCTAGCTTCAGCAGTTGTGGTCAACTAGGGTGTGAACCAGTGGATGGAAGACCTCTCTCTTTTCTGCCTCTCCTTCTCTCTCTGTGTAACTCTGACTTTTAAATAAATAAATCAATCTTTAAAAAAAAATGAAAAGAAAGCAATAGATAAGCTACAAGATCACTAAACAGGCTTCCAGTATCGATTTTCTACCAAAACACATTTTCTGCTGTTGTCTTTCCATGCAGACCTTTGATGCCCGAGGAATGCAGGGCCACAGTGCAGCCTGCGCAGACGCTGGCTTCCGAGTGCTCCCGGCTCTGTCGGAATGGCTACTGCACCCCCACAGGCAGATGCTGTTGCAGTCCAGGCTGGGAAGGGGACTTCTGCAGAACCGGTGAGTATACCCTTGTCCCTAGGAAAGACTGGGGCTGGAACAGTCCGCAGGTACTCGAGAACTCAAACATCAGCTGTTTCTTCTAGAATTGTATAGTGTTGAAAAATAGTTTGCCATCTATAATAATAGTCACGCTCTTCTGTTTCTGAACTTAGAAATGAAACCTCTCCCATTTCCTAAGTGGAAACTAGGCACTCACGTAAGTTCATCCTTAGCATAAAAGACTTTTAAACGACTGAGTCCTTTCATAAGGCAGAAGAATGAAAACAGCACTGCCAGGTCCTCTCTGCTGGGCTCTCCGTCCTGGCTTCTGAGATTTCACACTAGCCAGTGACTGAGTGTTTGCAGGGCCGTCTCCAAGTGCCAGCATTTTCCAGACACCCCATAAATGCCCTCCCTCGCTTTACTGCCTGCTTTCTGGCTTCAGCACACTGCAAGTGGGGGTTTTCAGTGAGTGTGATTAAATACGAGGGGGAAATGCAATTATCTGGAGGCATATTATGAGATTTTTTTTTAATTCTTTTTGCCACTCCCTTGTGAGCCATCCACTAGGTGTGCCGCTTCTCAGAAAGAGGGAAGGAGATTTGCTCTGGGGTTGTTCTCTCAGTGTTGTACACTGATGTTCAAGTTCTGCTTGGTGTGAAGTAAGAAAACTGGATACATTCAGAGATATAGGGCTAAAGTGTTTATGTTGAAAATGCATCTTCACCAACCAGCATTGACAAATTACTTTGAGAACATTGTGATCCTTGCTATTTGAAATATTGAAGTAATTCTTGTTAATGAAAACTAAAGTCCCAAATTAATAGTTAATATTATTCTTAATTTATAAATACTATCATTTTTCTTATACAAAAGATGTATTTCTTTTAGAAAATTACAATCATAACTTGCCTACTTTATATATGATCTAACCACACCAATCAACATTTATAGTTATATGTGAGTATGGTATACATTTGAAGCTTAAATTGCTTCAGCATTAATGACATTAGGTAATTAATTTAGTACATGTAATTAAAATCTGGGATTGCATATCTAGGAAAGAGCTATCAATATTAAAACTCAACAGAAATTAAGTAATTACATTATTTAAAGCAAATACTTTATTGACCGGTTCAATCTCCTTTTCCACTAGCTGACCAAAAAATAAGAATCAATATTCAAATATAATACCATTCAAATTCCTGATAATCTGCCATCCTTCTGCTTCCTTCCTTGCCTAACAATTTCTATTCTCTCTCTGCTTCTTTATGTAGCATTCATTCTGCTGAATTCTATTCTGCATTTACTAACCTGTTGTATCACCTTAAGTCATCAGTTAACAAATTCTTACTGAGTGCCTTCTAGGGACAGGATGCTTAAACTTAGGGTGAACAAATTGTTTTGCATGCAATAGACATTATATATACTTTAGTAGACAGTAATAATATGTGATGTAAAGGAAAATATGCACTTTGAGTTCACATAAAGTTTCATTCCAGTAAAAACCATCTTCATCTTTTCACCAAAAAAAAATTAAGTAGTTTTAGTACACAGAATATGTCCAAATCATGTTATATAGAAGTAATCTATTGGGATATTTTAGACCAAAAGGAGAACTTTATTCATATATCCACATAGTTGACTCAACTCCCACAAATTGAAAAGAGAAAATAGTCGGTTTATTTTCTTCTAATGCTTTCTTTTTCATGCATCAGCCACAGATCACCGGATTTTGATTAAGGTGAAAATGACCTTGTCCTATCAAAATAAAAGGAAATGTATTCAAGGGATTTGATTCTGTTCACAGTGACTGCACAGCCCAGATTTATCTTCTCAGTAAATAGCAATTAATTTAAATACTTGATTTTATGTCTCCCTTTGATTTTAGCAGTATGTCTTCATAATCCCCATTTAGAGTGTAGTGGTAAGAAGTCTTTAATGAAGTAATTCTGGGCTGTCGTTTAACCACAAGGATCATTTCTTAGAACATCCTTCTTTAGCCAATTGTACTGAGCCCAGGAATGGCCTCAAAGTCTGACCAGAGAGTGAAACACGCACGCTGTGCGCCTTGGCAGCAAGGCGGAGGAAGAACCCAAGGGAGTCCATTTGGCGAATTTTCCATCCGACTCACATCAAGAATTGACCATTCCTTTATGCTGTGTTGGAGAAGCCAGGGTCACTGTATCTCTGTCTCTCAGGCTAGGACCCACGTTGAGTCCCAACCTGGGGGAAGGGAAACATAGGTTTTTGGAAAGTTCTCTGGAAATAAATACAGAGAGCTGAAGGGATTGAACACTTCCTTCTCAGAGTCAGTTCTGCAAAGGATTGAAGTAGCTTTCCATGATCTCTGCTTTTCTAGAAATATCTCCCATCCTCTGCTGAGTTCTAGCCCCCAAATAATATGGAGTTTGTGGCCAGCTAGCTCGTTGTTTTGCTCTCTTCTCCTGCTCATTAAGTATCTGTCGATCTTCTCTCGGGTGCTGCTCTGACATACGGAATGACAGTGCAATGTTATTGTTGTTTTTCTTCTCCCAGCAAAATGCGAGCCACCGTGTCGCCATGGAGGTGTCTGTGTTAGACCGAACAAGTGCCTCTGTAAAAAGGGCTACCTTGGTCCTCAGTGTGAACAAGTGGACAGAAACATCCGCAGAGTGACCAGGGCAGGTATTCTTGATCAGATCATTGACATGACATCTTATTTGCTGGATCTAACAAGTTACATTGTATAGTTTCTGGGACTGTTTGAATACTCCTTTCCAATGGGCATTTATTTTCATCCTGTCATTAAAAAGAAAGACTGTTATCCTGCTACACACTTCTGTGATTTCATTTTCTTTTATTTAAAAATAATTTCTGGAAATGTGCAGATCCTCTGTGTGTATGTTAGCACGTTTGTTCACATATGCACGTACACACACACACTCACAACTCCAATATACTTGGTTGCATAACAGATGGATTTTTTAAAAAAAAAAATACTTCCTTGTGTGGAGTAATTTACACAGAAATTCCATTGTAAATTGATAACGGAATTTTTATGTCACCAGAAGAGACTATTTGACTTCCCAGGAATTTTCTGTCTGTAATAACTAAAGTCAACTTTAATAGAGTTTTGAGACATTACTGTGCAATCTGATGGATATAATAAAAAGCAATATTTTTATATTAAAGGACTTTAATATGAGAGAATGTTTCAGAACTCCCTGATGAATTTCTGAATGAGCAACTTGATATAAAATTGTAATCTTCCTTTTTATCAATGTATTCGATTAAAGAATGTTATGCACTTACCTTTTTATTGGCAGAGAAATCTGGTTACTCCAGCTTAATCTCAAGATTGTTTTCAAGTGTTTTATAATTAAATCATAACAGCATATTTTAAAATCAGTCTTCCTAAAAGGTCTGCTTTTATTGTATATTTTATTTAACAATAGGCACTGGGTTTGTGTTACATATTTATATTTTTTATTTTATTTTTATAATATAGACATCACCTAGATGAAACACCTTTACCCTCTCCTGTAAAATACTAAAGTTACATTTTTCACCAACTTAATTGGAAAGAAGGGGAGTGAGAAAGCAGTCTTTAATGTGATGTGGATCTAATCTAGCAATGTATCCTTTTGCCAACATGTAATCATTAACGACGGATGAAAAAGCAAGAAAACAGCTAATCCTTATAAAATTCCAGCATTAAACATTTGTAAAGTGCTTTTCACCATAGCAAGACCGTCAGAGTATATGTGATTAGAATGTTGTCAATTTCACACTGAATCGAACCTCACTGGAGAAGAGCTCACTGGTTTTGAACAAATTTTGGCTATGTAAGCTGTCACTTGTACAAATTTTTAATGTAATAGTTCTTGCCAAATATGACTTCTAAGATACATATTCCTTCAGAACTCAATGAAAATACACCTTGGTTAATGTATCAATAAATATTCTACAACTGTTCAGGTTTTTAGAGAACTGACATGTTCTAACTGAAAAGTGCAAAAACTCTGGTAGATCGATTTTTTTTAATGGTTTTCCAGGCCAACCCTCCAGGTCTGGATTTCAACAAAAGTCTAAGGCCTCTTTGCACTACTGAGAAAACACATCTACTCATGACAAGTGCACACCCATTGCACTGTCCTCCTTCTGTAAACATCCATTCCTCTAGAATCTAAATTGTAGTGTAGCATGGATTATGCAGCACCAGCTGACTTTCCAAACCAGCTCCTTACCTTTAGGAATATGAGCTTCAGTTAAATAAAGATCTGGTAGCTAGTAATTCTCTATGGGTTTTAAGTGCGAGATTTGCAATTAAGACACAGTGAGCATTTATATAGAAACCACAATGTAGAAAGGTTGGTTAAGTGCACTGCTCTTGTCTTCCATATATGATTACTTAAGTTTCAAGTGACCTCATGCCAAATGGAAATGGGTTGAGAAATCTTGGTTCAGTGCTTAGTGAACAATAGCCTGCATTAAAAAGTGCATGCATAATTTTGCACGATTTAGATTCAATTGACAGTCTATTCAAAGAAGTCTCAGGATTAAATGAGCATGGAGACCAAATTGCCCTCTTACCCCAGAAAAGGGGTGGTCCTTTCTAGTCACTCTAACACTTCATTGGCCCAACAGTGTGACAAATCTTGCAATGAACCATGCAGTAGCCTGCATCTGTAGGTTAATAGCAATCTTTTGTCTCCATTGCTTTCTCTTCATAGCCCTTTAACTGAATTCCATCACAGAAAGTTTTACAATTAAAAAAAAAATGTCCTGACAACCATTTTTGTAAATGAACCTTACCATCTAATCGTCCCTTATTCAACGTGGGTGACATTAACAAAATGTGAACTTCTTGTGAGGGAGCCAGCTGTCGAAATCTGTCAAATTGTGCAGTTTTATTACACATTCCCTCATTCATAGCTTCACCGAACACAATAAGGACACTGCTGTATATTCAGTGAAATCTGAAAAATCAACTGTTGTTTCTTATGTTTTTAATCTTTCCATCTTTTCCTCTGAAGAGAAAGTGTCCTGTCGCCACTAGTTCTACTATTTAAAAATATCTATTAAAGGGGCCAGCCTGTTTCATACAGCCTTTTCCCAAGTGAAAGAGTTTCATGTGGGTTTAGCAAACCATGTACCCCAGGTGTCAATTGCCTTTCCTATTGTGACTCATTAGAACAAAAGAGCAAATTCCTCAAAAAAGAAGATAGCACAATCCATGGATATTAAACTCAAGCAAAGAAAGTAGAGGCATGAGAGTCATTTCTTTCTGCCCTTAGGAGAAAAGTAGATGGTGATGGCTAATTGATGGCTCCGTATTTGAAACGAAGTGGTCAATTCAAAAACAATCTCTTTGACCTTTCCTTTTAAGTAGGTTTTTTAAATGCATGACTGGGAAATTATCTGCAGTGATTCGTGATGAGAGGCAGGTAGGAACTGATTTAAAAGTACTGCTAAGAAAAAGTTACTGTTCCATACATGGGAGGCAACATCTCCCACATTCCTAAAAGCACACAAGGCTAACGTCCTTGGTATGAGTGCTGATGTGTAGGAGGAGGATGAAATAAAGAAACAGAAACGTGACCATTCTAGAGTTTAAGGCTTGGGTATCAACTAAGTGTGAAATGATGCCAGAGTAGTTTTAAACAATTAGAAACCAATTTTCTCTCATCGGTTTCTGCCAAACTCTCACACTGGATTATAGAACTAGTTCTCTTGACAGTTATTGAAGGCATTGATAAGAAAATTGAATTGAGAGATCATTGAAGTTAAAAAGGAGGAAAGATTTAAGAGTGATAGCACAAAGTGCTTCCATTTATATTTTTCTTCTTGGAACTTTATTCCAATGTAGATTCTTAAAATATATCTTTTATTTTATGACAAGAACTCAGATATTTTCTCAGATTAATGGGCTATCTTAGGAAGAAAGAACAAGAAAGAACAAGGTGTCAGAACACAGACATAGACGTAGACATGTCCAAAATAGGAAACTTCTTTTTGTCATTTGCATTTCTCAGAGCAATCTCTCTTCTTCCCTATTTCTTTCTTTGCAAATAATTATATTTAATTTGCTTAACATTTTAAGTCCATATTTTAATATTGTTTTTATCTCTGGATCATAAACTATACAATGAGACTACTAGATGTAAAATAGGAACTTAGATGCTACTTGCAAGGTCCTTCAAATGCATACAATTTAAACTTAGTCCAACTTTCTATTAAGTCTCCTAGCTTTGAAACACTAAAAGGGAAACAGCTCAGATTTTTAAGAGGAAAAACAAGATATACCATGGGCAACTGTAGTTGGCCAATTAACAAAATCATTTCTGAGCTTAGACTGTTACCTCTAGTATCTGTCTTCTCCCCCTCCATTGTATAGCTGTTACCCACAATCTTTGTCCTTTCCTCCCTCCACGTCTTCATTTTTACCTCTTTCCTCTTCCCACTCCTCTGTTTTTTATTGTTTTTTCCTAAATAAACATGTCTTCAGTATATGCATAATTAAGGCATCCTAGAGTAGTTTTCTTTTGCTTTTGCTTTTTTGATTTCTATTGATCTCTTCTAGTGTCACATTTGGTCAAATTTGATAGCAACAAGAACATTGAACAAAGAGCTAGACTGATCCATTACAATCACTGAAAGTAACCAACAATCCAGATATTCCCATTCAGTTATTCTATCATAGCTACAGGAAAGATATGGAAAGTAGCTCCACTCGAGAGTTTAAGCTAACAAGCAGGAGTATTAATAGCTATTTCCCACCCAAGCAACAGTCCTCTCTGTAGAATCTATTATAGGGGAAAATCATTGCAAACCTATTAGGAAAAAATAGCAAGTGTTTGTTAGTCTATGTAGACCTTGGGATCTTCTTTCCTCTACCCATGGGATGAGATTTGGCTTGCAGAGAACCCAGACCAAAGTCCCATGCCCAGAAAATATACCCCCAAGAAGTTGGTGGACCTATTACTGGCATTGCTAAGAATACCCTCAAATAGGTCCTCTTTTGAATATCTGAAGATAAATAATGTTATCTTATTTTACCTTCATTCTCTTCATCATTGTATCTTGGTCCCAACTCCCAGTAGTAAATATGATGCTAAAAAAAGTGGAAAATCCAAGAAGAGAAACATATCGATATTAAAACCATGACCACAGAGCCTGCCAAACAGTAACCCTAGCCAACTTAAAGCTTGTTCCTCTTAAGTGTCTCCTTTGAATAAGTTTGGGAAACTGCCTTAAGATAATAACATTTTGGGAGAGTAAGATGTGTTCCTGTGAGCGTAAGTCAATACTGTTGAGCTGTTTTCTTAATCATGGACATGGTTGCTGAAGATGCTGTAAACAGGTTTGTTCATTTGTGATAAGCACTCTTAAATTCCTCATGACTTATGAACCCACGGTGCATCCATGATATCTGCCTTGCTTTCCCATACATTTGTATTGGACATATAGATGTAATTTGAAAAAAGAAAACATCAGTGATGGATCCCAACATAAAGCCTTACACCTAAAATCTGTTATTTTTTTAAGGCCAGATTACACAGTGACTTTAAAACATAATATCAACTCCTCATTAATTCTAAGGTTATCTCTGTCATGCATATCACAAAGTCAGAAGTCATTTTTCATTCATAGTATTTTTTGTTTTAATATGTAGATTATGTCTACTTAAATCCAAAGTATATGTATTCATAAAGACAAGCTAATGTGAATGCAAGGTGCATTTTCTCAATCAGCTATCATTTTTTTTGAGTCAAAAAACAAATCATCTTTTAGAACAGAAGATAGAAAGAACTGAACATTAACAGTGATGGAAACATTCATGATAACTAAATATAAAATAAGCTTTGTGCTCATGAGTAATCACTAATTTCTGAACCTTTTCCTTTGCACTAAATTACTAGGCTATGGCTCCCATTCATATGAGCAAGGTGTGATCATATTCGATATGATCTACTTCCCAAATGAATGTTGTATGCTTCTTTACTTCATATTCTCAAACCCTGAGACATGACATTCCTAGAGTAAATTAAGATTTCATATACTGTAGAGCCCCTCTCATAATTCTGTTGTTGAGAAACCAAATTGGCAATCTTATGACATAGATGTTTCCCATGTCTCATTATGTTCACAGGGTATGTTTGGACATGCATTTCACCAAGAACCATGTAGTAACAAGATAAATGATAACTGAGACAACTGAGGTACTATGGAATTTTTGGAATTTGATTGCCTGGGACATGCTACAGTAGACGATTTATTTAAAAGAAGTCCATTTAATTAAAATGAAAAGATATTGAATCATAAATAATAAGTATAAAATAATACTAAAATGAAAATTCTATGTGTTTCCTTTCTCTGTGATTTTTTTTGTTCAGTTTAAAAGAACAGTAACCTTTTTAATTTTTCTACCATTTTGACTTTCTTAGTTTTCCATTTTCCTTTAGGTTGTTGAAAATTAGGGAAGTTTGTCCATAGCCTTATTCATAGACAATGCCAGAATCAACCTTTACTTGGATTCCTGTACATAAGAGGCAGAAGGCTATACGTACAGGTTAAGGGAGCATGGTTAATATTTGTACTAGCTGAATTTTCTATAAATGTTCTGAAAAGTGACGAGCAAATTCACTGGCTCAGATGATCCCTCTGAGCTTGAATTAATCCTCTTTATTTAATCAAGTTATTAGAATATGAAGGTTTTTTGTGAATGATACTATAGTATTCAGCCATCCACCCATTTATTAACTCAACAAATATTTATCAAAGTGCCTAGCAGGATTATCTGCTGTGGAACAGGCAAGGATGTTTACAGGGAGGTTGTGAGGCTGGTGGGTATGATGAACCTGTTTGAAGTGAAAGACAATAGTCACATCCACCTAGCTCCAGTTTGGTGCAACATTAGAATCCAGCAGTAATAGTACAGATGGCCTAAGCTACACCTGTGTGTATCTGTATGTGTGCACACACCTATGTATATATATTTATCTATCTGTACAAACACTACATATGTATACACACTATCTATGTAATATATAATATATGTATAATGCATATAAATTCTAACAAGTGTATTTGTGTTATCTTTAAAATAGAACAATTGTATCTTGAAGTGGTAAATGCAGAGAATTGGTTTTATTGTTGATCTGTGGATTTAATGATTTTTAGGTGAAAAGGATGTTTAAGTGTATAATTTCTTTTCTTAATTTAATATATTTATGTAAATGCATGCCTGAAATTTGGTTAGATTGGCTGTGTTTTGTGTCTTTTAACATGATCAAATGTATTAAACTTTATCTTATGACTTACACATGTGCTATTTCAAAATTCTTTTTTATCTTAGAATTTAAGAGAAACGTTCCCATATATTCAGGCTTATTACATAAACACTAATTTTTAAATATGCCAAACCCAAAGAACTTCAAAATGTTCTTGTCTGTTGTCATTTTTCATGTTCTAATTTGAAAATTTTTCCACTCCCCCAGATATAAGCCAGTCTTAAGGGTCCGTTTCATTGTATCAATAGATTAAACAACCATGAAGATCCAGTGATTTGAATTTAATTTGCAAGTGACTTAAGCCTAATGTTCAAAAATAAGGAAGAATTAACAAGGAAAGATATAGGAAAGTAGTTAAGAACACTGTTGCCCAAATTAAAGTGATGAACGGGCAGGGAAAAAAGATCATTCCTTCAAACTTTGCTGCCCTTGCCATCTTGCTTCTACCTTATCAAGAATATTTGTGTAAGCTCTGACCTGAATATGAATATAAGATCTTCCGGTTTTAAGAATGCACAATCCCTTCATCCAAGCCCCCTTTCTTCGTGGGTAAATGCATCTTTTCCACGCATTGAAAGGAAAAGTCATCCATCTCTAAGAGATTATTATTTCTAACAATAAAATGTGTGGCAAGGTGCTTATTCCCAAGGCACCCTAAAATCAAGTTACTTCCTAGAAGTTTGAAGTTCTGCAAAGAGACACTCATTCCCACAGTGGCCCAGGAAGCACCAGAGTCCTCCAGGCACTGCCCTTCCAGCTCTTAGAACATGTCCCCATACATTAGCCTGTGAGCACCTTCTGTTTCCTGTGTCTTCTATATTCTGAATCCCTGATAGACTCAGACGAGTTTCTACATGCTTGAAGAAGATCATAGCACATACACATAGTCTAGAAGCGAAGTGGTTTCTGGCTGTTGCTCATCTCCGGATTTTTTGGCTATGGTCACTGCAATCAGTTCTTAGCTTTAACTTCCCTCTGTTGTAAACACTTGAAATGGTTTCCACATCCCTTTTTGGATTCTGATTAATCCATATATTAATGGGAGTGAATTGGGCACAGATGAGAAGGGCAGTGGTGTAATGGAACTAAAAAGGCACCTGCTGAGATCTTTGGAGCCTTAAAAAACCATTATCTTGGATCCCCATACAATCACAATAAGTGAGGTTAGAGGGCTCCTACCTCCAAACCTGACACGTAACTCTTAAATTTCCAAGGCAGCTACCAAGGACAAGGTCCATATTGTAACATCACTGAGAATTTTCCTGTTTCACATTTGTACTGTTACAACTATAAGCTGTCAGTTTCCCTGGGAGTCTGACAGCTAATGTGACAGACATGTCACACTCATTTTAAAAAATGATTATTTACTATTATTTTTAAAGATTTATTTATTTATTTGAAAGGCAGAGTTATAGAAAGGCAGAGGCAGAGGCAGAGAGAGAGAGAGAAGAGAGAGACAGAGAGAGAGGTCTTCCATCTGCTTTTTCACTCCACAGATGGCTGCAATGACCAGAGCTGGGCCGATCCAAAGCCAGCAGCCAGGAGCTTCTTCCAGGTCTCCTATGTGGGTGCAGGGACCCAAGGACTTGGGCCATCTTTTACTGCTTTCCCAGGCATAGCAGAGAGCTGGATTGGAAGTGGAGCATCCAGGACTCAAACTGGTGCCCATATGGGCTGCCGGCACTGCAGGCGGTGGCTTTACCCAATGTGCCACTGAACTGGCCCCTCTTTTTTTTTTTTTTAAATAAAGATTTATTTATTTGAAAGACTTACACACACAGAGAGAGAGAGAGAGAGAAAGGTCTTCCATCCACTGGTTCACTCCCTAATTGGCCGCCAGGGCCGGAGCTGAGCCAATCTGAAGCCAGGAGCCAGGAGCCTCCTCCAGGTCTCCCACGCAGGCACAGGGGCCAAGCACATCTTCTGCTTTCTCGGGCCACAGCAGAGAGCTGGATCAGAAGTGGAGCAGCTGGGACTCGAACCATATGGGATGCCAGCACTGCAGGCAGCAGCTTTACCAGCTATGCCACAGTGCTGGCTCCTATACTATTTCTAATGGGAATATAATTTAAAATACCAACCATACTTAGTATTCCATCTTTGAGGTTCCAAAGAGATCTTACTAAAGATTAAATCTTACCATCACTCAAAGACATGAAAGGATGAAAGGAAGGAAAATAATTTGAATGAAATATTTCTTCATTTTCATAACTTGATTTATATTTGATTCCTATACAGTATTTTCCAGGATTGGAATCAGCTCAGAATTTAAAAAGGGGAAAGGAGGCAGAGAGAGGAGGGCTGGATAGCTCCTGACTATAAAACTCACTCTTCTTGGGCCTACGCCAGCTTCAGAAACTACTAGAGCTCACTCTTGTAATTTAATAAGATGTTGTCAGATTCCTTTGACATATTTATAGCCTTATAATTAAAACTCCTTGATGCAAAATCCATGTGCTTCATGTAAAGCAATTTAGCTTATCATACACACGCCATGCTACGATCTACAGCTACCACAAACCATGCATGCCAGACTTGAGCTGTGAGATGTGGACCCTGGGCCTGGATCTCCATCTTATTAGCCAAGTGATAGTGGGTATGTCTGTCACCGCATGGGACTCAGCTTCCCTTCATATAAAATGAGGGGGCTGGGATCCTTCCTGCTCTGATATTACTATTAAACATGACTACTGAGAGCATCCTTGGGAACTGTAGATGTCCTTGCAGGTCTATTTGACACAGTGAGTTAAGATGCTGTTTGTGATGGGTACAAGCCATATCAGAGTGCCTGGGTTCCAGTCCTGGCTCCATTTCTGATTCCAGCTTCCTGTTAATAGGCACCCTGGGGGTCAGCAGGTGATGGCTCAAGTACTTACGTTCCTGCCACCGATGTGGAACACTCAGATTGAGTTGTGGGCTCCTGGCTTCTGCCTAACCAAGACAGAGACACAGACATTGTGGGCATTTGGAGACTGAAGCAGCAGATAGGAAATCTCTGTCTTTCTCTGTCTAGTAGTCCGTGTCTCTCTCCCTTGGAAATAAAATAATTAATAAATAAATAAAATAAAATTGCAAAGCTTAGATAGGAATACATTAACCACCCCATTTGATTCATTTGTGCTGCTTAAGTAATTCTAAAGAACTTGCTAGCTTGTCTCTAGTCTTCCAGGCTCCTCTTCTCCCTACTGCTCTCATCTTGGTGGGGATCTGGAACCCACTCACTGGTGTCTCCTACAGCTCTCGCTCTAAGTTTCTAAAACGCCAGCCATCATTTTCCCGAAGCTGAGGAAGTACAGTGCTACACTCTCTCCAGCGACCCTCAGGTCTGTTTTTGCAGCTGTTAGAAACATCATTGTGCCTTCTGTGAATTACATTCCCGAGACACTGCCATAAGCACACAACCGGACAGCGAGATAACCTATTCTGGGCATGCCCAAGGGCATACATGCCTCATTGATGTCATCGAAAGTTGCCCAATGTGAGCTTCAGAAGAAAGCATAGCCATGACTACTGGTTCTGCTCAGGCTGCCGTAACAAAGTGCTCCACACTGAGTGCTCAAACAACTGACTGCCTCCCAGCCCTGGAGGCAGGAAGTCTGAAACCAGGGTGCCAGGATGCTGTGAGGGGGGATCTGCCCCAGGCCATCACCTCCTCTTCTCCCGCCCTCTGTGTCTCTGTCTCCCCATTTCTCTTGCCCAAGGACTCCAGTCATATTGTATTAAACTCCACCTTCATGACCTCATTTCAACTTGACTCCCTCTGAAAAGACTCTCTCCCCAATAAAGTCGTATTTGGTTGAACTGGGGTTTGGACCTCAACGTAGGAACTTGGGGCAGGTGGATGAAGGGACACACAATTCAACCCTATCACTGCTTCCCGGAAATGCACCAGACGTCCTGACGTCTCATTTTCAGTCTAAGGCAGCGCTTCTCAGACTTGAGGGTGCTTCCTGTCACCTGGGGATTTTGTTAAAACACAGCTTCTGATTGGGTAGGTCTGAGGTGGGGCCTCAGTTTCTCCCTCCAAAACTCTGGAGTTATGCTAACACTGTGGTCCACGGCCGTCCTTGGAGGCACGGGATCTTGTTCGTGGCAGATGAGCTGTTTTAACTTCAAAGATAGAATAATAGCACTGGAAAAGACTTCACGGAAACATGACCTTCTACTTCTCTCCAAAAAGGAAACAATGACAAGACCTGAATCTTAGTTCCCAGCTTGTGCATAATTGAGTGTAGTACACACGACAGCGCTGGGTAAATGCGTGTGCATGGCACTGGGTCACCTTCAGGGTGCTGGGGCGGCTGGCTCTTGACAGTGTTCCTCCTGATGTTATTCTCAGTAATAGCCACAGAAGCACTCAAATATGGTATTTTCATGTGTTTTAGAATTCATTTATATTCAAACTAAGTTGTCCTGCTGAAGTAACATGTGCTAGAACTCAATTATGTGCTCACTTTAAGTTGTGTGGATTGTGCCAAGACAGTATATACTAATGTCAGACAACTGTGAAAGACTCCTGAGATAAAAAAATTAAAAATGATAAATATCATTGTGAATAAATACATTTAAATGAAGATACAGGGTCAGGTACTACATAGCAGTTAAGATGATGCTTGGGGAGCCCACATCTCATATTGGAGTACCTAGGGTTCCCACTGTGTGCCTTTATATTTCATTCTACGAAATTTTCCTAAAGTAAAAAATTGAGGACCAATAAAAAAGAGTATTTGGGGGCTGGCGCACTGGCATTGCAGGTAAAGCTGCTATATGCAGTGTCAGCATCCCAAATGGATGCCGGTTCAAGTCCCGGCTGCTCGACTTCTGATCCAGGTCTCTGCTATGGCCTGGGAAAGCAGTGGAAGATGGCCCAAGTGCTTTTGCCCCTGCACCTGCATGGGAGACCTGGAAAAAGCTCCTGTCTTCAGATTGGCACACTCCGGCTGTTGCAGCCATTTGGGGAGTGAACCAGCAGATGGAAGACGTTTCTCTTCTCTCTCTCTCTGCCTCTGCCTCTCAGTAACTTTGCCTTTCAAATAAATAAATAAATAAATACATCTTTAAAAAAAGAATCTATTAAAAAAAGAGAATATTTGGAGGAATAAAATCAAATCCATTATACTAATCAATAAGTTTCAGCTCTAACAATTTTATCGCATGCAGGCTGAAGTAACTATGAGGGATCAGCAATAAAGCCAGAGAATGTCAAGGTCCAAACGAAGAGGGAAGAACACGTCTTCATAAACAGAGGTGGACACAGTGGTCCTAAGACGGTAGTGATATGGCTACAATGAATGGAAACGAGTGGCTGCATTGCCAATAACAGCTAACACAAATATGGCGCTGTGCACCAGGCACACATTCTAAGAACTGTCAAGAACTGTGACAGACCTAAGGGTCTAATCCACTTGGAAGCTAATGAATTAGCCTGCCATAACTTCAGAGATGCTGTCAGAAGAGACACAACTCGAGGGCCAGAGGCAAAGGGCACTTTCTTACAGAAACAGCCTCAACTAGCAACTGGTTCCCTGAATCCCAGTTCCCGCCAGGTGGTGCAGGATAATATCTACAGATAATAGCTACACAGGCAAGGGGTTCAGTTGTAGAGGGGGAACTTGAAGCTTAGGGATCCCAGACCTTTTATAAGGGACAGCAAACGAACCTACCTAATATTTGCATTCGAGGGAGAAACTGTTTCTGTCTTCTAAGGCTATTGGTCAAAGAAGCATCCTTGAAAAGCTAGTTTAGAACTAAGGCTTCTGCTTAGAACATGTGCAAAAGCACCAAAGGTCCATGGATAATTGTCCCTCAGTGAGCACTTTACCTACATTAACTCATTTAGCTCTCTCAACAACCACATGAGGTAGGTACTCTTATGTCATGTGACATATGCAGAAATGGAAGCACATAGAATTCTCTCAGCTATTAAGGGGTAGTGAGGATTTGAACCCAGGAAATGTGATTATGGAGCAATCTAGTCCAACAGAAATATTATATAAACCATAATTCAAAATAATTAACATATATAAACATAATTCAAAATTATGTCACATTAAAAAAACTAAAAAGAAAAGAGTGAAATTAATTTTAATAATATAGTTTATGTAGGGGACTAGTGCTGTGGCGTAGTGGGTAAAGCCCCTGCCTGTAGTGCCAGCATCCCATATGGGCGCTGGTTCAAGTCCTGGCTGCTCCACTTCCGGAGACTCGGAAGAAGCTCCTGGCTGCTGGCTTTAGATCGGTGGAGCTCCGGCCACTGTGGCCAATTGGAGAATTAACCAGTGGATGGAAGACCTCTCTCTGCCTCTCCTTCTCTCTCTGTGTAACTCTGACTTTCAAAAAATAAATCTTTAAAAATATATGTAGTTTATATAGTTCAGTGCACACAGATTATTTCCATCTCAACATATAATCAATATAAGAACTATTAGTAAAATACACTAGAGGTTTATACATAGTCTTTGAAAGCCTGCAGGTATTCTATATTCACAGCACATCTCAATTCAGACAAACTTTCATAAAAAACATTTGATCTATATTTAACTTGCATAAAATTTACAGTTGAATAAATAGGTTCACATACCCAAGCATATTGCTCCAAAAATACTTAAAAGCTTTCTACTGAGTAAACCATTACTTTCTAAAATTAAACCAATTAAAATAAAGCTATTTAAATCATCAGTTCTTCAGTCACAGGAGCCACATTTCCAAGTGCTCAATAGCCACGTGCAGTCAGTGGCTCCCTTGTGGGACAGCTCTGGAACCTGTGCCCATAATCACTACTCTGCTTACGAAGAAAGTGCATTTGAAATGTACACATCTTGATTCTCTGCTCTTCTATTTTAATTACTGAATGAAGTCTAATTGTTTTGTTCTCAATATGCCTCGCGAGGAAAGTTGTTGCGAGATCAAGAGAAGGCATTTGCAAGAAGGCTCAGTGCACAGGCCCATGGTCACACAGACCTGGCCTTTATGTTTTAAATTGTATTTTATTTTATAAACATTTTGTTAAGCTTTAAAAATTTGAGAGGCAGAGAGGTAGAGGTAGAGGTAGAGGTAGACAGAGAGAGACTGAGAAAGAGATACTGAGAGAGAGTTCCCACCTGCTTATTCACTACCCAAACGCCATCAACAACAGTGAGAGTGGAGAAAAGGATCAGGGACTAGAGAGCGCTCCCGAAGGCCAGGCCCTACTGCGGGCGAAGGTCCCCGCCTCACTGCATGCGGAGCCCCTGTGGGCTCAGCCACAGTATCCCACCCTCCTGTGCAGACAGAAGTGATGGAAGGTGCTGACAGCCAGGGCGCAGGTGAACAGGGTATAGACCAGTGAGACGGAATGTGCGTTGGAGTTACAGAGGCCCACATTGCCCTAAACCACAACATGGCCAACAGATAAAGCAGCCATCCACCAGCTGAGAATTCTTCGCTCCGGAGGCTGAGCAGGGCGGGACTAAGTAAATGCTTAGCATCATTGGCTCGGTGGCTCACTTGGTTAATCCTCTGCCTGCAGCGCTGGCATCCCATATGGATGCCGGATTCTAGTCCCCGTTGCTCCTCTTCCACTCCAGCTCTCTGCTGTGGCCTAGGAGGGCAGTGGAGGATGGCTCAAAGCCTTGGGCCCCTACGCCAGCGTTGGAGACCTGGAGGAAGCTCCTGGCTCCTGGCTCCTGGCTTCAGATGGGTGCAGCTCTGGCTCTGGCCAATTGGGGAGTGAACCAGCAGATGGAAGACCTCTCTCTCCACCTCTCCTACTCTCTCTGTGTAACTCTTTCAAATAAATAAATCTTTTTTTTTTTTTAAAAAAAAGCCTGGTTTTTCTCAATACACCTTTAAAGGTTTTTAAATTGTTTCATATCTGGTCAAGTTGAGATTTTTTTAGAACTTCATTTTTAATTTGTAATAAAAGTTTACAACTTGATTTTTTTTTCAAAAAAGTCAACAAACTGCAAGCACCTGCTAATAAAGGTATTAAATAATAAAAAATAAGTAAAATAGGGCAATAGCACCTCTGAGAGTAAAATAAGATGACCCACAGAAGAGGCCCAGCTCCTTATCCAGCATTTAGTGCATGCTAACTTAATGTCAGTGTTCAGTTGGTATCTATAGTAATTTAATATGAAAGACCAAATAATAGTCCAACAGCAGATCATTGTAAGATACCCACTTGTTTCCTGAACAGAGGGCTAGCTCACTCTTTAGAGCCAAAAACCTTGAACAGCAGCCATTGCTAGCCAAACCACTAGGACATGAAATTTCTGAAAAGGTGTGTGTCTCTGACCCCTAATCTCCAGGCCCATTAATTAATACTCTGTTTTTGTAGACCAGCATTTCTCAAAGTTTAATGTCCTCAGTTACCAGCTACCTGGAGATGTGGTTAAAATGCAGCTTATTTTTCATTAAGTCTGAAATGGAGCCTGAGAGTCTGCATTTCTAAGAATCTCTTAGTTCCAGTGCTGCTGCACCACAGATTCCTCTTTGAGTAGCAAAATTTTGGACAGTTCTACAAGGGTACTTCAAGAAACTCATGAGAAAATGGAATTAAAAGATCAGTTTAGGGGCCAGCGCCATGGTGCAATAGGTTAATCCTCCGCCTGCGGCACCAGCATCCCATATGGGCACTGGTTCTAGTCCTGGTTGCTACTCTTCCAGTCCAGCTCTCTGCTGTAGCATGGGAAAGCAGTAGAAGACTGCCCAAGTCCTTGGACCCCTGCACCTGCGTGGGAGACCAGGAAGAAGCACCTGGCTCCTGGCTTCAGATCAGCACAGCTCCGACTGTTGCAGCCATTTGGGGAGTGAGCCAACGGAAGGAAAACCTTTCTCTCTATCTCTCCCTCTCACTGTCTGTAACTCTACCTCTCAAGTAAATAAATAAATCTTTTTTTCTTTAAAAAAAAAAGATCAGTTTATTTTGATGTAAAAATGCTTTAAATCCATGCTTACAAGGGGTCTTCAAAAAGATAATGGAAATTGCGCATTATGAAAAACTACACATGGATTTCAAATTTTTAAAAAGATTTCTTTCTTTCCCTTTGTTTCTCTTCCTTCCTTCCTTCCTTCCTTCCTTCCTTCCTTCCTTCCTTCCTTCCCTCCTTCATTTATTTTAAACACAGAGCAGAGAGAGAGAGAGAGATCTTCTATCAGCTTGTTCACTCCTCAAATGACCACAATGGCCAGGGCTGGGCCAGACCAAAGCCAGGAGCCAGGGACTCCCTTATGGGTAGCGGGAGCCCAAGCACTTGGGCCATCTTTTGCTACTTTCCCAGGCACATTAGCAGGGAGCTGGATTGGAAGTAGAGCAGCCAGGATTCAAACTGGCACTCTGATATGGGATACCAGCATCCCAGGCAGCAACTTAGCTTGCTGTACCACAATGCCAGCCCCAATTTGAAAATTTTTACACCAAAATAATATTATTCTTTAATTCCATTTTTCCACAAATTTGGCTAAACTACCCATCGGTTTGTGATTCAAACTTTCAAAAATAATCACAAAACTGGTAAATAAGAATTAAGCAAAATTTATGTCATATGCGAAAGGAAATGCCTTAAATGGATACTGAAGATGAAACACATCTGCATTGTAGGGAAGGCTTCATAAAGAGCAAAATTCCTTCCAGGGAATATGCCTCAGCCAAGGACATGAGGGCAGCTAGGGCAGCGTGGAGATTCTTAAACCACATTGACCTCAAAGTGTAATTCAAGGTTGTGTGCCAGATCATGAACCGTTGCTGACATTTTAAATTAATCTGTGCTTATAGCCTGAGGCCCAGGGTCATTTGCACTAGCTAATGGCAAGTTGACAGGTCCTGGGCAACAGTGGAAACTGAGTCAGTCTCAGTACTCTCAGAGTAGGGGTCTTCCTGCTGGGTCATCTTCAAGAAACCATGGGAGGACAGCATTTGGAAGAATTCCTCATCTGTGCTTTGTTTCAGATTGGCTACAATGGACATAAGGAGAGCTATCGCAGTTCTGTAAACATCAGATGACATAATATAAAAGCACTTTGAAAAAAAAAAAAAAGGTTGGTAGTTGGTAGTCTTCCATGGATACAAATACAATTTGGGTGAAGTTTGGCATGCTAAACTGACCTAGTATCTCATTGGCATAACAGATGACATTGACGGTTTCTAGTAAGGAGAACAGGGTCAGGGGACTTGACATTTATTTAAATTTGTCTATCCATTAGAAAAATAATTAAGGTCACAAATGACTTAATTACTCCAAATTTCTAAGTATTTATGTTGCCTCCCATAACTATTTATGTTGCCAATGATAATATTTATTCTCATCTTGTTTTCAAACATTTATTCCTGATGATGCATTTAATATATGACCATGCAGTCATGCTTTGTTGATAAGTCTACTGATTATCTAGGCGGACTCACTATATTACCAACTTTGGTAAAAACTATGTCCACATGCTTGTATAAAGTCATGCTAAATATCAAACACAGCAATCATGTGGAGGGTCTATGACATTTATTTCACAAAGCAGTTTGTTGTCATTCTGAATGTGAACTCATATTTTTACCCACTTTCAACACTTCCACTATAGATATACAAATGTACTTCAAAGAGTTCATGGAAAAATGGCATGAAAAGATGAGTTTAGGGATGGCCATTAGACAAGCAGTCAGGATACTTGGGTCCCGTTTCCGAACACTTTGTTTCATTACCCACTGGTTCCTGATTCTAGTTTCACGTTAATACAGACCTAGGAAGCAGCAGTGATGCCCAAGGAACTGGGTTCCTCCGCACTGTGGGAGATGTGGATTGTAATCCTGGTTCCCAGTCTTGGTCCCAGCCCTTATTTTATTTTTAATTGACTTTTCCATGAATTTTTTGAAGTAACTTTATATATCCATAGAGTGGGTATTGAAAGTGAGTAAAATATATATATATATATATATATATATATATATATATATATATATAAAAGTTTTTTTGGATGCAAAATTTTTTTAAATCCATGCATAGCCTTTTTTTCACAATACAATTTTTTTTTAAACTTCTATTTAATAAATATAAATTTCCAGAGTACAGCTTTTGGATTACAGTGGTCCCCCCCCCCCCCATAACTTCCCTCCCACCCGCAACCCTCCCATCTCCTGATCCCTCTCCCATTCCATACACATCAAGATTCATTTTCAATTATCTTTATATACAGAAGATCAATTTAGTATATCACAACACAAATTTTTGATGAACTTCTTGAAGACTCTCATGTATACAAATATTTTTGCCCCAAGATAAACTTAGTTCCCTTTTCTATGAAATTTTTCAAAGTTCCCCCATATGTGAAGACTTGTGTCTACACTTCCTTGTTTCGAGGTAGGAAGTGACTTGATTTGTTTCTATTGACTTCTTAGAAGCTTGCTTTAGGCCGGCGCTGTGGCTTACTTGGCTGATCCTCCGCCTGCAGCGCGGGCACCCGGGGTTCTAATCCCTGTTGGGGTTACGGGTACTAGTCCCGGTTGGTCATCTTCCAGTCTGGCTCTCTGCTGTGGCCCAGGAGGGCAGTGGGGGATGCCCCAGGTGCTTGGTCCCTGCACCCACATGGGAGACCGGGAGGAAGTACCTGGCTCCTGGCTTCCTGGAGCGAACCAACGAAAGGAAGACCTTTCTCTCTGTCTCTCTCACTGTCTATAACTCTCTCTCTCTGTCTCTCTCTCTCACTGTCTAACTCTGCTTGGTAAAAAATAAAATAAAATAAACTTGCTTTAAAGTATTTCACTTTCACTTGCTTTGACTTCTTAAGGATCTCTCATTAACATACTTTCCCTAATTGATTATCCCCTCTACAATATTAGATTTTTAGAATAGGATCAGTACCTATGTGCCATAGTCAGTACAAATGTAAAGGGAGATTTGAAGTTTGATTACCAGAGTTTGGAGGAAAACAAAATAAATATTGCCTTATATTTCTATGGTGAGAGAAAATCACAGAAGATAAAAGCAAGAGACAGACAGAAAGGAGAGGAGTGAAAAATAAAAGGCGATAAGAAAGTTAGAAAGAAAGGAAAGAGGGAGTTCAGAAGCTAGGAAAGAAAGAAGGGGAAAAAGAAGGAAGGAAGAAGAAGAGAAAAGGAAATGGAAGAAGGAAAGAATAAGAAATTTGAAGGTTTCCTTCCCAATTTCTCTATTTTCATTTACAGTAAAACATAACATTGGGACCAGGAGACACTGATTGTATCCTATGGTCGAGTTAAGAATACTTAAAACAAAGATTCCAAGATGATGGAGTAGAAAGGGAGCTTACCGCTCTAGGTTAGGGGCAGACAGTTAAAAAAAAAAAAAAAGTGGAGCGAGTGTAATCTCAAGAAAGAGTTAGGGAGAAAACAGCAGTGGAAATCCCATGGAAGGCAGAGGGACGCTGTGGATCTACATGGAGGCTGCGGATGCACAGCATGAGCATGAGCACAACGTAGGTCCCCAGCAGCCGAGAACCTCAACGCCAGCTTTGGAGAACGAGGTGAGACCAGACTGCTGCAGCCCAAGCCACTGGCATAGAGCTGCTGGGAGAGATTGGCATGAGTCCAGGCTGGAGCCCTCTTGGAGACAGGGTACTTGCCAAACTTGAGGGAAAAAGGGGGGCACATTCTGTCACCCTGACAATGGTGCCCTGTAGTGGCAGAGAGGGTGGGCACCATTTTGGATATAGGTAACAGCCTCGCCAGCTTGTGTATGCATGCCCACTAACCAGCCAAGAGAAGGTGCCTGAGTCTGCCTAGGAGGATTGATGGGGATGGGCAGCCACGTAGGACAATGAGGTACCCCCAGCCTCCCAACATGTCACAGTCTCTGGGGCTCAAACTGCCTAGGTGGAGCACCCACAGGCAGCTGGCTCCAGGAGCATCTCCAACTCTCTGTGCATGGATAGGCTGGCAGAGCAGAGTGGATCCTCAGTGACCCATGACTGTGGGAGCCTTATGTTCTGGAAACATTGTGGCTGCATAAGAGGGTGCAGGGTGTGACTGGGTCTCCGGGTAGTTGCTATGGGCTGCTCCATACACTCAGGGCTCCCTGATTGCCTGGGTGGATCATTGTGGCAGGAGCTGTGGTCAAACTGAGGACTGCACAGATCCTTTGTGTGGTTGTAATGGCAGCAAAATATTTCACCACTGTGGGCTAGCACCCAGGCATTGTAAGAGAGGAGATGAGGGCGTGATTATGCCAACAGAGCTGATCAGACCCTCTCATCTGAAAAAAAAATAAAGAGGAGATCTACCATGCTGAACTTGGGTGTCACCCTGGATACTCCCTCCACCCCGAAGCACTGGATAGAGCTCCCTGGCCACAACCAGCACATGCCTCTGGTATTCCCTGAAAGAGCAGACACTCCACTAAGCCACAGAGGCATAGTCCAAAGATAAAAGCCATCAGAGGGAAAAAAACCAACTCAACAAATGCCTAAAAATAAATGAAGAAATTTAAGAAAAAAGAATAAAGAATACAACATTATGCCCCCAAAGAAACACAACACTGCTTCAATATTAGAATGTGAAGATGAAAATATTGATGAAATGCCAGAAATGGAATTTAAAAGCAATCAGAAGCAAATCCATGAATTCAGGAAATCCATACATGACATGAGTGAAAATTTTCCTATGAAATTGAAGTTTTAAAGAGAAATCAAAATGAAATATTAGAAATGAAGAATTCAGTCTATGGCCATACCATGCTGAATGCGCCCGATCTCATCTGATCTCAGAAGCTAAGCAGGGTCGGGCCTGGTTAGTACTTGGATGGGAGAAGTGAAGAATTCAATAGATCAAATAAAAATGCAGTGGAAAGCCTTAACAGACTTGGTGAGGCAGAAGAAAGAATACCTGAATTAGAATACAAACTCTGGAAATTTTACAGACTAAAAAAGAAAGAAATTAGAAAAATTTAAAAACAGTGTTGGAGATTTATGGGATGCTATCAAATGATCCAACATACGCATCTTAGGAGTTCCTGAAAAAGAGAAGGGATTAGAAGGCCTAGTTAGTGAAATAGTTACAGAAAACTTCTCCAATTTTGAGAAAGAATGGGGTGTCCAAGTATAGGAAGCAAATAAGATTCCTAATAGACATGACCAGAAATGCTCTTCACCAGAACACATTGTAGTTAAACATTAATGTGCATGAAAGAAACTCCACATTACTTCCAAAGGGGTCCAATTAGACTCACAGCAGACTTGTCATCAGACCCTACAGGCTAGGAGAGAATAGAATGATATATTCCAAGTGTTAAGAGAAAAAACTATCAACCCAAAATACTGTACCCTGCAAAGCTCTCATTTATGAATGAAGGTGGAATAATGACCTTCCATAACAAATGGAAATTGAAAGAGTATCATCACTTGTCCATCCTTACAAAAAATGCTTAAAGACATGCTAAACACAGAAACCCAAAAAGACAGAAATCATTATGAAAGAATGTGAAAGCAGAAAATCTCTCAGTAAAAATATAAAGTAAATCCAAAGTAAACAATAGGAAGATTTATGGAAAAATGGCAGGTCCAAGTTGTTACTTATCAATAGTCACCTTGAATGTAAATGGCCTCAAGTCTCCAGTTAAAAGATACAGACTGGTAGATGAATTGAAAAACAAAAATCATCATTTGCAGCCTCTAAGAAGCACATCTCACCAACAAAAAATACACACAGACTGAAAGTGAAAGCATGGAAAAAGATATTCCATGCTAACAGAAACCAAAAAAAGAGCAAGTATAGTCATCATGATAGCAGACTTTAACACAAAAACTGTTAAAAGAGACAAATAAGGGTACTATGTAATAAGTAAGGGACCAATTCAACAGGAAAATGTGACTACAATAAACGTATATGCACCTAATTACAGGGCACCTGCTATTTAAAATAAATGCTAATGGATCTAAAGGGAGACATAGACTCCAATACAATAGTAATGGGGGACTTCAACATTCCACTTTTAGCAATGTACAGATCAACCAGATGGAAAATCAGCAAAGAAACAAGAATTAATGGATACTATAGACCAAATGGACCTAACTGATATCTGCAGAACTTTATACCCCACAGTTGCAGAATACACATTCTTCTCACCAGTGCATGGAATTTTCTCAAGGATAGACTACATGCAAGGCCATAAAGTAAATCTCAGAAAATTCAAAAAATCAAAATCATACCATGCTTCTTCTCTGATCATTATGAAATGAAGCTGGAAATCAACAACTCAAGAATCTCAAGAACATATGCAAACACATGAAAACTGAACAACATGCTCCTGAATGAACAATGAGTCACAGAAGAAATCAAAAGAGAAACCAAAATAATTTCTGAAAATGAATGAAGATGACAATACAATATATCAAAATTTATGGGATACAGCAAGAGCAGTGTTAAGAGGGAATATTATAGCAATTGGTGCCTACATCAAGAAATTAAAAAGCACCAAATAAATGAACTATCAATGCATCTCAAGGACCTAGAAAAACAACAACAAACAAAACTCAAAATTGGTAGGAGAAAAGAAATAATTAAAATTAGAGAAGAAATTAACAAAATTGGAACAAAAAATACAAAAGATCAGCAAAATACAGAGCTTGTTTTTTGAAAAATAAACAAAATTAATACACCATTGGCCCATGTAACAAAAAAAGAGGGAGAAGACCCAAATCAAAAAAATCAGAGCTGAAAAAGAAAATATAACAGATACCACAGAAATAAAAAATGACCAGGAATTACTAAAAGAGCTGTATCCTACCTAAATTGAGACATGAAGACATAAAAAACCTAAACAGACCAATAACCAAGACAGAGATTGAATCAGTAATAAAGACTCTCTCAACAAAGAAAAGACCAGGACCAGACAGCTTCACTGCTGAACAGAATGGAAGAAAATAATTGCAAACAATGCAACTGATAAAGATTTAATATCCAGAATTTATAAAGAGATCAAGAAATTTAACAACAACAAAACAATCTAGTTAAGAAATGGCCAAAGGACTTAAGCAGGCATTTTTCAAAAGAGGAAATTCAAATGGCCAACTTGAAAAAATGCTCAGGAACACTAGCCATCAGAGAAATGCAAATCAAAACTACAACGAGGTTTTACCTCATTCCAGTTAGAATGGCCATTGTACAGAAATCAACAAACAGCAAATGCTGGTGAGGACGTGGGGAAATGGGTCCCCTAATCTGCTGTTGGTAGGAATGTAAGCTAGTACAGCCATTGTGAAAGACAGTACAGAGTTTCCTTGGAAATATGAAAATACATCTATCATATAACCCAGGCATCCCACTCCTGGGAGTTTACCCAAAGGAAATTAAATCAGCATACAAAAGTTATTTGTACCCCCATTTTTATTGCAGCTCAATTCACGATAGCCAAGATATGCAATCAACTTTGATGTCCATCAACTGAGGACTGGAAAATGTGGTATATATACACAATGAAATACTATACATCCATAAAAAGAATGAAATTTTGTCTTTTGTGATAAAATGGATGCAACCAGAAACCATTATGCTTACTGAAATACGTCAGTCTCAAAAAGACAAATATATGTTTTCTCTGACATGTGGCAGCTAATATAGAAAACAAAAAAATGTATAGGAATGAAATGATGACTTTGGGATATGATTGTAATTTGTACCTCATGTTTATACTCCTGCAGAACTACGTTCTTGCTACTTTTTACTTGCTGAATATTATGATCAGTGATCAATTAAGCCTCTGAATATAGAGCGGATTAAAATTATGTCTTTCCAAAGCTGATGAAGTCAGTGGAGAGAGGAAGTGGGATTGGTGGGGAGCAGGGGTATGAGGTAAGTGCGGTTGTACTCTTGGAACTGTACCTATGGAATGCATAAAATCTGTTCTCTTTATTTTAATAATTTTTAAAAAAAATCTTGTGGATGACATATCATTTGATATTTAGCTATAAATACTGCTTCACTGAATCATATCGTGTAAATAACAATATACTGTTCTTTCTCCACATTATGAATTTCCTTGACATACTCACTGCCCTATATAGGAGAGCTTGGAGTGCTGCTGGAAATAGAAGTTGGGTAGAAGAACAGGGAGGAAAGGAAAATATTATTTGCAGAGGGTGCATCTCGGATGCAGGTCGAGGACATGGGCTCCTGAGCATGAATGTCAAGGATGGAGCAAGGGCCTTAACACGTGCTTCTGTGTCTGTTTTTTCAAATGAAAATGGAAAGCCCTGGAGAAATGCCTATTTAAGGACGAAGGGGCAGGGAGACTTTTTGCTGCTGATGTGCAGTGATTGCTATATCTTTGGGTCAAGAGGAAAGGTTTTTTTTTTTTTTTAATCAAAATATAAATGTTTTAGTTCCATGCAAAACTGAGTCATATTAGCATCGATTTATCCTGGCCTTTAGGCCCTCCTTCAGTATTCAGCTCAGCAACAATGCCCACTTCGGGCTAGTTGTATAGGAATAACCAAGAGAGAGAAGGCCCTTTCGCTCAGAGAGCATGCGTTCTGAGTAGGGAGACATCACAGCAATTAACAATACATACTATAATTATAAATCATAATAAATGGCATTGGAGCAGACGGCAGTTGCCAAGGGTGGCTACAAGATCCCTCATCCCATAAGCCTTCCTTGAGTCATTCCCCATCAAGACACGGAGTCTTATTCCCCCAGTCCAATAAAAAGCAGAAATGATGCTGAGTGACTTTCAAGTGTAAGTCATAAAGGCTGATGCAATGTTCACCTTGCTCTCAGGAATATTTAGCTCTTGAAGTTTCCAGTTACTATGTAAGCAGTCAGACCACCTTCAGCCCAAGATAGTGTTGAGAAGCCAAGAGGAGCCCGCCTGCAGAGACGAGGAGACCACGGGAAGAGAGAGTGCTGTCCAGCCTGCCCTGGCCACCCAACCTCATGTTGCTCCAGTCCCAGTCACCTCCTGGTGCAATGGCATGAGCAGCCTGGAGTAGAGGCCATCCAGCCCAGCTTTTCTTCAATTCCTGGCCCAAAGGAACAGCAAGATAAAATCAAATAGTGGCTTTTGCTTTAAATCATTGAGTTTTGCTTAAAAGTCAACAGTTAAGAAGGAAATGAGGCTGGCACCGTAATCCTCCGCCTGCGACGCCAGCATTCCAGGTTCTAGTCCCGGTCTGGGCGCCGGATTCTGTCCTGGTTGCCCCTCTTCCAGGCCAGCTCTCTGCTGTGGCCCAGGAGGGCAGTGGAGGATGGCCCAAGTGGTTGGGCCCTGAACCCGCATGGGAGACCAGGAGAAGCACCTGGCTCCTGGCTTCGGATCAGCGCGGTGCACCGGCCGCAGCGGCCATTGGAGGGTGAACCAACAGCAAAAAGGAAGACTTTTCTCTCTGTCTCTCTCTCACACTGTCCACTCAGCCTGTCAAAAAAAAAAAAAAAGGAAATGAGGGGCTGGCTCTGTGGCTTAGTGGATAAAGCTGCTGCCTGCAGTGCTGGCATCCCATATGGGCACCAGTTCAAGTCCCACCTGTTCCACTTCTGATCCAGTTCTCTGCTATGGCCTGGGAAAGCAGAAGAAGATGGTCCAAGTGCTTGGGCCCCTGCAGCTGCGTGGGAGACCTGGAGGAAGCTCCTGGCTTCTGCCTTCCAATCGGCGCAGCTCTGGCCATAGCAGCCATTTCGGGAGTGAACCAGTGGATGGAAGACCTCTTTCTCTCTCTCTCTCTCTCTCTCTCTCTCCCCACCTCTGCCTCTCTGTAATTCTGCCTTTCAAATAAATAAATAAATCTTTTAAAAAGAAAAAAGGAAGAAAATGATCAGGGTGATGACACAGACGATTGTTTGGGAATGAGAGCTACCCTAAACAGGGAGGTCACAGAAATTCCATCACCAGAGAAGCAAGTGAACAGTTGGGGAAAAGTATCCCAGGGAAAAACAAATCCAAGATCTGGAGGGAGAGAAAAGCTGGGCGTGGGTGCAAAAAGTCTGCAGTATTAGAAACACAAGGAAGAATGGATTTGAAGATGTGTGCAGGAGAAAATCATGCAAGGTTTTGTGGGACGGATAAGGCATGTGATTTGGGTTTTGTGTTAAGTACATTGGAAAGCCTTGCAAGGTTAAAGCCGCTGACACACACCAGGCCATTCCCACTACTCCAGGTGCACGGGTTGCAAGTCTCTCCCTGTGGTCCACAACTCCATTGGTTTGTGACCTTTAAACCAAACACGGGGTCTCGGTGCCCACTGGAAACTGAAATGGAGCGATATCAGGGGAGAGTACAGCCACAACCTTGGCCACCACTTCTGCCTGCACTGCTGTGGCCTAGGCGTCTGCTTCAGAGCCTGGCTCCCTGTCTGTACAGGGTTTCCTGGCCACCCAGACCGGCGGCCCAGCACTCTGTCAACTAACACTCCATTTTGTTGTTGCTGCTGTTGTTGTTTTAACATTCGCTTCTATTTCCCCTCAAAGCCCTTCATTTTTCTATCTTGTATTTCCCCCTCAGACCCTAGCAATAAATATAATCTTCTTAAGTGAATGATTGGCCTAAACTATGCAAAAAAATAGTGGAAAATACATTTGTTTTAGTAGAAAAACCTACACATTTTATCGACTGTAATCTACAAACCCTGTTCTCACAGGTCTATCTTGAAGGTTTCTTCCAGGTGAATTCTGTGGTGCTGGGGCCTTCAATTTGCCCTGGTTTCTAATGTTTATGGGGTCTATTTTTTAAAGCCAGCATTCGCAGGAATTTCAGCTCTGTGAATAAAGAAGGAAGGTTGAGGGGGGGAGAGGTGACTTGGGGAAGGGGGGAGCGGGTGGTCAACTGCTTCTTATCATAACTGTTTAAGTTTCATTTACATTTTTCTCTGGGTTGCTCGGGTCCGGGGCAGTGTTATTTGATGTTGAACACCTGCCTCCACACATGCAGAGCTGCAGCCAGCCCTGCCAAGTGCAGCGCTGACATTGTTGCTGTATGGAATCACACAGCAGGGCCAATGTGTGGACACCCAGGGGTCTCACCTGGTTCGTGGGATTCTGGTTCAAAAGGAAACACAGCACTCACGACGACACAAGTACAGGGGAGTGGGGTCTTTCCTTGCATTTTGCGTCCCTGCAATAAAAGAATCTTGTCAATATTCTGAAGTCATTTGATTTTGCTCATTGGTCATTTTTAGAGATCTCAATTCCCTTTGTAATGAGACACATGTGAAAGATAAGTAAAACCCTACACTCGGGGCCAGCGCTGTGGTCTAACCGGTAAAGCCACCCCCTGCAGCACCAGCATCCCAAATGGGTGCTGGTTCGTGTCCCAGTGGGCCCACTTCAGATCCAGTTCCCTGCTAATGTCCTGACAAAAGCAGCAGAAGATGGCCCAAATATTTGGACCCCTGTACCCATGTGGGAGACCCAGGTGAAGCTCCTGGCTCCTGCCTTTGGCCTCACTCAGACCTGGCTGTTGTGGCCAGCTTGTCTCTCTGTAACTCTGACTTTCAAATAAATAAATGAATCTTAAAAAGAAGACTTATTTAAAGACAATAAAAATTATAAGAATTATTTTTTAAAAAAAGAAAACCAGACTCCGTGGTATGAATTCTCATAGCATCCTTGGCCATATTGAGTCAGAACCATGTTCAAACTAAAAGTTACATTGCTCAGGGAACTCCCTGTCCTGAGAAACCTGAACAACTCAAAGGATGCAGGACAATAGCAAATATACAAAGGCTGCTGGAGTGGTGCTTAGAGGTGAGCCCAGAGCCAGTGTTTCAGTGGGCCCTAGGGAATGCTGACTGATGGATACTGAAGTTTGAAGACCAAGGCACTAGTAAGATTCACTCACTCAGGTGAACGCCAGAATTTTAGCCACTAGCTCCAAACTTCTAATAATCAACAGCTCTGGTATCAGAATGTTTGATGTATCTAACATAAATTTAGAGTTTACAACAGTTTAAATTCATTCTAAAATGTTTTATCCTCATCATTGAGATACAACTTCTGAGACGGGTGTTTGGCACAGTGGTTAAGATACCACTTGGGATGCCCATGTCACATATCATAGTGCCTGGCTTTGAGTCCAGGCTCCACTCCTGATTCCTGCTTCCTGCTGATGTGCACCTGGGAAGTAGCAGTGATGGCCTGAGGATTTGGGTCCCTGCCACCATCATGGGAGGCCAGGATTGAGTTCCAGATTCTCGGCTTCAGCCCGGACTATTGCAACTATTGTAGGCGTTTGGGGGAATGAACCAGAGGATGGAGGATCTTTCTCTCTGTGTGTCTGCCTTTCAAATAAGTAAAAAATAAAAATAAGTAAATTTTAAAAAGATAGAACTTCCATGTAAAAAATTTTTGGCATTTTTTTCACATTTAAAAAAATGAATCCTTTCCACTTTCGTTTAATGATCTGGCTTAATAGCATGATCTTTGGGCAAGTCCAAAATCCTGCAAACTGTGCTCTGAATGCCCAGCTACAGATACCAGGGCAAGGAGTGCTGGAGGTCTTAAAGTCTAAGCACAGCTTTGAGCATTCCCAATGTGTGGGGACTCTTAAAGGGAGGTAGATGGGAAACCTAGAGTTATCTCAAACAGACACAGTGGCCTCAAGAGTCAACTTCTATTCAAACAGCACAAGTCAAACAGATCAACTCCTAAGGTGCTCAACAGGGTCCTGAAGGCCACTATACGAGCTAGGCTACCTTCTCAGTGCAGGCTGGGAAGACATCTCTGACCTCAGTTTCGGAGGCAACATTTCTGGGGCTGCCAGGACCCGGTTCACTGTCTATCACCTCTGAAAGGGCACCAGGACAGGTTACCCGACAGGTCACCAGGGGAGGCAGAACCTGGCCAGGCCACATCACACCACCTGGGACGCCTGTGAACCAGGCTGAGAGCCTCCATGCTTACCCTGGTTTCAATGTTCACAAACGGGACCACTCTGCAATTTTAGTTTTCGGAGTCATCTTGAGGAGAAATACATAAACCCCTGACTAATACCTTCTTAGCTGGAACTACGCAAGTACAAGACCGGGTAGCAGTTTGAATAGTGCTGACTAATAACATGTTAGACTTCCATAATTCTTTTCATCTGAGGACCTCAAAGTGCTCTGCCCATATGACCTCACTAATCCTTGAAACAACTTCTGTGAAATATATGGGAAATATTCCTATCTGCATTTCTCAGGAGGTAAAAAGAAAGCCTCGGGAATCACCCAAGGGTCACTTTGACCTCATAACTAGCTTGCAGTCTCTCGAAGGGCAGGCAGAGAGATTTGGGGTGTGGAGGACCCCAGGAGAAGGAGGGCTGAAAAATGACACAGCAGAGGGGAGATCGCTTTCGTGGCAATGCAAGCAGCACTGATCATGGAGCCAGTAGAATCACTAAAGAACAGGAAGAGGACTGGCTCTCAACGCGCACCCAGGACAGTGGGTACAAGCTTTGTCTCAGAAGACACGTTTTCACATCTCCACACTTGGCTTCAGTCTTTATTTGAGTCAAGGTCATTTCGAGGGGACAGGGTCAAGTGCTCAAGCTTACCCTTCTCTCTCTGGTGCTCAAGTTCACCTTGCGGGGCTCTTCCCAAAGGCCAGTAGCTATACTGAAGGGTCTCATCTAGAGTTTTCTGATGGTCCCCTTGACACCAGCAACTTTTTCCCAACACTGCCTTCGTAAGCCGCATTTTGTTTATGTGACAATTGCAAAAATCTCCCCAAAGGGTCATTGAGGTATGCATCAACAGTACTCCAGAGTTCCTGAATTGATAATATTTAAAATGTTCAAGAAGGGTGCGATTGCCTTTCTTTCTGTCTCTTTTTTCTTTCCCATTTCAAAATGTCAAAGGCTTCCTGACATGCTTTGGCCATGAAAATGGAACATATTTTCTCATTAGGTTAATTAATGGCTCTGCTTGGGTGGCATAATTTGGTGTAAGTTTCCTTTTAGAATTCTGTCATAACTAAAAAGGATCTTATTTTTGTTATGTTTTGTGGTGTCTTTAAATTTTTATGACTTCTACTTTGTTTAGTCTGTGTGTAATCCTTCCTTTGAAACCTAATGTCCTAGAAAATTTACAGTTTTCTCTCAAAACTGGCACTTTTTACATTTTACGGTGATTCCTGTTTCTTTAGTTCTCACTAGAACTTCATTTAAGTCCTTAAGGTGTAATTCGCAGCTCAGGGAATTTATGATTACATCGTCAAAGTAAACTCCCCGAGTGCAATATATTCAACTTGACAAGATGCTGTTCATTAATCTTTGAAATCCAGCCAGGTGTGATGTAGCGCAGTGAGGCTTCCAACTGAGAACAGCTGAAGGAGCCGGAGCCGCCCCCACAAGAGGATTCCTGCCCTGCCACGGCCAAGGCTGCCTGGGTGGGGACTGAGAGGGCCAAAGGTCTTCCCTCTGCCAACCCTGGTGTTCCCTGCCTTGGCTGCTGTTCTGTGGCTCTGCAGCCTCTCGCCTTTCCACACATTCATTCAGTCAACAAGTATTTATTCAGAGCCTACCGTGGGCCAGGCACCAGGTGGGCCCGGAAAGACAGCGGTGACCAAATCAGACCCGAGGCCAGCCTCACTGTGCTTAGCGCTTGTCTAGCTATACCCAAAGGCCTCCAGCAAGACTCCAGTACCACCAACCCCTTGTGATACAGACCTCATTGCCTGGGCCTGGAGCTGGGGCATTTCTTCTCTGCCCCAGAGGTAGCTTTGACATCAATGGACGCTCATTGGCTGTCAGGGAGATTGCCTTTACAGCCTGGTGAGTTCACAAGCAGAGGGTTGCAAATGGCACGCCAGAGGGGAGCAGCAGGATCCGCTGGGGGGCAGTCAGTGCTCACTTGGCAAAGCAGACTCCAACCAACCACTGTGCAGTTTGCCTCTAGAACAGCATGGAAAATCTAGACAAAAGGCCCCACCTCTGAAATCATGGGTATGTCTTTCCCCAGATCCGTCATCTTGCCTACATAAAATGGTGGGCTAATGCTATGTGGGATTCCGGGTTGGGTTCTGGAATGAAAAAGGACATGTACGGAAAAATAAGTGTAACTGTTGAAAAATGTGGATTGTAGTTAATGGCAATGTATTGTTGTAAGAAATCAGTGTTAACGCTGGAGGAGCAGGGCGAGTATGATTTAGGAATTCTGCAACTTTTCTAGAATTCGAAGACTACTCCAAAATGAAGAGTTTATTTAGAAAATTTTCTTCTGAAACAGGGACCTTAGCAGGAATAATTAAAAACAAAAACAAAAACAAAAAAAGCAACTCAGATAAAACCAGAGCACATGGGTAAAAGAAGTAGTACCTGATGACAAGTTATAGATATTTGTTGAAACCTAGGAGAACATTTCTAGAAACCTAGAGCCCAGAAACTGATCTTGTACTAAAGGCAATATTCTCACTGGACTTTTCCCTCTCTCTCTCATGCTACTCGAATTTTGCCTAGTTGGTTTCAAGGTCTCTTTTTAAGGTATATATAAAAGAAATCAGTGTGTATAGAAAAAAATCATAATCCCAGGCTAAAGAAGCAAGGTACCCATCTTTTTTTTTAAATGTTTATTTATAGGGCTGGCACTGTTTCATGGTGGGTAAAGCTGCTGCCTGCTGTGCTGGCATCCCATGTGGGCACCAGTTCGAGATCCAGCTATTCTACTTCTGACCCAGCTCTCTGCTGTGGCCTGGAAAGACAGTGGAGGATGGTCCAAGTGCTTGGGACCTTGCATTTGCTTGAGAGAGCCAGATGAAGCTCCTGGCTCCTAGCTTTGGATACGCCCAAACAACTCTTGTTGAGGCCATTTGGGGAGTGAACCAGAGAATGGAAGATTTCTCTCTCTCTTTCTCATTCTCTCTCTCTCTCTCTGCCTCTGCCTCTCTGTAACTCTGCCTTTCAAATAAATAAAGACATCTTTAAAAATGTTTATTTATTTACTTATTTTCATCTACTTGAAAGGCAGAGTGATAGAGAAAGAAGAAGAGATCTTTCATGTACTGTTTCACTCCCCAAATATCTGCAACAGCCAGAGTTAGGCCAAGCTGAAGTCAGGAGCCTATAATCCCATCCAAGTCTCCCACGTGGGTGGCAGGGCTCCAAGAACTCGAGCCATCATTGGCTGCCTCCAAAGATGCATTAGCAGGAAGCTGGATCAGAAGCAGAGGAGCCAAGGCTTGGACCAGCCCTCTGATACGGGATACGGGCATCTCAGGCAGTGGCTTAAGTCTCTGTGACACAATGCCAATCCATACCATTTCAGTTTTTCAACTCTTTGAATCCACGTGTTCTTTGGATCCTTGCCACTCAGTCTAACACCTCCCCCCAACGCACACATACATAGGTACATAAGCACCCTGGATTGTTGCTGAAACACATCACATTTGTTCTTCCCTGTCTGAGCCCCTCCCTTCAATCTCCTGAATTTCCCTGGCCCTGTAGAAATTTCTTAAGTAACATAATGAGTATTTATATGTGCAGACTGAAGATATTCCTGGCTTAGAATGACATTCAAGAAGATTTGGCTTACAGCATCCAGGAAGGGATTCTTGTTTTTGTTAGACTTGTTGCACTGTGGGGCAGTTACACAATACGTGCAAGACACACACCCATTTAAAACTTCTCAGAGAATTTTCCATTTCAAAATAGAAATGGTGGTGATGAAAGCAATATTTTCTCTCTAGCTAGCTGCATGCTTGAGATGATAATGGTTTTTAAACCAAGTGTAAACCTCTGAACAAACTGCTGGCGGCAATAAGGGATTTCCTCCAAGAGCTGGGTTTGCCTTTCAGCATTCGATTGGTGCCTTATTTCACAGGAAATTTTATCCCCATCCAGGGAAGTGCATCATGGAATTAGAATATTGGAGACTGCAGGGTTCTTTGGAGATCATCTAATATAATTTTATCTTATTAAAGATGAGACAACTGAGGCCAGGGTGAAGGGTTGGGCAGTGCCTTTTTCAAGGCATGAAAGTCAAAACCCGATGCCAAGCCCAGTGTCTCCTCCTTGCACCACACTGGCCCGTTTCCTGCAACCAGAGTGCAGGGGTTTTTAATGTAAATACTCTAAAGGCTTGCTTTTTGTTCCATACCTTCTTAATTTAAATGAAATCACGTGTGCAAACAAGCGGGCAATCCCAGGGACACAAAGGTTGCAATTGTCATTATTTCAAGGGCATTTCCAAAAACTTCACAGAAAATGGAATCAAAAGATACTTTTATTTGACGTGCAGCAGTATCTCCTACAAGCTTTCTCCTAATGCACACCTCTCGTGAACTCTGTGAAGAGCCCTCGTATCATCATTGTTACGGGCATTGGGCTGTCAGAGAAACGCCAGCCAATCCTCAAATTCTACAAAGTCTACACCAGAAAGGAAGGGAAGGGAGGGCTTCTGTGTCCGTGGCTGATTTCTATTCTGACCCCACTGCTTTCTCGTGAGGTCCCCGCTCTCTTCAAGAATCCGTTTTCTGCCGGCACCACAGCTCACTAGGCTAATCCTCCACCTGCAGCGCTGGCACCCCGGGTTCTAGTCCAGGTTGGGGCACCATTTTCTGTCCCGGTTGCTCCTCTTCAGTCCAGCTCTCTGCTATGGCCCGGGAAGGCAGTGGAGGATGGCCCAAGTGCTTGGGCTCTGCACCCCATGGGAGACCAGGAGAAGCACCTGGCTCCTGGCTTCGGATCGGCACAATTCTGTCCATAGCGGCCATTGGAGGGTGAACCAACGGAAGGAAGACCTTTCTCTCTGTCTCCTTCTCTCTCACTGTCTAACTCTGCCTGTCAAAAAAAAAAAAAAAAAAGAATCCATTTTCTGAAAGTCCTTTCCTTCTTGTGGACTCTCACTCTCTCGCGCTTTTAATATATATATAAGCCGACAAAGAGGAGTCACTGAAGAACAGAGCCCAGGTTTCTAGAAAGGCTTTGCAAATAGGAAGTCAAACCGCATCACACCATTCATCTGCCAAACGTAATAAACCCAGCCAGCCTCAGCGCCCTCTTGACTTCGTCAGCAACGAGTGCTCCTTGCAAAGGAAGAGGAAAAACTGCCAGGCAAAGAATGCCAGGCAAATCAAACCATGGGAAAAACAACACCTTCAAATTCAGGGCCGAGTTCTCATTTCCAGTCCTCGCTGCAGATGTCCCATCCGGTGTGCTTGGCAGCCAACCCTGCTCTCGGAACAAGATGCAGAACACAGGTTAGAGAGGCGATTTTGGCCAGAGCTGGTTGGTTAACTTTTAATTCAGAGTTGTAAAGCCTGAGAAATCTCACTATGATTTAGCCTCATGCAATAATCAAAACAAATCCATATAAGAGCTCTTTCCTATGACAGCTTTAAGAAATAGAGCGTCTAAGCTTCTAGCGTCCCACAAATTATGTCCATTAATTACTCTTCAACATGGTTAGGATGTGCTTATCATTAATTGGGTGAAAAAAAATGGTAAACTCAAGATGAAGTATTTCAGTACTGGCCCCGAGAAATGAGTGCAGGAATTCTAGCCTGGAAACGCTGTTCTTGACTCTCCCCTCTATTCCAGCGTTGTCATCTACTTCCTGTCTTCTAATCAGTAGGATCAGTGAAAACCCACACCTTCCTAAGGCTGGCTTTCATCCTTCTAATCAATTAACAGAAGCAATTGAAAGAAAATAAAATTAAAATGTACAATAAAGCCTCCTTTTTGAAATAGAGAAAAATCAAGGTTCTTGACTTTTAATCCCCAATTTGCTGTGAATTCATTGTGTATTATCTCTAGCTTCAAAAAACTCCTTCTTGGTCCTCTAAGACACCCCTTTTACAAATTGTTTAATTATTTACTCACTTTTAAAATGTATGTGAAAGGCAGACAGACAGAGCTCCCATCTCCTGGCCTGGTTCCCTGGACTGGCCACAGGAAACAGGGTTGGGTCAGGCTGAAACTCAGTCCAGATCTTCCATGTGGGTGGAAGGAATCTAAACGCTGGCACCAGCACCTGCTGTCTCCCAGGGTGTGCATGAGCAGGAAGCTGGAACCAGGACCACAGCCAGGACTCAAAGGCAGGCAATCTAGCAGGGACACAGCCATCCCAAGGGGCACCTTAACAGTTGCACCAAATGCCCATCCCAAGACTCTTTTAATCAAATGGAAAATCTCTTTTGGATCTAATATTCTGATATTAATGCACTTGAAATCAGGTTTCTCTTGCATAGGAAGGAGTACATCAATATCTTTAAACAATAGCTGTGTGGAGAAAGGCACATGCGGCTACCTCTGGAGATGGGTATTAACGGGGGTTAAGTGGCTCTGTGAGGGGGAAGGGAAAATCTTCCTGATCAGAGCGCTATTCAGGTTTCTAAACAATCATCCAATATTGCCTTCAACTGCTGCCTTCTTTAGCCAAGTTTCTTCCAGGAGAGAAGGCAATCAGCAGAAAATACATCAAATGCATCCAGGGAAGTTTTGTCTACAGTGATTAAAA